>NW_022111322.1:2148641-2176834 GCF_000313985.2 Echinops telfairi | reverse complement strand
ATAAAATGTCAAAAAAAAAAAAAGCAACTTAATGAAATAAATATATAATATGTGAATATTATATCACGGAAACTAATTAAAAAAAAAAAAGAAAATGGCTAGGCAGATCTCCAAAATATGTTTGTACCCTAATAATCTTATCCTTCCTTGGTATAGTATGTCTGCATAAGATCCAGTTTGAGGCCCTAAGAAGGTGAAGTCATCAGTCTGAAAAGAGCCCCTTATCAGAGTTATATGAATTCGTGAAACCTGAAGCCAGAAAAACACACACATCAAATTTACGGTGACATTTAGGTGGAAGCATGGAGGAATAAATCATAGATGCTTTATGAAAAGTTCTTAAGGACAGCGTCCCAAAGAAACCAGCAGTTTACAAAAGGCTACGTGAACTCCTTTGCAGAAGAGACGAGAAGTTGAAGATGAGCCTAAAGCAGACCACCTATGTCAATATGCATGGGATGAATCTTGTCTGCGCCTTAACAGAAGAGGAGCCACACCACAGACAGCTACAGATGCAGCTCACACAACCGTGACTGAAAACAACCTGGCTACTCACTCCTCCCCTCACACAAGGGCAATTTGGGGCGTGTTTCGATGGGAAATCCTTAGGCATCTACTTTACCATCTTAATTTGACTTCTTTTTATTTCCTAGACTTCTAAAATCTTTCACGGGCATTAATGTTTCTCCAGTCAGTAACGTAGTAAGAAAGGCTGCAATGACCAGGTTCAACTCCAGGGACCCTCAGTTCTTAGAGGTGGCTAGCGTCATGGCTTGCCAAAGCATCGGGACCCTGATGTAGTTCATATGTCGAGATATAACGCTTACATTTTTAAATTTTTATCTTGGGGTTCCATTTTCCTACAAACTTGCTGAAATCTCCTATAGTTCATAAAGTTTATGTTTTAGACCCTGATTTGGTGAGTAGGTCCTAGGGTCTTAAAAGATTCTAAGTAGCCATCTAAGACACAAGCTTTGGCCTCTTCTCAGGCCGAACAAAAGCAAAAGAAGGAAAGTAAAGGCTCACAGAAGAAACTCGTCAGAAGGGGGATACTCTACCAATGACAGCCTCTCCGGTCCCAGGCCAACACGAGGTGAGGCCTGGCTACCACTCATGACTTTCCGACAGCCGACAGACAGGCTAAAACTGGCAAGAGCGGACTCAACCCAAACTACCCTGCTGTCATCTTTCAGCTACATAATCATCTAAACATATTTAGGTGAGTAGAAAAGGCTTAGGAAATTTAATGATGAACATGGGATCTCAGGTCGTTCTTCAAATCAATGTTTGATATATATATACTTAGCGATATAGGAAATAACCATTCTTCCATCGGATGTAAAGATGTAACTTGTAAAAAATACTTTTTATCATTTGAAACAGTTACCTCCTTTAGTGTCATTCTTCTCACTTCCATCCATGGCTGCCAACTCTTTGTCACTGATGCTCAGCTTGTCCACATCCTCTACTTCTAATGGCAAATGACCAGGCTATGGGAGGGGAAAGTACAATGCCTCAGATCAAGCCACCAGATCCAGATTTCACAGCAACAAGTAGACACATTCAGCTCAAGGAGGAGTTAAATGTACCTCAGCATCATTTGTTGCCGAATCAGCGGAGAGCAGTCGACTGTTAGGGAGTCTGTCATCTTGCACCGCACTGATATCCAGGCTCATTTTGGGATTGTAAGTATGTGGGTAAAGAGATTCAGGAAGGTGCTTGTATTCTTGGGCACACTGCAATATAATGGCGTGTCTTAAGACAGCAGTAAAAGAAATGTAAGCAAATAAAAGGAAGATGCTATGTGGGATCCTCACTCACTGACCCACAGTGACCTTGTAAGACAGGGTCGGTCTGTCCCTTGGAGTAGAGAGCCCTGTCTTTCTCCCACAGAGCAGCTAGTGGTCTCAGACTGCGGACCATGTGGCTAGCAGCCCAATGGCTAAGCACCTCACCACCAAGGCGGCTTCTAAGTCAAAGAAGGACTACTAATACATTATGAAGTTCAGAAAACCAAGTTTTGAAAAGTAGTTTATAATAAAAAATCTCGACCACACAGAGGACAATGAAAAGCTGCTTACTTTTTTCAATGTCATGTCTACTAAATGATTACATCGAATTCTATTTCTGGGCATTTGCCAAGTCAATAATATTTCAGGGAATCTCGGGAGGCAGGGAGGAAGAAAGCATAGTTCTAAACTGTATCATTATGTTAAATTATCAAATTATAAAATTTTCATCCATATAACTTGTAATTAGTAAAAGGAATCAGACAGTAAGAGTTGGTATCCATTAGAGACTTATTAAGTGCTTAAGGAATAAAGATCTTAAGTTCAAATGCCAAAGAGATGAAAAGTCCATAAAGAACGATGATTTCCAAACTTGTTTACATGCACCAGACTTGGTTTGTCCTCTGAAAGGACGTGTGTCTAGTTTTTGTTGAGAGGAGACAGCTGTAATTACTTCTAGAAGCCAGTGCTCTGAGACAATGTGCACTCCCCTTTCCTTTACAGACTTCAACTCCCGGTTCGTGTCATTTGGTCGTCCTTGATAGATGAAATGAGTTACTGTTTCATCAAAACTCCACCTGAAACAGCCAAGCACAAACCAAAGCACAAATAACTGAGAGAAACAGCCACAAGAATTGAAGATGATCACTATTTGTTATGTACAGAATACTTTCATTTCCCCAAACGTTCACAACTATATGAACAATAAGCAAGATCAAGGAAATAAGCCTTTTTATAAAATTGTATATGTAGATCTCTAGACTTACAAACGTAGAAAAGCTTTAAAAAAATGCTTTCTTTTTAGTTTCTGGAATGATTTCAATTTCTGTTATTGTGAACATCTACCACTCTACGGTAACAATCCAAGTATTTTCAGAGTCGTAAGCCAGAGCATCCACTTTGTCCAGTTCATGGAAGTCACTATTCATTATACATTTGCTCCACGTCACCCATGCTGCTCTTTCACGTTAGTGCCTCATCATGTAACAAGTTTCAACCCTGCTTTGGTTGTTCTGTATTTTACAGATAGGAAAACTGGAGGGCATGGCTCAGCAACCTCTTCAAGGGGTGCTAAGTGATAGAACCAGTCCTTAGCTATTATATTGTGCTATTATCTTGATTATTCCTAGTCAACATTCTCTTCGCCTAAGAAAATATCTTAAGAAATGTAAAAATATCCTTTAAAAGATTAATAAAAGAAAAAAACACCCTCAAACCCACGGCCACTGAATTGATCCTGACTCTGAGACTCTTCAAAGGGTTTCTGAGACTAGAAATCTTTATGGGTGCAGCCAGCCTCTCGTTTCTCCGTGGGGCAGCTGGTGGGTTTTAATCACTGATCTGGCAGTTCGCAGCCCATGGCCTCAACAACACTGCCCCAAGAGCCGCTAACAAAGAGCAGAGGAAGAGCACTTCCAAAGCAATCACCAAAACAGAGCTTTCCCTTTATGGACACCGAGTATGCGTTCCATTTCCGAGACAAAAAAATCCCTTCAGAGCCATTTAAATAGTCACATTAAGAATGAAAAAAACACCTCTATTTTCAGGTGACATGGGTATCCTCAAAAATAACTTCAAAAAACACCTGGTCTAATTTAGTTAGCACTTCAAATAATTGGCTCTACTGCTATTGAGTTGGTGGACCAATCAGCCTAATTATGCCATCGAGATCATTAAGAAGAGGGATATTTTTGCCGGAATCACCTGGTTTACTATTCAACTCCACTGTGGCAATACGGATACCGGGTTTGTAGTCCCCAGAGACTGTCAAGAACAAGCTTTCAATGTTTGTAGAGGAGCCAGAGCAGATCCCCGGGGCTGGGAAAACTTTTTTTTAAAGCGCCATATAGTAATAGCGTAGGCCTGGTAGGGCAGGACTAATTGTCTCTGGAACATCTTTGCACACAAAGGCACTGTCTGTGTTCCAAATAACTTTATTTGCAAGAACACCCGGCTTGACCTACAGTAGTCTGCCAATCCACGGTACAGAACAGTGTTTTCATGTAAAGTGTTACTCTTTCATAGGGGATATTTTGAAAATTTGTGGGAGTTTTTGGTTATTAAAACAGGTGTGCAGGTGTGGATGAAAGGAGCTGCTATTACCATTTAGTGAGCAGGGTCTAGGGATGCCCGAAATTTCTAGGGAACAGTTATTTAATAAACAATTATGCCATATGCTGAAGGTTTTCTCATAGTAGGTTGGACATTCACATATGTGAAAATGTTTATCTGCCTCAGTTCCGTGTGTCTGCTGCATGTGAGATGATTTTACATATATGTGCACACATCTGACTGCTCCACTCTCTCCAAAAAGCTCAGGTACTTGCAAACCAAATGTAAGCTTTTATTAGCGTGTGCTTGCTGGTTCTTCTTGGTGTCATAGAATAGCAAACTGACTTACTTTTTAAGATTGCAAACATAGTAAGGTGACAATATTTATGAACTTCATTTTAGTGCAAGGAATGTTACAAAAAGATTTGAAATAAAAAGAGGATGTATTTGATGTACTGAGAAAATCTGATCTGACGTTTAACGGCTGGGAGAGCGAAGAGACTATCATCTCCTCGGGATGGGAAACCTGTAGCAGATGTGGGAAATCTTCACTTCAGAATGGATCAGCCCACGAACACATCAGTGTTGGAACTTCTGCATATCAAAGGAACCTCCCGCTTATCCATTATAAGCAGGAGAAATTGATTTCAGAAAGCCATATTTAATGCAAACATTAATTCAACTAAAAAGTAAAGGTCCAAAGCAGTCCTCTTATATGCACTCTTGGGAATTATGGCAATATTCCCTTTTATTAAATTTCAAAGGTTGGCATCGTAGATTTTACAAAAATCCAAGTCGTATATGAGGGGATACTCCCCCAAAAGCAAAATCGCTCCCAAGCTATGTATTTAAATTGTTTTTACAAAACAACCCTATCATCTTCAAAGTACTCTCCATTACACTTAATACATTTGTCAAATCTACGATTCCATTCCAAGAACCACTTTTCAAACTTATCTGTTTGGAAGGCTGCCATGAGCACCTGCCTCGTTTTTGTTTTTGTTTTCTTCACCTCTTCTATGTCATCACACCATCAAATCGCTTTCCTTTCTTGTCCCTCTTCATTTGCAAACAAAAATAAGTTGCTTGACTCAAAATTATTTGTTAATAGGCAATACAAATACAATGAAATGTCGATCAATAACAAGGAGCCCTGGCTAATGGTGCAGTGATTGAATGCTTGCCTGTGAAACAAAAGGTTGGTAATTTGAACCCCCCACCACCAGCTGCTCTGTGGGAGAAAGGTGTGACAGCCGGCTTCCATAATGGTTACAGCCTTAGAAACCAGATTCCACTTTGTACGAACACTTACGGATCCTGACATTGCCTTACATAACAACCCTTGTTATGATTAGGAATCAGCTTGATGGCAAAGGGTTTGGTTATGTATTAGCAGGTAACAATGAGGCACTATAAATTATAGAGCTGCACTATTCTCCACCACATGCATCACATCACATACTAAGTTTCTTGTAGCTATTACAGATATATTTTACTTTTATAAATCAATACCAGTTTTAATGTCTTTAGAACTAGAGAGCTAACTATGTAGGACATACCCCAGGGGAAGGGAATCGAACTCTACAACCTGCCCATCACTTGGAAAACCAAACATCATGCTCTCTCTTGAGTGGTTACACACAAATGATCAAGCGAGCTGGCTCTGCAGACAATGGTGCAGCAGCACTAACTCAGAACTGGCTGGAATGAGCCCGGGCCACTTGATCACTGATACTGATGCTAACCGTGCCAGGACGGTCTCTCTAGTTTAGTCAACCAGTGTGAGGGCAGATTTGACGACCTACGGCTCCGAAGTAGTAAAAATGACAGCAATAGAAACATCTTCAAAAAGATTGTCTTAGTTAGGGAATGTTGCAAAAATGGCTCTGAAAACCCGCAAAGGTAAAAAATCATGCTTTAGCTCACTAAGACCCAGACATATTTATGAGACTACAAACTCTTAAAGGCAGGGATTCTTTTTTGTGTGGCAAATATATATATATATATATAAAACACTCTCCAATTGGATTATTGATATCCTTTACCAAATTATTCCACCTCTATTAATAGAAACTCAATGCCCACTAAGCAAAAATTCTTCCTCCTTCACCGGAGGTAACCATGGTCAAGTTTGGTTCTCAGCAGGGATTCTTTTAGATCCTCCTTTTCGGTCATAAGAATCTCCGTTTCTAGAAGAGTGGGTGGCACAAATTACAGTCGCCAAGATTGACTGGGCCCCTAACGATTACATGTATGAGTGACCTGCCAATCAACAGTCAAGTTCAACAGATTTTGTAGAAAACGACACTAAGAGTGCTTCCCTGTAGATGTTCACAACAGCTTCAGGGTTCTCTCAGACCGGGTCACCCCCAAGCACAAGTATTTGCCAACTACCTGTAGTCTGCTCCTAGAGAGGCCGCGATCCCATTCAGCTCACTCTGCTTCTTACTCAGTTTTTTACTAACACAGATCACTACCTGGTCAAGTGGCTTTGAGGGGTCTTTCTACAAATGGAAAATAAAAGAAACACACAGACCATTATTTATTTGAAATGTTTTTTGACCCTAAACCTCCTTTTAGTTAGAAGCCTAATTCTACCTTCTCAGGCGGGGCATTTTTCAGTGGAGGACTGGCAGAAAGAGCAATGGCATTCTGACAGCTATTTGCCACGGCCAGCTTCAAATTTCTGCTGATGACTTCTGAAAGTGGCGTATTCACCTTCTTTCTCTGTTGACTGAGCTGTCCTGGAGTTTCCAAGGCTGCAAGCGCATCCTGTATGCACAGAGGGCAACGGAAGAGAGGGGAAAAGAAGGGACGGAAAAGGGACAGGGGACATAAGGACAGATAAAGGGAAGGAGGAAGGGTTTGAGAAAAGGAAGGAGGGAGTAATATTAATTGAACTACAACGTTCACCTCTTCTGGTTTTATTTCCTTTAACTGACCATAAAAAGAATGAAATATCCATATACACTACGAACGAAAAAAAATTCCTCAGCAAATTGACTCAGAGAATAACAGGCATACATTCCAAGGGGTGTTTATATACAAAGCGGCTGCTAAGAGTTTGTGGGAAATGGAATTAATAGACAACAGGGGTTTTCCATGCACTTTTTGATCATCCCTTGTGAGAATTAAGCACTCTATACAGCAAAGAAGAAATCAGAAAGGAAATGAAAAGAAACCTCAGGTCAATGAAAACAGAAATGCAGCACACTAAAACTTTTACGCGCTGTAGGAAGAGCAGTACATAGTGGGAATCCCTGACAGCAAGGATTTGTATTAAAGAGATAAAACCAACAGCCTAGCTTCTTCCACCTTAAAGAATCAGAATAAAAATAAACTAAACCCAGAGCTAGCAGAGAAAAGGAAATTACAAATTAGAATGGAGATAAATGAAAGCAAACACAAAAAATAACAGTAAACAAAACTTAAAAATTGGTTCTTTAAAAGGATTATCAGAATTCACAAACTTCATACTGACCAAGAAAAAGAGGTGAAACGAACTACAATTAGAAACAAAGGTGGGGGACATTACTCCCAGCCTCACAGAAATAAAAAGATTACTAAACAACCTATGTGAAATAGATAGTTTCAAAATGTGCCAAGAAGAAATAAGAGTATCTCAACAGACCTCTAACAAGTAAAGACTTTGAATCAATAAGCAAAATCTTCCTAACCAAAGAGAAGTCCTCGGTTTTTCTGAAAACAAGCATAAAAACATGCCATTCATTGTGAGGTCAGTATTGGACAGATACAAAAGCCAACGAAAACACAAGAAAACTATAGATCAATATCCCCCTATGAATGATGTGTGTGGGGTCCTCAAAAAAGTGAAAACAAACAAACACCCTAGAGATCTGACTCCAACATTAGATAATTATAGCTCAATAAAGAAATTGCTTTAAATAAAAAACATATATTCCTTAAAAAGAAAGATTACATACAAGTAAGATTAATGGTAAGAATGCAACGATGGCTCAACATTATAAATATAAAACAATAAAAACACATTAATAGAACCGCTACATAATAGATGGAAAAAAGTTTGATTAGCGCTACTGGCACAAAAAAAGGATAACACCTAATATTCCTTCACAGTTAGCACTCAGTAAACTAGAAATGGAAGAGAGCTTCCTTCACACGATCGATGCATTTAGAAAAACCCTCAGCTAAGACTACACACAATGGAGAATGACCAGTGCTTCCACATAAGAGTAGGAACAAGACAGGGGCACCAAGTTGTGTGCTCTGGGATTCAATCTATAAACGGCAGTGTGCTTACACAGGGGGAGCAGGGGGGTGGGGTGGGCGGCAAACGTCCACAGAGAACAGAATGAAGACGGCATCTCCCACAGACTTTTGGATGCCTCCTCATATATCTGTAGCTGTCACGGAGACAGAGACTCAGTAACATGAATCCATGTGCAAACATCTCTTAAAAGTGAAATACTACAAACGTTAAAACCTTATGCAGATCTTTATGGACTCCAAAACTGTTAATGCAAGGCCTATTTCCTATAAATCAGTCTTACCTTCACATCAAAGGTCGGTTTGAAGAGCTTGTCTTTGGACAGGAACTTGGATGGTGTGTCCAGGTGCAAGGAGGGCTCCTTCTGAAGTGGCTGGCCCACGCTCGGGGCGACTGACACCTGCCCGGTGTGCTGTGAGATCACTGCCTGGAAAGCCTTACTCTGAAACCGGTTCAAATCGAGGGGGGTAACGGCCTTCTTCCTGTAGGCTTCCAGGGGAGAACCAGTAGACTCCGGAGTAGCTGGATTTATATTTCCACCATTTACTACTTCCATTTCCACCTTTTGCTCTAGGGATTCTAGATGAGAAGAAACAGTGTCAGCCGCTGCTGTCTTCGAAAGAGGCACAGAAGAATTTATTCTTAACATCCGGTTTGTTTTTTAAATTAATTTTCAAGTACATTCTGAAACAGTTATATACTTTCTAAGAGGCAAACCAGATGATATATTAAAATGTACTCAGATTAAGACAGGCACGTCACTAGAACAAATACCAGTAATTAGTACAAATGGATTCGTTACCTCTTTTTGCTTTGCCAAAAATTACATAAATGCCATCCACATCCATGGCAGTGAAAAGAAATCCACAGTTACCTGTATGCAGCCCACAATACAGATTACTGTATATAACTCGAGTATAAGGCAACCTGAGTGTCAGCCGAGGCACCCAATTTTACCACAAAAACTACATTAAACATGTGTTGAAAATGCGGCTTCTACACAAGTATATATAGTAACAAACCGTCTAGAAACATAAGTGAATCAAGGTCAGAAAGTCTTTAATGAGACTTAAATGGAACCCAGCATAACCTGTGCCTCAGCCCTAGTGTCCATGAATGATGTCAGGGTAGCATGTGACAGCTCTGAGGTGGTTCCCAGCGGCTGCCAGAAATGTGCCCAGGAGTGGTGCCATTGCACAAAAGTAGTTACTAATTCCTCCCTTTCTTGCCACCTTTTAACAGTGGTTGGCAAAAAGCACTGGCTGGGTGGCTACTTGATACCAAGGTCTCACGTCAGATACTGGGAATGTATAAGGCACAAGACATAAAGGTTCCCTGCCTTTTGAGAGACTACAGTTATCAGGCAGACACAAAGGCAAACCAGCAGTTTAACTATGGGAGAAGAGCTGCAAGAGGAACCCTGTAGGGCAGTGGTTATCAACCTGTGCGTCGCTACCCCTGTGGGGGTCTAATGGCCCTTTTATGGGGATTACCCAATTCATAACAGTAGCAAAATTACCATTATGAAGTAGCAACGAAAATAATTTTATGGTTGGGGTGTCACCACAACTTGAGGAAATATATTAAGGGTCCCCACATTAAGAAGGTTGAGAACCACTGCTATAGGGTGTGATGAGAAAGAAATCTAAGTGGCATCAAGGCCATATCGGATGAGTCAAAGTATGTGTTCAAAGGAAAGTGATACATACCAAGCTAAAAACTAGGAGATAAGAAGGAAAGGCAGAAAGGCAAGTGTGAGGCGGTTACAGGACATGTGCAAATGCCAAAGGGAAGGGGAAGTGAGCACCATGTCAATGCGAGCCACTCAGGCTTCCATCTTTAGACTACAAATACTGACAATCGGGAAGGCTTCTAACAGATGTTATGTAAGAGTTGACGCTGTTGCTACAATTAAGCCCATGTGCTAAGTGCCAGCATTCTTTGGGTGCCCAGTAACAAAACACCCCACAATGGGTCAGTAACCTACAGTGCAGAGCAGAGAGCAATACTTTCCTAAAAATAAACACAGAACAACAAAAATGAAATGACGAACCTTCTTTGGGTGCAATTTCTATCAGAAAATGGCCTTCCTCTGCCCTCCTTCCCGTCCGAGCCGTCTCCAACAGCCAAGCTAAAGTGACCGCCGGCAGGTTCCACTTCTTCGAAGCTTCGTATTTAGAGCCACTTGGCTCTTTCAATACAAGATGTGTACTGGCAAGCATGCCTTTCTTGGCATTGGATTTCCGAACGAAGTACTCTTGGACGCTGAGATTTGTATGGCAAGAAAAGCAAAAGGTCATACACAGAATTAATCAGCAAACGAAAAACAGGGTAGATTTCTTGTGATTTATTGTCTAATACATATATCGATTTATTGTCTTTCTTTAATCAAGCTAATTCCCTTACAAATGCTTAGTCTAGGATTAAAATATATTGCTGCAATGAAGCTTCTGATAAGCACATTCAACTAGACTTTACAAGAAAAGACAGAAAAATTACTTCCTTCGTCATCACGCACCACCTTTGTCATTTTCTTTCCTCCCATAGAGGCATGGGGTGATCAGAAGTACAAAGAAAGCGCATGAGTTGAACACTGTTCTTTTTATCCCACTACAATTTCTCAAAGCACGTTCACATTGCCACTTGGCATCAGTGGGTACATGATTTTAGGGCCCCTGTGGAAAATCAGTAGATGCTCGAGTTCTTTATATATATACAGAACTCTGCTGTATCTGTTAAACCATTTGGAGATTATTTATAATACCTAATGCAATGTAAATTCTAATTAAATTGCACTTGACCCTCATTCTTAGCCTCCGAGGGCTTGTTTTGCTCACTTCATTGTGCGCCCCACCCCAATATTAGCAATCCAGCTGGTTGAATCTGAAGACACGGGACCCGAGGGTACAGAGCATGGAGGAAAATCTCTTGACCGCCTCACTATTTCCTTTAAATACTAGTACTTTAAAGATCTGAGAAAGAGAAAGGTAAGTTCCTTGCTCAAGCTCAGGGTGAATTAAAACTCAGGAGAGGAACACTAACACCTGACATATAAACAGAATACATTTTCTTCTATGATTTACTGATATATTTCCTGCTCCAATCTGAAATTGTTTCTTCAAACTTGCGTTTTAGTGGAGAAATGGTATGGGGAAATTGCCATCTGGGCACTGGTGATGCCTGAACTATAGGTCTGATAACTATTTCTAGACTTAGGGTTTGATTTTCTCTTTCAACCAAAGATAATAAAAGCAGTTCTAAAATTCCTAGTAGATAGGGTCTTTTGGTTTTGTTTTTAGTACTACATTTCTGCAATATCTTTCATTGTAATCAGTGACTATGTTTCTTTCGCACACTCTGCTTTTTCGAAGTAACTGAGGCTTCCTATCTGGCCAAGTATTTTAAGGGCAACTTAAATGAGGGTGTCACAGGTTATTGAAAAGACAAGTTCACCACCCCAGAGTAGATAGTTAATCATACCCTGCCTTGTTTTCTTGCTCATTTGACCTGCCATGAAGTAAAAGATGAGTTAAAATCTCTGATACAAGTAGCTAAGTTTCTGTTGATTGCTCCTTGTAACTCCATTGTGTCTTATGATGATACCCTATTGCAGTGGTTCTCAACCTTCCTAATGCCGCGACCCTTTAATACAGTTCATGTGTGGTGACCTCCCCTCACCATAAAATTTTCATTGCCACTTCATAACTGTAATTATGCTACTGTTATGAATCGGGCGACCCCTGTGAAAGTCTCGTTCAACCCCCAAAGGGGTCGCAACCCACAGGTTGAGAATCGCTGCTCTACTGGGTACACAGGTATTTTATCTTCAATAAAACACCCTTTATCCTCATTTGTGCATTTCTCTTTTTTGGTTCAATACTTTATTTGAATTCAAACTTATTGTTTTTGTTAGATACCATGGAGTCGGTTCTGACCCACAGCAACCTTATTATGCAGAGCAAAACAAAATACTAGCTGGTCCCTGTGCCATCCCCAATTGCTCCTAAATCCAGTGCAGCCATAGTGTCAATCCATCTCCCTCAGGACCTTCCTCTCCTCCTCTGGCCCTCCACTTTACCTAACATGATGTCTTTTTCCAGGAGGGGCCTCTCCTGACAACCCTCCTGTTAGCATTTTCTTTATATAGCTTTGCACATTTCCCCCCACCCCACCGCACACTTTCTAAATCACTTTGTTATATGTAGGTCTCTCTCCCGACCCCTAGCAACAGTTTTATTGACATATAATTCACATATCATAAAATCCAATAGTTCAACTATATGTCTCTTATTTTAAACTCAATAGTTTGGCTTTGCTCTATGATCTCATTTAAAGGTCTTTTTTTTTAATGTTGAAGTTTAGTTTATTTACATTGATTGATATAACAGTTGTTCACCTAAAGGGTTAAGTTAAGCTAATATGGATTTTGGAAGCAAACTGTTATATTCATTTTTCAATATAAACGCTTCACATTTGCATTTATGCCTAAAAACCAGTTTAACAGATGTAAACTAACAAATAAATCATCCATATAGCATACAGAAGGAAATAATGCTCAGACAAGTTATATTCAATAATGATACATGAACCAGGATTAAATGAGGGTGCTTCAAGAAGTTCATGGGGAAAAAAATGGATCCCGCCGCCCCCATCACACACATAACCTTTCTGAAGCCCCTCTATTGATGAGCACAACAGTAAAACATTAATGAATATAGTCCTAATATAGTCCCAAACATTTCTCTAGCAGTATCCTCCCCTTTGATACTTTGAACTATCACACAGACGCACCACACACTATCCATAACAAAGATGCCCAGTCAAATTCTAACTTGAATGCTCTCAAGTCAGTCAAAACAAATACGAAGACAGCAAGTACACTGACACATTACTTACCTTGCTCCAAGACGACTGGCTAAGAAGGTCAAAGAATCTTTTTCTGCTCCAACACACTGGCTGAATGAAATGACACAATCTTCCAACGGAGTTGTTCCTGCCATGACTGGGACTGGCACAAAGAGAGGATTTGACTTTGGATCAAATAAAGTCTGGTGGTCTATACAACTAACCTTTGAAAACAAGAGACACGTAAGAGGAAACTTGAAGCAAGCAACGAGATTCTGACCATTCAGTTAGAGTAACAGTAATTGTAATTTACATAAAAATCAATTCCACCTTAACAGAAACTTGTTTATTCATAATGCATTTCAAAATTTAAAATTCAAGGAACTACAGATATCAATTCATTATATGCAGACAGTAAAACCATTCAGATTTATCATTTGTCACTGAATTGTGCTTTAACTCTGGCCAACATACTAGTTTCGATTTTTTTTCCTTTTTATTTTTATGCAAGGTCAATACTGAACT
The DNA here is from genome assembly GCF_000313985.2 of Echinops telfairi. Taxonomy (NCBI): domain Eukaryota; kingdom Metazoa; phylum Chordata; class Mammalia; order Afrosoricida; family Tenrecidae; genus Echinops; species Echinops telfairi. The sequence continues at coordinate 2,163,154 of NW_022111322.1, read as the reverse complement.
CATCAGTGGTAAGCTGACAAGAGATAATACCAAAGAGCATGTCATGTTTTAACTGCAAGAACACAGGGAGGACTGAATAACACGAGATGACCAGGAGTGGCCTTCTAAGGGTGACTGTTGCTACGACCCTAGGGCACATTCCTCTCTCCCAGAATTAGGACTAACAACACTTGGATATAGTCCTATTTTAGAATTTCTCTCACCAAAAGCAAAATTCCAGGTAGTGCAAAAACCCAAATCCCTAAGACGTGCACAGGAGCCCAGGTGGCGTAGGGGGGCTTTCCAGCCCACAGAGCGATCGTCTCAGAAGTCCACAGGGACAGTTCTGCCCGTCTGTGGGGTGGCTAAGAGTCGACAGTGACTCGACGGCAGTGAGGGAGTGAATGAGTGAAGAAGCAAACCCCGGGACTTTAGGCACTCAGACAGCCTTCAATATAATCATTCAACCGCTGCAACATTTCCTTACCAGCCACGTATTTGTCACCACCTCGCCCACCGTGGCCTTCACGTCACACCCTAGCAGAGGAACCACAGCATAATCGGCAACGGTTCTGCTCTGAAGGGACACAATTCTTCCAGCATTTTCTCTTATGATGCTTTCCACATTAAACTCATTTTCTTTACTAAAACCCATAATAAGGAAACTCTTTTGGTTAAACAAGCCTTCTTCAGCCAGTATAACAGTGTCAGTGAGGCAATGACTGGCAGAAGGCTGGTTTTCTTCTTGCAGAGATATATGAGTAGAATCATTAAGGGGCACAGCTTCAGACGTCTCAGCCTCAACTGGAAGAGAGAGAAAAAGTTTTCAAATAACAGGTGACTTATAAAGTTTATTTCTTAGCAAGGATATCAATGTAACTTGAATTCTGTACATCGTGGCCACATTTAAAAATCCAAAAGTTTAAATGAAGAAAGCATGAGTCCACTCCATCTTACGGGTTGCCAAGGGTCATCATGCTCCGTTCAGTGGACACTCAAGAGCACTCATGCTGCTGTTCTAGGATTGTCTAGTACCCAGTGAGCATAAGGAGCTGAAAGTAAGGACAGCACTATGACCTCCACGGGTCTGCCCGGGGATCAAGAGGATATAGAAAATACCATTAAAGGAAACCGGAAGTAACCAGCCCTAACTATGGAAATGGCCACATGAATTAGAAAACAACCAAGTCCAAACCAAACTCACTGCCATGGATGTGATCCCCACCCTAGCAAGCCGACAGGGCAGGGCCGAACAGCCTCTGGGGGTCTGAGATGGTAAACCTTGACAGGAGCAGTCTCTCTCCTTGTAATGAGCAGCCCAACGGGTAACCCACTATGCCACCAGGGCAAGCGAATTAAAATAGAATTAATATTACTTCTATTTTTAAATGCTATAACCTAAAATTCCAAATATGCTCATAATGAAACAGTAGCTACTCAGTGCCTACATGTATTTCTGTAAAAACAACTCATCCAGAATCTAAGTGAGGGGCAGGAACCTTTTTCTGCCAAGGACCATTTGAATATTTATAACATTATTTGCAGGCCATGCTGGTCAAACTTTAATTATTGCACCCCTAATGTGATGGCTGAAAGGGCTTCACTTTGGTGAGGAGCGTGATTTTTAGTTGGTATTGATTATTTGGGCCTTATACATCCCTCGGGCCAAATGTTACCCATACCTGCTTTAAGCAAATTGTCTAAATCTGTTTCCAATGTGGTAGATACTGTCCCCTGGGGGACACAGGAGTGTGTTTTTTTTTTCCCCCTGAAAAGAGGGCAGTAGGCCAAATAAATTTTTGGATAACCTTGGCTGACAGGAGTAGAAGAAAAATGTACAGTTGTCTAAACTACAGTATCACTCACAAAATGCACTGTCCTTACTATATCTAATCTATAACATAAATAACAAGAAGGAGCTTCCAAAAGTTCACATCTTTCATTTCTATCATCCCATGAATTTTTTGAAGTACACTAAGGTATAGTGCTGAATGACAATAAGAACATCATATATGGAGAAAAAAGCAAATGGTTGTTAAAAAGATGAGAGAAATAAAGACAAAATGGAAGAGACTCTAAAAATTGCTCTTGAACAGAGTAGCTAAAGCAACCAGAAGAAATGATGAAGTTACAGAAGACCAAAGGCTAAATTCAAAACAAGAGAAAAATCAACTTTTTTAAAGACTGGGCAATTAAAAATATCACCTAGCATCAATTCAAAGCTAATTTTCAAGAAAATCATATCCATCAGTATATAAATGAGTGACCATAAAATGATTGTGTCTATGTGTGTACAATTATGTAGTACAACTACCTTTGAAATGCTAGGAAATAAAACCACATATATCTGCTTCAAAAAAAGAAGAAGAAATGAAGTAAAAGAGCCGAAAGAAAACGTCAAAGGACAGCTCAAGAAGGCAAGTAAAGCATTATTATGAAATGTGCAAAGGCTTAAGAGTTAAAGCCCAAAGAGAAGAGCAAGCTCAGCATATCTCAAGTGGAAAGAACTGAAGAAAAAAGTCAAGACAAGTTGCAATATTGGAAGATTCCAGGGGCAAAATGCTGCATGATGTAGGAGACATCAAAAGAAGATAAAAGAAATATACAGTCATTATATTCAAAGGAATTGGTTGGCATTTGCCATTTCAAGAGACATGTATGGCCAAGAACTGATGTTATTGTAGCAAGAGGTCAGGTTTCAGGAACTGATGGAATAGCAATTGAAATGTTTCAACAAACCAAGACAGTAATGGGAAGGGCTCACTCATCTATGCCATGAAATTTAGAAGTTACCTGGGCAACCAACTGAAAGATCCACACGTATGCCTGTTCCTAAGGGAGGTGACCAAACAGAATGCAAAAATTATCTAATAATATCATTAATTTCAGATTCAAGTACAATTTTGTTAAAGATGATTAAAAGTTGATGTTGCAGCAGTACATCAGTACAGACCTGATAGAAACTCAAGCCAGATTCAGAAGACAAGGAACAAGGGATATAATTCCTGGTGTCAGATGTTTGTGTTTTTTTGACTGTGCAAAGGCATTCATTCTCTGTAGATGCTAATAATACGATACTTCAAAGAATGGGGACATTCCATTGTGCTCATGTGCAACCCGTACACAGGCCCAGAGGCAGTCATTTAAATAGGTCAAGGGGAAACTAAAAATAAAAACAAGTGTGCATCAGGGTTTATCTCTGCCCCATACTTGTTCAGTTATAAACTCAGCAAATAATCCAAGAAGCTGTGGTATCAGGACAGGCGGAAGGTCCATTAACAATCTCTAATATGTAGAGGACACAAATCCACTTGCTAAAAGCCAAGAAGGCTTCAACCGTTTATTGAGGAAGATCAAAGGCTACAATCCGCGCTGTTACAAGTTGAAGGAGACGAAAACCTGCACAACTGGATCATGAGAAATGGAGGAAAGATAGAAGGTGTCTAAGGTTTCTTTTCACTTGGATTCACAATCAAACCCATCACTGTTGAGTCGACTTAACTCATAAAAGCCCATTGCTTATTCCTTCATTTTCTCAGCTGTCATCTTGAATAATAAAGCCCAACTGGGGCAATGGTATGTGGCTGGTTGCTAACTGTAAGGTTGGCTGTTTGAGCACACCCCACAAGTCTAGGAGACAAAAGAACTGTTCATCTACTCCTCTAAAAAACCCAGACTAGTCTGTGACATAAGATCACTAGCAGTCACAATGGCACCCACTGCCAGTATTTCTAGAAGTATATCACCAAGCCTATATTCACAGCACTACCAAGAAGGTTCCAAATATCAGCCTTTAAAGTTAAGGGAGGGTGAAGGAGAGGAGGAGTGGTATGTGTGTAAATCATTTGTACCACCTAGGGATCAAAAACAATGCTTAATTTGGAGGCCCCTAAAGACAATGAAAATACTACACAGTAAAATCACATAAGCTTAGTGTGTGAAAATAGGGGTAGTGGTTAATGATGATCAAAAATAAAGCTTGTGTGTTATTAAAGTGAAAGAAACGCTGATTAATTACAGATTTTGTTAAGTTATGATGTGTGTTAAGAGTTCACTGGGTAGTCACCAGGAATGAAGAGTATGGGTAACTTACAAACTGGCGATACGGGGAGGGTGGGTGGAAAGGGGGAACCGATTACAAGGATCTACATGTGACCTCCTCCTTGGGGGATGGACAACAGAAAAGTGGGTGAAGAGAGACGTCGGACAGGGCAAGATATGCCAAAATAATAACATAAATTTTATCAAGGGCTCATGAGGGAGGGGGGAGTGGGGAGGGAGGGGAAAAATGAGGACCTGATGCCAGGGGCTTAAGTGGAGAGCAAATGTTTTGAGAATGATGAGAGCAATGAATGTACAAATGTGCTTTACACAATTGATGTATATATGGATTGTGATAAGAGTTGTATGAGCCCCCAATAAAATGATTTAAAAAAAAACCCAAAAACAGACAGAAGGGTATAGAGAGCTAGGAATGGGAGAAAGACTCAATTTATACTGAAGGCAAATATGTATCAGTATAAACATTAACCCAAATAAGGTAGGGATACCTCTATTAGCATTATTCACATGGGCTTTAAGTGAAAAGCTCATAAGAAAATGAGGACCATCGCATCATTAAACTTCAACAGAGACATGAAACTAAATGTGGGCTAACTACATGGAGAAACTAACACAGCTATCATCACAGCGGAGGAATATAGCACATTTCTCATTAATTTGTAAACCAACCAGGTAAAACTTTAATGTCACAGATAAGAACAAGTCAAAAAGTATTGGTATAAAATAACAGACAGCTTTATTAAACAAAACTATCAAAATGTGTAGCTGTTGCGTCTTAACATAGCATACATTTGGTCTCTACACTGCTGAAAATGGGGTTTTCCATCTTATTAACCTATTAATACAAGAATTACGGGCTGAAACATTGTAACATGGCTCATCTTAATGCTGGCCCTCCTGAAGAGATCACTGAAGATGTTGGAGCTATAGAAGTGTGGTGAAGACATCAGATGGTGCATTACTATCAGAAAGAAGTGTCTGGGGTCTTATAGGCTTCTCTTAAAATAAGCAGCCATCTACGTCTACATGGGAAGAGGCCACAAGCTGGTGATTGTATTGTAAATAGTAAAACCCAAATCCAAAGGAAGGGATAGTATCAGAGCTTAAATTGTGAACACTTGGTTTGCAGAAGGCTATGGATAATTGTGAAAGTCCAAAATCCAATTGTGGGGTCCCGACATGGATTAAGCCTCTGGTGACTCCCCTGACTATAGTCGGGGGGTGTGAACAGCCTTGTTATCGAGATCACGCTAGTCAATTACGGCAGGTGTAGTAGGTTAAAATGTAGTTATCATTTGATCTCCCTTTTGATCCATTCTAAAGTTGTCTCAGTTTTAATATTTTCTGCTTTCTTTTCTTAGGTTTTTCTGTTTTGTCAAGTCATGATTGTTGGTCTTGTTTGCATTATTTCCTATTTGTGTTTTTTTATGATTTTCTGTATAAGAAATCTAGGATAGGTAGATCTATAGAGATAGTAACTAGATTACTGTATATACTTGAGTATAAGCCAACCCGAATATCAGCCCAGGCATCTAATTTTACCACCAAAACTGCATTAAAAAATGTCCTGAAAAACTCAGCTTATACACGCTGAGTTTTATATAATATATAAGGTAATAATAGTTTTATATATTATATAAGGTAATAATAGTTTTATATATTATATAAGGTAATAATTATTTAGGGGGGGCTAACAGTGAGTACCTGAAGAAAAAATGTTCTGAAATTGATTGTGGTGATGATTACACAACTTTTCTTAATATAAAGGAATGATTAAATTGTGTAATATGTTAAGTATATGGCAACACAACTACCGTATTTTGAAAAAAGAATTTTGGGCTCTTGGATTGACATCACATTAAAATGTCAGTTTTGATATCAGCCAACAGCCTCAAATTGTGTTCCTTTGTAATATTTTTTTAGTTTGGGGAACAAAAAGTCTGCAGGGGCAAGAAGAGAACTGTAGGGTGGACAGGGTAAGGTTTCTCAAGGACATGAGAGCAACATGGTCCTCGCTGTCCAGGCACACCGTCACAAGGGAGAAAAGAGGGCAATTCTCCAGGCCCTACTCTCACCAGTGCGGTTTTCAATTCCTTAAACTTTAGCCATAATCAAGTCCACGTGATCACCCTGTGTCCTGCACAGAAAAATCTATCAAGAGTACTTGTGGGGTCACAGAAAACAGTTGCCATCAGACTCTCAGCTGTCACATGAGTCGTACATTTAACTGGCCCGGCACAGCCCCTCTGAAGCCCCTTTTCTGATGCCATCTCTTTTTAGAAGACGCCCTAACAAGACTAGAGAACGTGTCTGCAGCCACCCACTAACCGGAGACATGCTCAAACACAGTTGTTTGGAATAAGGCTTGTATGAACTAGATTACGTGTAGCAGTGTTTTTTTACTTAACTCGTTCATATGTAGAAGTCTCCAAATAATCGTAGGGCTCAAGGGGGCTTCAGACGTTCATGGGCAAATTCCGTTATCCTTTTCATTTCCTCATGAACTTTTTGAAGCCCTCTTGTTTATCTTTTCTCATTTACCTAAGAACATTTATGAAGACCATTTCCTAAATATCTCATAGATCAAAACAGATGTAACAAAATTAGGAAATACTTAGGGATAACAATAAAAATGCTACATAACTTTGTACAATGGAACTTACTAAATTAGTACTTTCATAGGAATCTATATATAAAAACACCTTGATAAGAAAACAATGTAATAATCATATGAGTTAAGAATTACAGAAAAAATAATAAAAAGAGTAAATTAATAGAAACAAATCAAAAAGCAAATGCTCATGTTATCCCAAACTCAAACACAAGTTGAACAAGGACTAGAAACACAACTGTTAAAGTGGAATTAAAAAGGAAAGATTAGAGGGTTCAGTCTTGCCAGTTCTCTCTCTCTACACACACACACACACACACACACACACACACACACACACACACACACAACCTTATAGGAGTAAAAGGTTAGCTTAACTAAAGATATAGATATTTTGGAAGAAATCACATAGGTAAATATTGGGTACTAAAATTGCAAATGCAAATCAATTATTATTTGGAGTCCTGGTGGCGCAACGGGTTACACATTGGGTTGCCAACCACCATGCCACAGTTCAAAGTCACCAGCCACTCCCAGCGGGACAAATGAGACTTCTGACTCCCATGAAGAGTTACAGTCTCAGAAATTCCCAGGGTTAAGTCCCTGTCACACAGGGTCTCTATGAGTTGGAACCAACTGAATGGCAGTGAGCTTGGTTTGAAGAATCAAGTACTTCTTACCTACTGTTGAGTCATTGTGCACATATTGAGAGAGCAGCTCTTCATCAGCTTGCTCATGTTTCTCATTTGGTGGAGAGTCTTTAGAAAAACTGCTGCTATTCTTTTTCAAGGGCAGTGTTTTATTTTCAGGTTGGTCTGAGACTGGAATTTCCACTGGCTGGTAGTTAGCATGAATGTAAGGTTCTTCAGGAAGCATATACCCTTTATTAAAACATTCGAGCAACCACTTTGCTCCCACTACATGAGGCCTACAAAAACAGTGCATAGTTACATATTAGTTTAGGATATGCAGTTTCCAGAATTGCATGAATATGCAATTTTAAAAATCACTATACAGTAGAATTGCTTTGAATTAAAAACTGAAAAAAACCTGTGGGCTGATTTATTCCAAAATTGCTTCAATTCATCATCATAATCTCCCACAATCACATGAGTTACATCTTCATTGAGTTGATTAAAACGAATTCCACCTCCACTGTTAATCAGTCTTCTCAGTTTGTCTAGCTTTCGGCCACTGAAGCCACAAAGATATATCTGTACAGAAAGGAAATATTTACTTTAGAAACAAAGATGCTGTATTTCTTTCAAAAGTTACATACTGTGTTAGACAACCCTTCTGTACATTTCAAGATACATAAAGAAATAGGAAGTCTATTCTGACACTTTTATTTTTCATCTTTTGTTCAATCCCACATCCTCATTAATCTTTCACAGTACATACTTGATATAAGTACTTTGTGGCTTTAAACAGAAGCCCAAATCCAACATTTTCTGAACATTAATTACCGTACATGCTTGAGTATAAACCAGCGCAAATATCAGTCGAGGCACATGAGTGTATACAGGAATACACAGCAATTTCTAAATGAAGGTTGCTTCTTAAATTTTGAGAGTCACATTACTGGCAAATTTTAAAATAATTACACAAATAAACTGCAGTTAGGTGACTTCAGAAAAATCTAAGTTTAAATCTTGGTTTAGCTGCCAATGAATAGCTCTAAGACAATAAGCATGTTACTTAAAACTATTTTCTTGTCAACTGAGAATTCCTTTTTATAATAGGGGATTAAACAAAAAGAAAAATTAAGTGAAAGCAATGAGAACCCTGCTTTGAGGATAATACCTATGCAATTATTTTATTGCTTACTATTGAAATATTTTTCAACAAATATAAACAATATAAGAGATCTATTTCTAACTGCATTCCAATCCCAAAGTAAATAATCTCTAATGTTAGAATGTATTTTTGAGGAGCTAATGCCAAAGGCTTAAGTGGAGAGCAAATGTTTTGAGAATGATGAGGGCAACGGATGCACAAATGTGCTTTGCACAATTTGATGTATGTATGGATTGTGATGAGTTGTACGAGCCCCCAATAAAATGATTAAAAAAAAAAAGATTACAACATCCTGTTAAAATCATGTGAGACACAAAGCAAGAACTACCCCCTCTAAATTCTTGACTCTCCCAAACTGTGAGATAATAAATGCTTTTTGCTGTTCAAAAAAAAATGTATTTTTTATGAAAGTAAATAACCAGACTTTATGTATAAGAATAATCAGTCATGTCCAGAATTAATTATAGCAAAAAAGACGAAGTACAAGACGACTTTGCGTTTTGATAGTAAATTTCTAAGTTTTCAAAATATAGAAATATTTTAAAATATTTACCCAATTTCCCTTAACTATAAAAGAAGAGTTAAATACTAGCTGCCTTAGGAAAAGTGCTTGTAGCCTATTCATTTTACCAATGTATGAAGTCATGTGGGAGGTGTTCTAGATTTGAAAAAGCCAGTATATGTTTCCAGCAGGAATCTTCTAAGATCATTAATTTATCAAAAAATTAAATAATCCAACCAAGAACTATTAACAAAGCAGTGGGCCTAACGGTTAGAAATACAGACTTTGAAAGAAAGCAGATTAGGAGCACTACCTGTGTGATCTCAAAACAAAAGCTTTATTCCTCTTAGCCTTCAAGTAATACTCAGTTTACAGTGATTGGTAGGAACTAAATGAGGTTAAATACAAGATATTAATCTGACAAATACAAAATAACTATTCTAGCATACAGCACACTGTACACACTCAATAAATGATAGGGAGAAATAAATAAAAACCCAGTAAGTGGCTCCTATCCTAAGGGCTCTTGAATCAGAAGAGGATGGAAAAGTTGATGTAGGTGAGATGGTTCTGAAAAGAGAACTGAAACGAACTTTGCAGGATGACAGATGAGAGAACATTCTCAGCAAAGGGACCCTGACAATCAGAATCACGAAGTCCAGTGAGTGTCTGCTCAAGTGTAATTAGAAAGGGGCCAAGTCCAACTGTGAAGAGTCCTCAAAATCGGTACTCATTGCTCCCGTGAAATAACAATGCATGTTGTTGCTGACTGCATTGACTTCCTAATAAGGATGGTACCTACCCGGCAGCCATCTAGTAAGTCTTCAGGTGCTTGAAATGTGCTGACATCCAGGTTTTCTAGGCTCTCCGATGTAGACTCTAATTTGCTATTCAGGATGGAATTACATATGGATTCATTTATGCAACTTGCATTGTTAGAAATGTGGCTGACATCTGAAGGAATACCGCCTAAATTAGGGGAAGAAAAAAACACGTCTACTTGTAGAGATAAAATATGAAAGGGGCTTCAACTAAGTCCATGATTAAATTTTCTCTCACACAAAAGGGCTATCAGCAATAAGATTCAAATACTTATTGAAATCTTGGCGGCCAGGTGTGAATAGGAAAAGTGACATGAAAAAATTAAGGTTTTTATCTGATTTAAGACTGTATTTAATAAATACATTCTATAACAGCCATCTCTAAAGGAGGGTTGAAGTTCTTTTAGTAATGGTGGTTTTATTGTTTGAATATTGTTGAAAAGGACTATAGAAATTATGTTCATTTACAACATGACTTAACCTATTAAGACAAAATCTATTCGTTTCCTTTTTGTTTGAATGCATTATTTAGCATATTTTTAGATGTAACTTCTTAAGGTCTTAAGCTTCTCTTGCTCAAACTCTACAACTGAAGAGACTATTAAAGTGCCATCTTGCTAAAGACGGCTTCGCTATCTATTTTTTATGAGAAGTTCTCCAGCATCATTGTTCTAATGATCCCTTAACTTCTGTGAGCTCTCTCACTCATCTAAGACCTTCAAAGCAAAATTTTAAAATTGTGAAAAAAGAATGTACTTAATAAATTTGTACATAATAAAGTTGGCATTATGCCTTCTCAATAAACTGAAGTTGTTGGCTCTAAAGTTCAGGAAACTTACATTTGAAAAAAAAAAAAGTATTCAGCAAACTGCCCATTTAAAAATACAGCATTTATAAAATAGAAACTATTTTAAACTTAATAGCAATACAGATCATCTGTAACTGAAGAAATCAATACTGAGCATTTTTTCTGCACATCACTAAAGTTTTTAAAACTTCATCTAAGTTTTTACTACTAATATTTTTAATTTGTTTGACCATCTTGTAATAGTGTCAGTGTAAAAGGGGTAGCAATGCATTCTAAAAAGAAATAGAACAGTGCAGAGCTAACTGTTTCACTCAATTATATAATCTGGCTATTATATTACTGAGTATGCATGCAAGCATAGCAAAAACAGATTAAACTGCTTGCAACAGCTCAATGATCCCATTAACAAATCAATCCTTCTACAGAAAACTGGTTGTCTTAAAAGCGCTCATTTACTTTAATCCTCAATGAGACTTACTGTCCAGTATGTTGTCCGTGTGGCCAGCAGGTGTCGAAGTATCGGGCATTGTCTTTGTTTCTGGTTTAAGATCTGTCTTGTATATAGATTCATCCTGACAAAAACCTTTCTCAACACTGTCAAAAAACCATTGTGGGGTCACACAGTGGACATTCCATCTCTTGGCACATTCATATTTCTGACCTATCATAGTCATTAAAAATGAGAAAAAATACAAACCATTAATATCTATCTTTGAAGAAACACACAAATTATGAGATCCACCTAAACCCACTGCAGTTGAGTAAATTTGAACTCATAACTGTATATATTTTTAATTCCAAGACTGAAAACATGTAGGAAAGCAGAAAGCCTCACCTTTCTCTCCAGAAGCAGCTGGTGGGTTTCAACTGCTGACCTTGTAGTTAGCAGCCCTACACCTAACACGACACCGCAGTTCCTTCAAATTATGTTGTTGTTGCTAGATGCATTCCCGTCAGTTTTGACTCACAGGGACCCTATGTACTACAGAACATAGCACCGCCTGACCCGGAGAAATCCTTACAATTGTTCTTTTATTTGAGCCTCCTGGTGCAACCAGTACATTAATTCATCTCGCTGACGGTCTTCCTCTTTTTTTCTCTCATGATGTCTTTCTCAAAAGACTGATCTCTCTTGATAACATGTCCAAAGTATTACCATACTTGCTTCCAAGGAGCATTCTGGCTGTACTTCTTCCAAAACAGCTGTTTGTACTGTTTGTCCATGGTACTTTCAATATTTTTTTTGCCAGCACAATTCAAATGCATCAATTCTTCTTCACTCTTCCTTATTCACTGTACAACTTTCATATGCATATGAGGTGATGGAAAAGACCATGGCTTGGTTCAGGTGCACCTTAGACTTCAAAATAACATCCTTGCTTTTTAGTACTCTGATTGTAGATCCAAGCAAGATGAACTCTTTGACTTCATCTTTTCTCCATTTATCATGACTTTGGTCTTCTTAACGTTGAGTTGTAATCCATACTGAAGGCTAAAATCCTTGATCTTCATCAACAAGTGTTTCAAATCCTTTTCATTTTCAGCCATCGAGGTTTCATCACCTACATATCACGCAGGCTGCTAAGCTTTCCTCCAATCCTGATGCTGCATTTTTCTTTATAGTACAGCTTCTCTGATTATTTGCTCAGTATAGAGTGAATATATATGGTGAGAGGATACAAACCTGGCACACCTTTCCTGATTTTAAACCATGTAGTACTCCCTTGTTCGGGTTGCCCAACTGCCTCCCAATCCATGTACAGAATTCACATGAGCAAAATGAAGTGTTCTGGAATTCCCGTTTTTCTCACAGCTAGCCATAGTTTGTTAGAATCCATAATCGGATGCCTTGCATTGTCCATAAAACACAAGTAAACATCTTTCTAGTATTCTCTGATTTCAGCCAAGGTTCATCTGACGCCAGCAATAATATCCCTTGACCCTCTTCTGAATCCAGCCCGATCCTCTGGTAACTCGCTGTCAATGTGAGGTCTTTCAGTTTAAGACATGCTGAGCAAGTTCTTCCTTTTTCGTAATCTAAGTCTTTGTCCTTTGAAACTTTGTTTAGCTATCTTTCTTCATCATTTCTTCCATTTGCCTTAGCTACTCTATGATTAAGAGAAAATTTCAGAGTCCCTTCTAACATCCGCTTTGATCTTTTCTTTCTTCCCTGTCTTTTTGGTGACCTTTTGTTTCCTTTATGAATAGTGTTCCTGATGTCCTCCTACAATTCATCAGGTCTTCGGTCACTAGTGTTCAATGCAGCAATTCGGTCCTTGGGTTGTTCTCGAAATTCAGCTTCTACAAGCATTACAATGCTGGAAGCCCTGTGGTTCTTCTACTGTCTTACGGGGTCACCAAATAGGACTGGGGTTTGTAGTTTGTTTTTAATCTTCAAGTGAAGAACTTCATTTAGTCGTTAATTCATCCAATTAAAAATTAAACCAAGCCTTTCAATTTTATCATTAAGGAGAAAAATGTAAGAGAGAGAGAGTGGATAGCATCCTGGCCCACCAAGCTTCGAGGATGACATTCCAGCTCAGAGCAGCCAATGCAGAGAGAGGACCATAGGGGTTGGCCTCACCACAAAACACAATGTCCCCTTACTGACCTACAGCACTATGGGGGGCAGCACCAGAGACACGGTGCAGGAATTGTACCTGGTCTGACCCCAAACCCCCACAACAAGGCGTAACATGAACAGAGCGTAACAGAACAGCAAGGGGTGCAAAGCAACAAAGTCCCCAAGGAATTCTGAAAAGTCAGACTGAGGGGGCAGGGCTTGGCACTGCATCAGAACTGATCAGAACACACTCATAAGGGTCAGCAGACAGACCTGGAACTATTCATAGGCTATTTTTTGTTTTGCTTTTTGGTTCTTTTTTTTTTTACATCTATATATATAAGATAGGCAGGATAAACAATGGAAGCAACAATTGTGGGGAGGGGCAAGGGAGAAGGGGGAGGTGGGGGAAGGGAGTGAGGAGCCAACAAGCCCAGGGACAATGGAACAACAAAATCTAAAATCTATAGCGATGAGGGTTTAGGACACCTAATGGGGTTTGATCATGTGCAATGTAGCTGAGAGGAATTACTGAGAGTCATATGAAGTCGAACATGACAGCGGGAACTAGGAGGCAAAAGAAATTTATAGAGGTCTAAATACGGACAGGTTCATATGTAAATACATTAATATAGAATGATAGGGATATAGGTTTATGTACATATATTTTTAGGTTATGTATTAAGGTAGCAGATGGACATTGGGCCTCTACTCAAGTCCTCCCTCAAGACAAGCACACTTTGTTCTAATAACCTGGCATTCTGTGATACTCACCTTCCTGACATGATCACTGAAGAAAAAATGGGTGCATAAGCAAATGTGGATAAAACTGATGGTGCCCAGCTATTATAAGATATAGCGAAAGCTTGAAGTTAGAAAAGAGGCCATCTAACAGGGAAGCAACAAAGCCCACATGGACGAAGCACTCCAACCCGTGTGATCACGAGGTGTCCATAGGATCAAGTATCAGGCATCAGGAGACCCAAAATCCATCTGTAGACAATTGGACGTGCTCTCACGGAAGTCACAAGAAAGGGACAAGCCAGCCATGGTGCAGTATAGCACTGACAAAACACACAAACATTCCTCTAGTTTTTTATTGCTTCCTCCCCCACACTATCATGACCCCAGTTCTATCTCACAAATCTGGCTAGACCAGAGCATGTACCCTGACTGGTACAGATAAGAGCTCTGGACACACAGAATTCAGGACAGATAAATCCCTTAGGGCCAATAATGAGAGAAGTGATACAACGAGGGTAGGGGGAAAGTGGGGGATGAAGGGGGAGAAAGGGGGAACCGATCGCCATGACCGATGTACAAACCTCACTCCCTCCCTAAGGGGACGAAGAACAGAAACGTGGGTGAAG
>NW_022111322.1:2137339-2148191 GCF_000313985.2 Echinops telfairi | reverse complement strand
AAAAAAAAAAAAAAATTTATTCAGTGACTAAATAAATACTAAGATGGTCACAAAATTTTATAGAGGTTGCAGACCAAACTATTTTTGCAAGATTATAAGACATAATATCAAACCTGATTAATAACATGGTAATCCAAAACGGGTTCTTCAGCAATTTTAAAGTGACAAATGTTAGAGACAAAAATCGACCATGTTTATTTCGGAAACAAAGGCTCACCTTTCGGCTCCTGCACAATAAGATGTGTACACTCATTCATTTTCAGCTGCCCCATGTATCGGCCGCCATGCTCAACTGTGAGCCGCTGCACCGCCTTCCTGTCGAAGCCACACAAGCCAGTCACACAGATTATGCAACCAAGAAAAACAGGGCACTTGAAGTCTTCCATGTTTAAATCAGTATATTTATCTATTTTTCTGGGAAAAACAAATGGTAACAAGAAACACCAATATGTTACATACCAAACATGAAACATAGTTTTAAATTTAACCTAAGAACAATGACAAATGAAGTTATGACAGAAAGAATACTCTTATGCTATTCTCATTCAGAGAGCTTACAAACATATGCAAATTTAAACTAATTGCTCACTGAGCATAAAACTATGTCACTATTAGAAACTAAAACTTAGGTTCAGGTTTTCAAAAACATTTTAAGGAGAACATAATCCTAGTGTACATGCTGCCCAAAGAGGTGTGGTGTCCACAATTCTGACACAGATGGTTTAGGTTGTCTTCTAGAAGAAGGAACTTTTTAGAATTCTATCATGCTACATAACAAACAATGTTTTTTGGTAGAGTACCAACAAAAATACCATTACCATCCTGTTGCCTCGCTGTGTATATTCATTAATGAAAACAGTATAGCTGAGGCATGTGATGCAGTTCGGTGGGGGAATAACAGTGCCAATGTAGAGACATGTTTGGGATGTGCTGTGCTAGATGGTATTAAAAGCCATGCAAGAAAAATGCCTATGTAATTCAAATTGTGGTGTCTGGCCTTAGGACTGCTGATCTAATCCTTCTCAGAGAAACTTAACTCTCTCCCCTGAAAGGGATCTATGTTCCACCACGGCAGGGATGGCACTCCGATCTGCACAATGAGCTGGGTACATTCATTCATTTTCCATTGTCCGTGTATTGACATGCATGCTTAACTGCGTATTTTATCTTAATAACTACCTGCAGCCACGATCATAAAAGTGACAACATTCTCCGTTGATGGCTTACATGGTTATGTTCAATTTACGTGTGTTCCCTTTGAGGGGGAAATAGGGCTATGAAAACAGTCTCACTGTAACAGTTCACTCTCTCTGTTGACCTACATGCACAGTACTTGGGGATAATGCAAAACAACAAAGAGTTGCAACATTGTCACATTGATCTTCTAGGGTATTTTACAACTTACTACAAAGCTTCTGCTATAAAATCTCAGAGCATGCAAAAATGACTGAATATAGACTATTTTCAAATACAGAAAATATCTATACAGCTCTTACTTCTCTTGTGACTTCTTCCAAAGTGTTGTTATCCAAGAAGGAAGCAAAATAGGCTTCTTTAGGTTTGCAGCGACGAAATATTTTTTGCTACCAACTTCTCCAGCAATAAGATGAGTCACCGATACGTGAAGATCTTTATATACGCGTCCACCCATCATTTGTACATAATTGTGAACTTCTTCCTGTAGCATCAAAATATATTATTCAAGCTGAAATCAACATCTTTTTAAAAAAATCATTTTATTAGGGGCTCGGACAACTCTTATCACAATCCATACATACATCCATTGTGTAAAATACATTTGTACATTTGTTGCCATCATCATTTTAAAAACATTTTCTTTCTACTTGGTATCAGCTTCTCATTTTTCCACGCTCTGTCCTCCACCCTCCCTCCATCATGAACCCTTGATAATTTACAAATTATTATTATTTTGTCATGTCTTACATTGACTGATGTCTCAATTCACCCACTTTTTTAATTGTCCATCCCCCTGGGAGGGGAGCTATATGTAGATCTTTGTGATGATCGGTTCCCCCATCTTTCTTTTTTTATACAATATGCCAAATACTTTGTTGTTAGCTTAAATACACCAAGGTTTCTTACTATTGTTAAATTAAGTAATTAGCCAACATCCTAGTTTTTAGAGGTACGATGGGTAGGAAGAATAGATCTCAAAATCATTACCATTACACATTCATCTCTCCCAACTCACTATATTGTGTTGTTTCTATTAACGCTCTACTCTTATATATATATTTTTTCTTTTATATTTTATATAATATTTCAAAATATGTAAACAGCATATACTTATATGCCTCCCACAGGATCCCTTTTTTAAAAAGAGCCTGTTATCTTACAAATATTTAAGTGATTGTAAAGTAAGTGTAAGTGAAAATAAGCTTAATAGCTGTGTAGGAACAACACCATGAATTTCTTTTTAATCAAAACCCAAACAAAAAGTTCAATTAGCTTTAGTTTTCAATTAGATTTTAATGTGTTCCATTTATCTTTAAAAACCCTATTGCTGTATAAAGCTTGTAATAAGGCAAGAATACAAAGCATAAGGTCCCTCAAGGCATCTTTTGACACCGTGAGAAAACTCTGGAAATAAAGTCCATTTACCATGGTATTCCTTTCAACCACCTACCCTTTTTTCTCTATCGAGGCTTGTGCAAGATACAGTTACATCAGACAAAATCATATTGTAAACTGGGAGCTCAGCTCTAGGAACGTATTGCTGGTGATGCATACAATAGATAACTACTTGAGGACCAACAATTCTGCATCCAAGCTACAAGTAGAAAAAAAGAGAGGGGTTAAAGGTGTCAGTAAGTTAAGTCGGCAAAGGCTATCAGTCTTACAAAATTGCATTTTGCAATACTTGCCAATTCTTTGTAGAAGTTGACAACTGCAGAGAAACCACTAAGTTGTTACAAGTAAAAGTAGTATAGTTTCTCAGAAACATTATATGTTAAATATACACAATCAAAAGCATTATCAGATAATGCAAGTTATCAAAAGAAATAAGCTTCAAAAGTCTGTCTCACGCATAATTTGCATCAAAATGTAACCCTCTGAACAACCAAGCATAATGTTAATAATTGGGAGACCTGCAATAGTCTGACTGCAGCAGTTAGAAAATTCCACACGTGCTTTTGAAATGAAGCACCCAGCAAAGTAAGTATTTCACGTTATTTAAGTGTGTATAGGGCCATCTACAAGTAACCCCCACCTCCAAAATGGCTATTACTGCATTTTCACACAAATAAGGCGCACTTGTTTTTTTTTAAAACCACACGCCATTTTCAGAAGTACCCTATATCACTTTCTTTTCACGTTGCTGACTCCCACCCCTCCACTCCCCCAAGTTTCTCCTCTCCAATGGATTTAATGTTGTGCATGTTGCCATAGAGGTTTGTCTCCTAGCGTGACCCCCACTAGTGTACCCTGGAGTGTTTACAGCAGTCCCCTCCCAGAGCAGGGCACCCTCCCTGCTTGTAAATCAGTTTCTCCAAGGCAGGAAGAGGTTCCTTCACACCAAAAGCAGCCCTTCCAGGGTGGCCAGCCCTAGCACAGAAGGTACAGAAGCCTGTACACCCTGGGCTGGCCTGCTATGGCTGGGCACCTCCTGCCCGGCTGGCTGGCCAGTGCCTTCTGGCCATTTGAAACTCCTGCTCACACAGACACTGTAGGGCACGTATGAGAGCCTTGGGTGCAGAGGGGATGCACATCCCCTGGTCAAATGAGACAGGTCTCACCGACTGACTGACTGGAGGCCCCACAGCCAAGGCAGTGTACATCCAGAGCAGCACTGACCCACCACTCAGTTTCACGTTGGGGCTAGCATCAAAGGACGCAGGCAAGCATGGGCAATCACCTCCACGCAGAGGGACCAGCCAGTCCTTGGGCTCTGGCAGCCCCAACCCTCCACCTTTTCTAGCGCAAGGTAAGTGGGTGCAGATGGGCTACAAAGAACCACTACCACCAACTGCCCCAGAGCAGTTTCCAGGGTTTACTTCTGGTTACCAGGGGACACCAAGCCATCTGTGAGTTAGTGACCATGGTATCTTTAGTTTACAAACACAACCAAGAGTAACAGGGAATGTAAGTACTTTATTTGCACTTCAATGTTTTCCCAAGAAAGACAGGTAAAACTTTAAAAAATAGCCTTTTTATTCTGATTGGTAGTAAGAAACATGATATAGTCTTTCTCAACATTGGCAAACTTGAGACCAAACTAAAAAGCCAAAACCCTACGGCTGCGAAAGATACCACTGATTGCTCTGGCTGATTTAAATATCTACAGGGTACATAAATGATTGCTGCTATCTGTAGGGCCAAGACTGAAAAAAACAAGTTGTTTTTGTTGTTGTTTTGAGAGAATAAAATTTCTTATGCTACTGATTCTATCTGACAACCAGAGGTATTTCCAAAGGGCAAGTAAAACTGAGGTTTTTGGCAAAGGTGGGCACTTGCCTTTCATAAATTATACAGAAACTGCATCTACCTACTCTTCTAAGTTTTCTTCTCCTTCAAACAAAAATCACTTCTTTGTAATCTGGATGGAATTCCAGCCAGTTTACTTTAATGTCAATGCATCTGTCTTGTCCAGACACCAAAAAAGTAATGAGTCAGTAGACTCTAGAACCAACAGAAAGAAGTAAGAGCCTCAATTGTACAGTAATACTTATACAGTTCTCATTTTCCGTCCGAATGCAGCAGAAGCCCATCATTAAAAGGTTCACTCAAAGTGTTAGTTCACTAAGACAAACATAAGTTTAAAGATATGGAACTACAAGGAACAGTCTTAGGCTCTAGCAATTAGGAAAGATCACATGTACTAAGTGAAGTCGTAACCATGAAAACATTAAAAACTACATATAATTACTACTCATAATTAGTCTTTATAAAATGATATTCAGGCCCCCCAAAATAAAAAAAGATACCATTGTGTTTGTGACCTGCATAACATTTCAGGGTCACTAAAGAATTGATGTCCATGGATGCAGAAACAAGGCAAACACTAGAGGTCGGCAAACCTTTTTGAGGTGATCAAACACTGTGCCACTAAAAGGGTCACAGATAAAAAGTGATTTATCATCTTTCTCTATCTTCAATGCTTCTTCTTCCGTAATGATCTGAAGATATTCTTCTGACTTGAACTCTTTTATTGACTAGAAGGAAAAATGAAATGAAAATGCAATTGAAATTAGTCGCCTGCATTTCAATCCTATGAACTCTATCGTCACAATCCACATCAAATCCAGCCTTTTGTGTCACACCTTACTGTTACCACCCAATTGCTCACTACTTCCATCTTCTTGGCTAAACCTCTGGAGCAGCTCCCAAGTGGTCTCGGCTTCCCTGCTCTGTATCAATTCTCTAGCACAGCAGCTAAAAATCCCTTCACACGTGATCGGACTTATCAGATCAAGCCACATGGCTCAAAACTCTAAAAGCTTCCCACTACACGAAGCACAGAATCTCTGTTTCTTACCATAATCTAGGAGAACATCCGCTCTGGCTCCTGCCTCTTCCCTTTTGCCTACGCTTCTACTGTCACTCCAGTTCTCTGGCTAAGCCTGGAATAAGCTAAGCACAATCTCATTTAGAGATACTGTCTTGCTGCTCCTGCCAGAAATACTCTACTAATTCTTCCTCACTTTTATTAAGGGCTCGGCAAACCCTTCCTGATCACACTTTGGAAAATATCCTTCTCTTATGGCTTTAGCTTATTTTGTAAAGAAAAGTAACACAGAGGCTACATAAAGTCTGTGGGAATACGGTTATCTTTTCATTCCATTCCCACAGAAACCTTCAGAAGCTCTGTGGTATCATTGTGTCTCTGTGCCCTGTGACAGCAAGAATTTCACTTTGGGGCCATTATGTCCTGGAACCCAGTAAGCACTGAGATGTCTTAGAACAAATCTGGAAGCCTTAAGTCCTCAAGGTGATCCTTTTAAAGCACTGTCAGGCCAGAAACGGCTGGATCGAACTCCTGACTGGTTCTCTGCCTAGAGAAAAAGCCTAAGTCCTTACAACAGCCTACAAGACACTACATGCTTTCTTTCCAGTCCCTTGTCTTTCCCCACTCACTGTTCACTTTACAACAGACACATAAGTGTTCTTGCTATTTCTTGGGCAAACCATCCAAGAACCTCCCACGGGCCTGTTCCCTCTGTCTGAAACCTTCTACCTCACATTATCGACACAGCTATTTCATCTCTTTTAAGTTCACTCAAATATCTTGGCCACAAGGCTGACCCTGACTTCATTCTATTTAACATTGTAATCTTCTCTTTCTCCCGGCAACAAACATCCTCCAGGCCTGCGTTGCCATTTCCCTCCCACAGCACTGAGAGCCTGCAGTGTACTACACCCGCCTGCCACGAAGGCAACTGCAGCCCATAGTGACCTTGCACCAGGTCTCCCCGCTTCGTTTTTCTCAAAGCAGCTGGTGGGCTCGATCTGTTGAACTGAATAGTTAGCAGGCCGGTGGGTAACCCCATTACACCATGAGGACTTCATACTAGTCGGTTTACTCATATAGAAGGGAGCTTCAAAAAGTTTGTGGAAAAATGGAATGAAAAGATCATTTTTTCCACGAAGGCTCCCCAAACCCTTTTATGTTTACTGATGAATGTCCATTCCCACTTGCTAGAACGTAAGCCTGAGAAAGCAGTTTTCATGCTCAAACACAGGTTCTCAACCTTCCTCATGCCACGTGTGGTGATCACACCCCAACCAGAAAATTATTTTGTTACTTCATAACTGTAATTTTGCTACTGTTATGAATTGGGTGACCCCAGTGAAAGGGTTGTTCGACCCCCAAAGGGTCACGACCCACAGGTTGAGAATCGCTGCTCTAATAGCTGGTGCATCCCAAGAACCAGAACAGTACCTATCAAGTCCTGGACACTTAGTATGTGGTGAGTGTGAAAAATCTGCTACATTCTTCCCTGCACGGTTTTAATGTGGGCAAGATTCATACTGGGGTTCTCGTTAAATTGCAGGTCTTCATCGTTATAGTTATGTGTAAGGCAGGGGGTGAGAATATGCAAGTCTACCAAACTCCCGGCAAGACTGGAGTTAGGTCTGGAATGGCAGCCCTCTCAAAACTCCACTAACAGAGTCGATTCTGACTCACTGCCCCTGTGGGTTTCCCAGGCTGTAACTCTCTATGGGAGTAGAAAGCTTCACCTTTTTTCCAGTGGAGCAGCTGGTGGTTTCCAACTACTGACCTTCAGACTGTAGCAGCACAAGGCAAAACCCACTACACCACCATGACTCCTACATCACCTCAAGACCCTTGATATGATATTGTACATAATGAAACATGCTATTAACCAAAAAATGCTGACATGTGACCTGATTTCAATTTATTCACACACAGAACCACTGTGGTTAGACAAAACTCACTGCCATCGAGTCAATGCTGACTCACAGTGACCCTACAGGACAGGGTAGAACTGCCCCTGTGAGTTTCTGAGAGTGTGTTTACAGGAGTACAAAGGCCCATCTTTTTTCTGGGGTGCACCTGAAGATGGTTTCAAACTGCTGACCCCACAGATCACAACCCAACATGTAACTACTACACCACCGGGGTTATTAGTTAAGCAAAAGAAAGTGCTTAATTTCCAAAAACAGCAGGCCAACCACATCCAATAGAAATGTTACATGTTTCCAGGCCCCCTCTGACACACAATGATACATATGCATAAATTAAAAAAAACATTTAATGCTATGTAGATGTAAAATGATAAAATTAATATGATGATAAAGTACCTATCAAGATGAAACACCTTTATATGAAAACATAAAGAGCCTAATATTTTAAAGCATTTAAAAAGAAAGTGAATTTACAGCACCAAACCACGTTTTCAACTATTCTTACCTCAAGAGCTTTAAAAAAATATTCAGAATTGTCTGAAGACTTTAAAAACTTCACTAAGAACGGTTCTCTGACATTTCCGGGCATTTTCGAACTGTCAAAAGAAAAGGATTATTAACAAGAAAACACACATTTATTACCAATGAAGTTCAAATTGTATAGCACTCATTTTTCTGTGCAGAATGTCTAAGGGTGGGCATTTGACCATGCCCGGGAATTCGTCCAGCACGTTTGTATGAAATGCTAGAATGTGGCAAAATCAAAGAAAAAGATAGTATCACACAGCACAAAGCATAAAGAAACTAACGCCCCTAACTGAACGCCACGAAGGCCCTCCCGCTGGGGCTGTTAGGTCCCAAGGGGGAAAGAACATTTCATGACACGGAGCTTAACGGAAGAGCCCTCTGCTCCCGTAAGTCTGCCACCCACGGCCCGCGCCGGCTGCTCCCCGCTCGGAAAAGGGGTTTTAGCATAAACAGAGACGCCAGTTAGCAAGCGCGTGCCTCCCCCAAGGCCTGGGTCCTGCTTACTCCCCACGGAAGAGCCTGGCCGTCGGTCCAGCCGCAGTCAGGTCCACTCCGGCGTCAAAGTCCCGTCCGCCGCTGGGAGGGCAGAAAAAGGGGGGCCCCCGGGCCACTGATGGCTTGGCGACCGCTAGTTGGAATCGGGCCCTCAATCCGCACCTCACTCACCTCGATGGAGCCCCGGGGTCTCCGGGCGGCGAATGAGTCGGCTCGCGGCGGGCAGGGCGGCGGCGGGGGTCGGGCGCCAGCCTGGCGCAGCGCCGCCCCACCCGGCGGCCCCCAAGTCTAAGGTCCGCGCAGGAAAACCCGGAAACGGCCGAGAAGAGATCTGACTTTCGCGCCAATGGCGCGGGCGCGCGCCCTTCCGGCGGAAGTGACGCAATCAACAGCTGCCGCGGCTGGGCGTGGGAAGTCCGGAGACTAGGAGGTGGGGTTGACCGCTGTAAGGCCACGCCGAGCTCCCGGCGCCTGCTCGGGTCCTGGCAGCGAGGCTGTGAGGGGGCTAGCGTGGGCTCCCCTGGGAATTGGCCAGCCCCGGGGAGTACGGAGGAGGCGCCTCAGACCAACGACAGCGAAAGCCAACCAAACCCAACCCACTACCAACTCGCGACGACCTCACACGACCTTGGAACGGCTTCGCAGAATGTCCAAGGCTGTCCATCTTCATAGAAGAAGATTGTAAAAAGGTGTTTGCCCTGTGAGTCGGCTGCCGGGTTCAAACCCCCAACCTTGAGGTTAATAACCCAACTCTTAGGCTACTGTAGCACCGGGGCTCCTTTAGAGGCAGCACAGCCCAAGATAAGGAGGATTTCAATCAGAACCAACTATGCTGCAGTGATGGACATCTTGTGTTGGGCAAACTCACTGCTCATTCCATCGAGTCTAGTCTGACTTACTCCCACCCTGTAGGACAGGGGTTTAGAAGCCTGTGAATCTTTGGTGAAGCAGAAAGTTTTACCTCCTCACCCCAGGGGCTTCAAACTGCTGACCTTGTGGTTAGCAGCCACTCATGCCCACTACGCCGCCAAGACTCCTTTGATGCCAAACTGTACTCAAAATGTTATGTATTATTTTCTCGAATAGCTCTGGGGTAAATAGTGGCATCTCCATTTTACAGACGTAAAGAAGTGGTGTATCCTAGACAGTATCGTATGTGGTAAAGACTGGATCCATCTTTTTATGACTCCAGATTTTTTTCCCTCCAGAAG
This sequence comes from Echinops telfairi, assembly GCF_000313985.2. Classification (NCBI taxonomy): domain Eukaryota; kingdom Metazoa; phylum Chordata; class Mammalia; order Afrosoricida; family Tenrecidae; genus Echinops; species Echinops telfairi. The sequence continues at coordinate 2,138,568 of NW_022111322.1, read as the reverse complement.
AACGGGAATATAAAACCACTGCCTACCACAGCCTATGGTTCTAAAGCAGTGGGTCGTGACCACTTTAGGGGTCGAAAGACCATTTCACAGGGGTTGCTTAAGACCATCGGAAAACACATGTATTGAAGGGTTGAGGCATTAGGAAAGTTGAGAACCACTGACCTAGGGGATCTCTTGGATTCCAGGCATATTCTTCTTTACTTCCGTCATACAGCACCAGTCCAATTTCCCTTTGATAATCAGGATTAATCACACCACTCAGCACAGTGACACCCTGCTTTACCTGTTGATCCAAAACACCTATCTAAAAACACCTGTGTACATCGAAAGACTTCGGCAAGAGAGTACTAAGAGATCCCACAGACAGGGAAATCATCTTTAGCTATGACACATCAGACAAAGGCCTTATTACTAAAATCTGTATTCTGCTAGCCCACCATAAGAAAAAAACAAATAGCCCATTGAGGAGGTGGGGGAAAGACCTGAACAGACGTTTCACAAGGGTGGATATCCAAATGGCCAAGAAACATATGAGAAATGCCATAAGGAAAAGGCAAATTAAAACAGCTATGAGATACCACCTAACACTCAAAGATAGCCCAATTCAAAAAGTCAGAAAGCAAGTGTTGGGATGAGGTGAGCCAGAAACTCTCATCCACTGCTGGTAGCCCTGTACATATGTGCAGCCATTATGGAAATTGATTTGGTAATATCTAAAACAAATGGAAATCAAGCTATCATACGACACAGCAATGCCCCTCCTGGGCATATACCCAGAAGTAAGAAACTGAGCACGACCAGACATCTGCACTCCAATGTTCATCACAGCGCAGTTCACAATCACAAAGAATTGGAAATAACCTAAATTTCCACCAACCAATGACTGGATTAAAAAGCTCTGGTATATACAAACAATGATGTGGTAGTTCCATAATCTGGTGTCAATTTGAGAGTGTTGGGGTGGAGCCTAGCCCGTCAATCAGGATACAACTAATGAGGCCTCTGCGTGGGCAAGGCCTTCTAAAGATTCTGGGAACTCCTGTATTCCTCCTTGGAGGCGAGAGATACTTTCACTGTCTGCTCACTCCTTGAGAGATGTTCTACTGATAAGACACATGTAAGTAAGCTAGAGCCTCGCAGCTGACTGGCTCATCTCCCCACGACCCTTCCGTAAGAGGATGTCCAATTGCCTACAGATGGGCTTTGGGTCTCTACTCTGCACTCCCCCT
>NW_022111322.1:2114731-2136247 GCF_000313985.2 Echinops telfairi | reverse complement strand
TGTCTCATAGTGGGGCCCGTCATGTAGCCTTCTCTGTGGATTGGCTGCTCTGAGCGGGAATATCATCAAGGCTTGGTGGGCCAGGATGTGCTCCACTCTTCCTCCCGCTTCATTTGCTCCCATGTGCCCTGATCAGACATGTCCCTCTCCCGGAGCTGCAGATTCAGTGCTGTCCTCTGAAATAAATTCTTCTGGGGGGAGGGGCAGGTGTCCACATAATTGGGATTGGGGCAATTGTTGTGCTTTTCCACAGCCATATCCGCCACAAGGCCCTAAAAGCTGTGTTGGGCCCCAAAGGGTGCTGGATGGGGAGTGGAAGGAGACACAAAAGGAAATAGAATTGAATTAAAATAATTTTTTAAATCAGAATTAATAGAAATTGCTCAAAGGGATTGTGTTAGCCTGGGTAAACTAGAGAAAACAAATCCACAGAAACTCATATATGTATAAGAGAGTTTTATATAAGCGTAAGTGTACATTAAGAAAGCATCCCAACCCAGTCCAGTCCAAGCCATAAGTCTGACATTAGCCCATATGTCCCACACAGATCTACAAAGTCCTCCTCAATCTCACAAAACACATGCAATGATGCTGAATGCAGGAGGAAAGCTGAATCAGTGAGCATGTAAGCCTGTCAGCACTGGCAGGGATCTCCACGCGGCTGCTCCAGCGCCCAGGGCTGCATCAGGTAGGTCCATGTGGCTTCTCCGCAGGGATGTCTCACAGGAAGTAAGCCTTGCCAGCTGAGGCAGAGAACTAGCTAAGGCAGCCGCACACTGGTCTGACCATCAGCAAAAAAGAGACGAGAAAGAAGAGACTCACGGGGCCATTTATCTCTCCATCCTTCAGTTAATCCCACATAAGTTCATTGGCTAGGTTGGCACAATAAGCCTAACTATCACAGGGTTTATAATGCCTGGAGAAACAAGTGAAAGGGCTGTAGCCTGAACTGTAGTAGTTATCTTTGCTTAATCCTGTCTAAGATGGCAAAAATAAGTTAAGGGGGCAAAAGGCCCCTTAAACCTCTATGGCAGAACCCAAACTGCTAAGTAAAAATGGCTGCTGCCAGAGGACCTGCCTGGCTCATTGTAGTCAGGGGCCTGAGGCCATATTTCATGTCAATGGAATAGTTTAAATAAGGATTAAAATAAATAAAAATTGAGTTTGAGATCTAGCTTTACTAGGAACATACTTTTTTCTTGTGACTATTGTTATTAATACAGTAATTGGTGAAAATCATGATTGAAAAAAAAATAGAAAATTTGTAAGCCTACTTGCATTCAGCCATGAATTTGAATCTTTAAAATGGGTATAGGACACACCCGCAAATAAGGCTCTGAAAAGGTTAGCCCCACCCAGTGCTTTGAGTGCTCTGGACATTTGCAGACACTGGTGAAGATTACTGTTGGCAGAAGAAAAAGAACCACTTTGGGCTTTTTAAACTTGAAAACTAGAGGTTTGTGCTAAGGCTTAATTTTTTTTTACAGCCATGAAGGAACTCTCCTCTCTAGCACTGTATGTTAAAGGGAGCATGTAAGCAGATTGAAATGCTTGCTAGATGACCACCTGGGTCCACTTGTGTAAAAATGAAAAAAAAATGCAGTAATAAGAAAATGGTTCAGTCTGGTCATTAACACCCGTGAACCTGGTTCACAGGAACTAAAGAAAAAAACAAGAGCCAGTTAACTGGTCTGGAGTTCATAGTCTAGCCCAAGGGGGATAAAGTTGTTAAAAATTTGTGACTGGACCCGGGGTCAGAAGGCAAGGTGACCAAAGGACACCCTGATGGGACCAAGTGAGGCAGCCCACATGAAGTTCACCAGAACCCCACCGGATGAAGATAAAATTTTTGAGCCTATGAATTGGTCCATATTGCTCTGACTTTGTGCATGGCCTGTCCTGATTTGACTTTACTTATGGATACAGACTCATAAGCTTCCAATTGGAATCAAGATGCCTCACATCAAAGACCATGCTCGTCTCCTCAGAACACTAAGCTAATACAGTGGGAAGTATAAAAATTGGATACCCAAAATTGGGTAACTGGATTACAAACTTTCATAGGTGAAAAGATAAAATATTTGTGTTTTGCTCACTTATAAAATATCATGTTTAAATAGGGGTGGAACATTCCAAACTGTATACATTTTAGTTTTATCTTATTAGAACTATTGTCCTTGTTTTGAAAATTGCATGTGGCTATAAAGTTGTGTAAAGGTGTCAAGTTAATCTGACACCCACTCCTTCATTGTGCCAAGAACAGGCAAAGATTCATAATTGAAGAAGCCATGTAAGAAGGGCCGGGTCTAATGTCATGTATCTGTCTAGGACAGTGTGAAAACGTCTGTCCTAGCTGGTTCTCATAAACTTCTTCCTTATTGCAAACAGTAAGGAATTTGGGGAACAGCTGCATACAGTTCCCTGGGAGCAGTAAACAAGAGCGCTGTGGGCTGAGATACGGAACTCTGTCAAGGTATGAGAAATTCAAGCATGGGAATAGCGAACTTATCTGGGAACACTGCCAGTATTATTTAGTAGATAAGAATAAAGCGCTGTGCTCCGTCAGGGCTGCAGTTTTGTACCGTCTCTGTCTGTGTCTATTTTGTGTTGCAGTCCTGTGTTGTCTGTGTGTGTGTGTTTGGTTCTTTGTTCATTTTCCCTACTCAGAAACCTCAGTAATAATCATAATTTGCTTGAGTCCCTGCAAACTTTGTTGATTGTCCAGCACCAGCTCCACAGGTTCTTGAGGAAGGCAGTACCCCGACCACCAGCAACAGCCTCCCTGTGCACCCATTCCAACCTGGTGACTGTCCTTGTAAAGTGCTTCATGCCCACTGGACTTACACATTGATAAACGGCCTTTACCATCGTTCTCACCACTCGGACCAGGGTCAAGGTAAACAGACTTGTCTGAGCTCACCACTCGCATTACAAGGCTGCCCTGTCCAACGCAGAATAAAAGGTTCATTCTTCCATAAAAGACCCTGTAAACTAAGACTATCTCAGATTTCTTAATATTGTTATCTTAGCCTGGGTTTTCTGCATATTGTAATCAAACTATTAAAATGTGTTAGATTGGGTCACAGGTGTATTTTATGGCTTTCCCAGAAATGTGGTTTTCTTGCTCTTTTGGCCTTGCCACCTGTTTGTCTACTTACATGTTTAGCAACTAGGTATTGCAGGCTCCGCAGCCACAGCTATCTCTGCACTCACCACCCGGAGCCATGGCTTGAAAGGCCTCTGCAGTGTAATTAATGTAAATATTAACAGATTAGAATCCACCATTTAAAAATTGTCAGATCAAATTAAGTCCTTAACTGAAGTAGCCTTGCAGAATAGACAAGGTCTGAATTTGTGATTCCTTAAACAAGGTAAACTATTCACTGCCTTTAAAGAAAAATGTTTTTATGTAAACAAAACTGGGATTGTACGAGAATCTCTTGCTTTAGTCAGCAAGAGTGTAATAAGAAAAGGATGATGAAATAGAATTTACAGACAACTGGTATTAAAAATTATTAAGTTGGTCTCCTTAGGTCACTACCTTAATCACTCGTCATGCTGGTCAACTATTATTATTAACACTGAAACTTTTCATTGGACCATGCAATATTAATGCATTGGTAGAGTTCATAAAAAACTGTATATGGGCTGTTAAGCTTATGATATTAAAAACAATAAACAGGCCTAAATCCAGAAAATGTGGCCGATGGATTAATAATTTGATTCCCAAAGAAAAGCAGCAGGGAATGAGACAAGACTAGCACTAGTCACTGTAACGCCGTCTTGTTGACTGCTGAATGACCTGCCTCCTTCTCTCTCCCATCTCGGAAAGTCCCACCAGTGATTGATGTTAGAATGTACTCTTAGGGTCTCAATATCAGAACACTGTAATTAGTAATACTGTTGTAACCAGGATATTACCATTTTTATTTTATTAACCAGGATGTTATCATCAATGCTGTCCCTGCCCCGCTCACTAACTCTAAAGAATAATAACGTTAATCTTGCTTTCTGCTTCTGTCCACGCTTTAAGAGCTAGACAAAAGATAAATGAGATTTTGCATTTAAAAATGGGCTGAAATGTTCTCTCGAGACTGCAATCAAAGAACTGCTTTTAGATTCTAGCAGTCTGGTTATAACCGAATATTGACTCTTCTAAATTATCAAGACATTATAGTGGCTGTCATTTATTTGAAGCCACAACACAAAGAAGCAAAAATATCTTCAGCCAATTAGACTGTGGTCTGGGAGTATAACCGAACAGCTGCAGAGTGCCTGTTTCAGCTGTTTCCCAGGCAACGGGAGAGAAAGTATTTACTTTATCTCAGTTGAAGGTCAGACTTTCAGAGTCTCAGATCCCTGGAAAGAGATGACAGGTTTTTCCTACGGCTTTCCTTAAACTGTGGAATATGGCGACCGTCCTGTCCTACTTGGAGAAGGAAATGAGTTACAGACCGGTCCATAAATGTACTCGGCTACTCAGAAGCCTGAGAATTCCGGGCTACAGAGTACACCTGAAGACAATCTGCTCCCACAATGAGAGAAGGAGATTCACTAATAACACTGCTGCTGATAAAGAAGAGAATGAAAATAAAGCACCTTTTACAACAACACCAAACCAATTGACCTTGAGGTTATCCATGTAGATTAGAGAAGAATGGCTGGTTTTCAGAAGTAGATCACTAGGGCAGCCACCTTAACCTGTGCAGGTTGATTGCTGTGCCACGATGAACCCCATCATATTAGGTGGAGAGGGAATCAGTCTTTCCCCAGAGCACCTAATCCTGGGCAATAGATAGAGTCAACCCAAAAAATCCACTGCCTTAAGTTGATCCCTACTATAGTGACCCTATACAATGGAGTGGAATGTAAATCTTTATGAAAGCACATCTGTTTCCTTGGGTGTGAGTTATGGGTGCGAAGTATAGATCTGTATGTTAGTAGCAGAGTGCTTTAACCATTGCACCATCAAGTCTCACAAAAGAACTCACTGTCATCTGTGGGGGGAAGTCAGATCCTTGCTGCCAGACTGCTGTCTCATCCCACCACAGGGGTGGGCCTGCTCCCTGCTGCTGGGGACAATGGACAGGCTCCTGTGGGCGGAGTTCGCATCCTACTGATAATGGTCTCTATCAATTGGGCCAGGGCCAGGCCAAACCAGGCTGTCTCTTCCTATAGCATGTATGTCCCTAGATCACCCCCTCCCATCACTGTAATACCTGTAGCACAACCCTTTCCTTTGACGTATGTCTTCACCTGTAATGTGGGGGCTCGAACGTCCCCAGAGAGTATAAAAGCTTGGGGAGCATTAAAATTCTCTCTCCCTCCACGTGGATTACCAAGCGGGGCTGAGGTGAGCAATGCTACCATGAAATGTGTCTGACTCCATTTATTTCTATACAGTGAACCCTCGTTTATCGCAGTTAATCAGTTCTAGACCCTACCGTGATAAATGAAATTCCGCGAAGTAGGATTCCTTATTTGTAAATCAAATATTTTCATAGTTAGAGCATAGAGGACATGAAAAAACTCTCTTTAGTCACCATTACACTTGTATTACCCAATTTATTAAACGAAAAAGGGAAAATACAGTAAAACATTTTGGACGTTACAATTATCATTTATTATTTATTATATTATTTATGGCATCAAGTGTGTACAGTATGAGCCAATCAGTGGCAGTAATGACAGAGCATGCACTGTTACGCAAAAACCGCGATAGAGTAAAGCCGCGGAAGTCGAAGCGCGAAGTGGCAAAGGTTCACTGTATATCTCTTTTATCTCTCATGCTCTCTATAACTTTACTATAATATTTACTTATTATCGCTATACAATTGTGCCTACCGAACCCGTAGTGATTGTGCTAGGAGCTAGCTTCTTCTGGCAGTCATCAAACTGATGCTGACTCAGCCATCCTGTAGGACAGGGTAGAAGTACCCTGTGGGTTTATTTTCAAGATTGCAATTCTCTCTCTTTTTTTAAACTGGGAGCTCATACAGCTCTTATCACCATCCATCCATCCATCCATTCGGTCAAGCACATTTGTACATTTGTTGCCATCATCATTTTCCAAACATTTTCTTTCTACTTCAGCCCTTAGTATCAGCTCATTTTCCCCCTCGACTACAACTCTTTATGGGAGTAGAAAGCCCCATCTTTCTCCCTCAGAGTTCTTGGTGATTTTGAACTTCAGACTTTGTGGATTGCAGCCCAATTTGTAACCACTACAGCTGCCATCAGGGTTCCTCAGTAGATGGAGCGGTGGTTCTCAAAATGTGACCTGGATCAGCAGCTTCAGCCTAGCCTAGGAACTTGCTGGAAATGCAAATTATCAGGCCTAATCTCAGAACTACTGAATCAGGAACTCTGGCAGCAAGGCCCAGCAACTGTTTGAAGCCCATCAGGTAATTCTAGATTCATTAAAGTTTATTTTAACAGTCATTCATTTATTTATTTTTTATTAAACAATTTTATTGAGGGCTCTTACATCTCTTATCACAATCCATACATTCATCCATTGTGTCAAGCAAGTTTGTACATGTGCTGCCATCATCATTTTCAAAGCATTTCCTTTCTACTTGAGCCCTTGATATCAGCTCCTCATTTTTCCTCCTCCCTCCCTTCCCCTCATTTTTCATCCTCTCTCCCTCCCCCTCCTGAACCTGTGATAAGTTATAGATTATTATTTTCATATACTACATCGTCTTCTGTCACCTTTCACCCACTTTTCTGTTGTTCGTCCCCCTGGGTAGAGTTATATGTCCATCCTTGTGGTAGATTACCCCTTTCTTCCCCCACTTTCCCCTTATCCTCTTGGTATCTCTATTCTCATTTTTTACTCTGAGGCTTTTGTTTTGTTTGTAAAATCATTTTCTTGGGGGCTCATACAACGCTTATCACAATCCATACATCCATCCATTGTGTCAAGCACATTTGTACATTTGTTGCCCTCATCATTCTCAAAACATTTGTTTTCTACTTGAGCCCTTGATATTAGCTCCTCATTTTTCCCCTCCCTCCCTGTACCCCCATCCCTCATGAACCCTTGTAATTTATAAATTATTATTATTTTGTAATGTCTTACACTGTCTGATGTTTCCCTGCACCCACTTTTCTGTTGTCCACCCCCCAGGGAGGAGATTATATGTAGATCCTTGTAATCAGTTCCCCCTTTCTACCCTATCTTCCCTCCACCCTCCCAGTATCACCACTCTCACCACTGGTCCTGAAGGGATGATCTCTTCTGGATTCCTTGTGTTTCCAGTTCCTATCTGTACCAGTGTACATACTCTGGTCTAGCCAGATTTGTAAGGTAGAACTGGAATCATGATAGTGGGGTGTGGGAGGTGGGAAAGCATTTAAGAACTAGAGGAAAGTTGCATGTTTCATCATTGCTACACTGCATCCTGGCTGGCTTGTCTCCTCCCCGCAACCCTTCTGTAAGGGGATGTCCAGTTGCCTACAGATGGGCTTTGGGTCTCCACTCCGCACTCCCTCTCATTCATAATGATATAATATTTTTGTTCTTTTGTGCCTGCTACCTGATCCCGTTGACACTTCGTGATTGCACAGGCTGGTGTGCTTCTTCCATGTGGACTTTGTTGCTTCTGAGCTAGATGGCTGCTTGCTTATCTTCAAGCCTTTCTTAAGACCCCAGATGCTTTATCTTTTTATAGCCTGGCACCATCAACTTTCTTCACCACCTTTGCTTATGTACACATGTTGTCTTCAGCATTTGAGTTGGGAAGGTGAAGAATCACAGAATGTTGGATTATTAGAACAAAGTGTTCTTGTGTTGAGGGAGTACTTGAGTCAAGGCCCAATGTCCATCTGCATCCTTAATTCTTAACATATATATATGAGTACGTAGTTATATTCCCCTCTTGTTATATATAAATATATTTACATGTGTACATTCCTGTATTTAGACCTCTATAAATGTCCTTTTCCTCCTGGTTCTTTCCTCTATTTCCTTTTACTTCCCTCTTGTCCAACCATCATGTTCAGCTTTAATTCAGGTTTAGTAATCCCTCACTGCTACATTGCCCATGATTAAGCCCCACTAGACATCCTATGCCCTTCTCTCCATTGATTCTAGTTCACTTGTTGTTCCCTTGCCCCTGGGTTGTTCCCCGCCCCTTCCTTTCTCCCATCTCCCCTTCTCCCGTATCTCCCTGGAACCATCTGTCCCGTTCTTTTCCTCTCTGAATTGTTTGTTCTATCTATCTTATCTCGATAGACGTGTAGAGACATTAATAAGCACAAAAATCAGTCAAGGCCAAACAAAACACTAAAGGAAGTCAAAACCAACAAAACAATCACAACAACAAAAAAAGCCCCCCAAACAAAAGCAAAATAATAACAACCAAAAGAAAGCCACTGACAAAAATGGAAAAGCCTATAAATAGTTCAAGGCCTTAACAGTAATTTTTAAGGAAGGATTAAAACCTCCGTATGGCTTATGTTCCATGAAGATTTGGTGAGACGGAGAATGGTTATGATGAGTCTAGAATCCGTGATTTCGAGGTTACACTTCCCCTCACTCCCTGGCACTGCTTGCTTTCAGGGCCAGTGGCCACATGTTGACAGAGTCAGAACTTCCCTCAGCCTGGATCCCTGAATGACTGAATTGAGATATGAAGGGGGTACCCTTTTTTGCCTCAACCAATCATTGCCATTACTGTCAATTGGGCTTTATGTTATCAAGAAATTTTCTTCAGTTGTGTTAAGGCCCTGAGATCTGGGGATTTATGTGTTATCATAGTAACACCCTCACAGATTCTGAAACTGACAATATTTTAAATAAATATTTTTCCCCTGGGAAACACTCTACTATTACCAAGGGGCTTTGGCCAGGAAAGTATGAAACTGATCCAGAGGAACATGCCAGAGTTCCCGTGACGTAGAGAGCATGGCTCATGTGTGGCAGCAGGCTGCCTGGTTGGAATACCAGCTCTGTGCTTCACTTTCTTCCATTTGAACCAAAACAATAGAGATTAGAATAGCATCTACTTCACAGGGTTGCTAAAATGAGTGGTTGAAAAGCACTTAGCTTAGTATGTGGGACACAGTTTGTGATAAGCAAAATGTTCCTTGATTTTCCAAAGGGCACCTTTGCCATGGGGTCTTTAGTTGTTCTCCACAATACAATACTCCAACTTTCGACCCTGGAATGTGTGAGAGTATAGAAAACCCAATGTGGATGGGTTTAGGACTTTGAATGACCTTCCTTTGAAATAGGACTTTGTCTCTGCACAGACAACATTTTCAGGGTTTGTGTCACTCTGGGATCATAGGGCACCTTGGTGTTATTGGATTTGGGCTGTGTTAGCTTTAGGTGGATCATTAACCTAACCATCATCTTTGGACCCTCTTTGGTCTACAAGCCTAAAGAAAAGATTGTCTAACCCACTCCTGAGACAATTGTTTGTGTGCATTTATTAATCTACTTTTGATAGCTTTGTGAGGCTTGTACTAGGTTAGGAACCCTGGTTCCTACATTTTCAACTTTCACATTCCAATCACCAGTAATTATTAATGCACCTTGACTGCATGTTTGATCACTTTCAAAGGGAAGAAAGAAGTTGGTAGAATTCTTCAATTTCTTCATCACTAGTTTTAGTGGTTGTGGTAGGCTGGGTTGACTAGAGAAACAAATTCAGTGACACTCATATATGTGGAAGAGAGAGCTTTATATCAGGAAGTTATATATCAGGAAAATATTCCAGCTCAGCCCAGATCAAGTCCATAAGTCTGATACTGGTCCGTACATCCCTCTTTGGACACATAGCCACAAGCAATGATGCAGAATGCAGGAAGATCACAGGCTGGTGGGTGAAAAGTCTTGTCGATCAAATGGCGGTGGAAGCATCATAGGGCTGGGACAGATCTCAGCATGGCTGGCCATCAGCACAGCCAAAGCACAGAGAGTGCTGCCTCAAGAGAGCCCTTTATCTCGGTGGCACCTCCAAATGAGGTCATCAAACTGTAATCTGATTGACAGGCTAAACTCCACCCACATGTTCTTACAGGTGATTATTATTCAAATTTACTCATCAACCATAGTTGATGAGTAAATTTGAATAATAATTCTATTAACTGGAATAATACTTCTATGAACAAGGTAATAGTTGTATTGACTTGTATTAGTAGTTGTATAGCTTTCTTATAGGCGTGTAGACAATATCCTATCACAGATAGCATTGTACTTCAAGGTAGCTCTTGAAATACTCATTTTTAGGATGACTGTGACACCATTTCTCTTGACTGTGTCATTCTTGACATCATAAACCATATGCTTGTCTGATTTAAAATGGCTAATACAGTCAGTTCAGCTCTCTGATGCATAGGATATTGATCTTTATGTGTTCCATTTCATTTTGAAACCTTCTAATTTCCTATCCACTTATCTGTCAGTTTGTCCAACTGTGATGGCTTGTGTGTTGCTGGACACTATGTCAGCAGGGTCAGCCACAGTGAACAGGTTTCAGTGGAGCTTCCAGACTAAGAACAGACAACACAGAAGGAATTGGCTGCTGTGCTGAACAACATATGCATAGCTTTGAAACATTGTTTGCTACGGAAGGCCTAATGAATGGAAGCAGAACATCGCCAGAGACAGTGCCTGAGAATGGGCCCCTCCAGTCGGAAGGCCCTCAAAATGTGACTGAGGATGAACTCCTTCCTCAGCGTGGCATCCACCGTCGTGATGTGAATGGAGTAAAGCCTACGAGAGTGGAGCCTTTGGGATCTTCATTTTCTGATGGAGCACGGCTCAAGGTTCAGAGACAGAGCTGCAAAAGTCTGCTAACATTCAGAACTTGGAATATGTGAACTATAAATCTAGGAAAATTGGTAGTGGTCAAAAATGAAATGGAATGCATAAGGATCAATATTGTAGGTATTAATGCACTGAAATGAATTGTTATTGGCCATTTGAATCAGAAAATCATAATGATTTACTATGGTGTCAATGACACGATTAAGAGGAATGGTGTGGGTGGCATTCATTGTCTGAAAGAATTTTGCAAAATCAATCATGAAGTACAGTGCTGTCGGTGATAGAATTATGTCTATCCACCCTCAAGGAAATACAATCAATACAACCATTATTCAAGTTTTTGCACCAACACACAAGTTAGTGATGAAGTAATTGAAGAATCTCACCAACAACTTCAGTCAAAAATTGATAAAACTTGTAATTAAGATGCATTGATAATTATTGGTGATTGGAATGCAAAAGTTGGAAACAAAAAGGAAGGAACAGTACTTGGAAAATATGGCCCTGAAGATAGAAATTAAGCTGGAGATCACATGATAGAATTTTATAAGGCCAATTATTTGTTCACAGCAAATAAATGCCTGCACATGGACTTCTCTAGAGGGAATACACCGAAATCAAATTGACTGCATCTGTGGGAAGAGACAATGGCTAAAATGAGGCCAGTAGCTGACTGTGGAACAAACCACAAATTGCTCATATGTAAGTTCTGGTTAAAGCTGAAGAAAATGAAAATGAGTCCATGAGTGCCAAAATACAACCTGGAGTCTATCCCACCTGAATTTTGAGGACATCTCAAGAACAGATGTGCTGCACTGAACACCACCAATAGAAAACCTGATGACATCAAGAGCATCACTCGTGAAGAGAATAAAGACAGGAAAGAAAGTAAAGATCTAAGTGGATGCCAGAAGAGACTCTGAAACGTTCTCTTAATCATCGAGTAGCTAAAGCAAATGAAGAAAGGATGACGCCAAAGAGCTGAACAGACAAAGCCAAATACAATAATGAAATGAGCCAACACCTACAATGAGAAAAACCAAAGGAAAAGCACACTCAGCATACCTTAGACTGAAAGAACTGAAGAAAAAACTCAAGCCTTGAGTTGCAATATTGAAAGATTCCATGGACACAATACTGAATGACGCAGGAAGCATCAAAAGAAATTGAAAGAATATACAGAGTCACTGTACCAAAGAGAACTAGTTGACATGCCACCATTTCAGGAGGTAGCAGGTAAGCAGTGGTGCTGAAGGAAGAAGTTCAAGCAATACGGAAGGCATTGATGGAATACCAACGGAAACATCTCAGCAAACTGATGAAACACTGGAAGTCTATGTGAGGAAATATGGAAGACACTACTTAGCCAACTGACTGGAAGAGATCCATATTTGTATCCATTCCAAAGAAAGATGACCCAACAGAATGCTCATACTTTAAAACAATATCATTGATATCACATGCAGGAAAATTTTTGCTGACGATGATACAACAGTGCAACAGTTCATTGAAAGCTAGCTGCCAGGGGTTCAGGCTGGATTCAGAAGAAGATGTGGAACAAGGGATATCATTGCTGATGTCAGATGGATCTTGGCTGGAAGCAGAGAATCCCAGAAAGATGTTTGCTTGTGTTTCATTTGACTGTGTGGATCCTAACAAACTGGATAACCTAGAGAAGAATGGGAATTCCAGTAGACTTCATTGTGCTCCTGTGGAACTTGTATATGGATCAAGAGGCAGATGTGTGAATGGAACAAGGAAATACTGCTGTTGTTAGGTGCCATCCAGTCAGTTCCTACCCATAGCAACCATATGTACAACAGAATAACATATTGCCTGGTCCTGAGCTATCCTCACAATAGTTCCTATAGCTAAGCCCTTTGTCACAGCCACTGTGTCAATCCATCTCCTTGAGGGCCTTCCTCTTTTCCACTGCCCTTCCTCTTTGTAAGAATGATGCCTTCTCCAAGAACTGATCTCTCCTGACGACATGTCCAAAGCATGTGAGACTAGTCATGCTATCCTTGCCGCTGAGGAGCACTCTGGCCGTACTTCTTCCAACACAGATTGATTTGTCCTTTTACCAGTCCATGGAACTTTCCATCTTCTTTGCCAGCACTACAATTCAAATGCATCAACTCTTCAGTCTTTGCCATTCAGTGTTCTACTTCCACATACATATGAGGAAGTTGAAAATGCCATGGCTTGGGGCAGGCACACTTTAGTCCTCAAATATTATTGATATCACATGCAAATAAAATGTTGCTGAAGGTCCTGCAACAACAATTGCAGCAGTACATTGACAATATCACATGATTTTAAATCAGGAAAGGTGTGGGACAAGGTTGTACCCTCTCATCACACTTATTGAATCTGTATGCTAAGTAAATCATCAGAGAAGCTGGATTATATTAAGAAGAACGTGGCATCAGGATTGGAGGAAGGCTTATTAGCAACCTGATATATGCAGATGACACAACTTTGCTTGCTAAATGTGAGGAAGACTTGAAACACTTGCTGATAAACATCTACAATTGTAGCCTTCAGAACGGATTACAATTCAATGTGAAGAAGACCCCAATCTCCCCAACTGGACCAATAGGTAACATCATGATAAATGGAGAAAAGGTTGAAGTTGTCAAGGATTTTGTCTTGCTTGAATCCACAACCAATGCTCATGGAAGCAGCAGTCAAGAGATCAAAAGATGAGTTGCATTGGGTAAATCAGCTGCACCAAACCTGTCTAGAGTATTAAAAAGCAAGGATATTACTTTGAGGACTAAGGTATGCTTACCTGTAGACACGATATTTCCAATTGCCTTATATACATGTGAAAGTTGGACATTTAATAATGAATGAAGACTGAAGAAGAATTAATGTATTGAATTGGTGCTGATGAAGAATATTTAAAGTACCACAAACCGCTAAAGGGACAAACTGACCTGTCTTGGAGGAAGTAAGACCAGAGTTCTCCTTAGAGGCAGACATGGTGAGACTTTATCTTATGTACTTTGGAAATGTTGTCAGGAGAGACCAATCCCTGGAGAAAGACATCATGGTTGGCAAAGAAGAGGGGCAGAAAAGGAGGGAAGTCCCTTGATGAGATGGATTGACGTAGTGGCTGCAATAATGGGCTCAAGAACAGAGATAATTGTGGGGATGGTGTAGGACCAAGCTGTGTTTCCTTCTGTTGTGCAGAAATAGGTTCACTATGGGTCAGAACTGAGTTGATGGCACCTAACAACCAGAGTCATTATGTTTGCAGCTGTTTCTTCTTAGCAGCAAATGTAGGTCCTGAAAGCTTTTCCCCACCCCCTTCGTTACAGTCAACTCTAAGGAGGCAGCTCTCCCCAGATGTACTTTTAGTGCCTTCCTATCTGAGGGGCTCATTTTGCAGCATAATAGCTGGCAATTTTTTGCTGCTATTTATAACGTTTTCAATGACCCCTTCCCCAGAAGTAGATAGCCGATTCCTTCTTTATAGTCTGTTCTTAGTCTGGAAGCTCTGCTGAAAAATGTTCACCTTGGGTAATTCTGCTGGTATTTGAAACACCAGTGACTAGCTTTCAGCATCACAGCACAGGCAAGCCACCACAGTACACTAACTGACAGACAAGTGGCGGTCGTGAAAGTCGTAGCCTGGAAAATCTTATGGGATAGTTCTACTCTGTCCTACGTGACAGTGTGAGTTGGCATTGACACATGATTATGAGTTGTTTTGCGGGGAGAGGGTGGTCAGGAGTTAGGGGCGAGCACAAGGAAGAGCCTGAGCAAAGGGCTGCTGCTGGCACAGGGAGAACCCAGCGAGTGGGCTCTGTGAGAATCGTGGGGCTGAAAATAAGGAGTCGTGACGCGAGCTCAGTGAGCGGGGAAGAGTAGAGAAATCAGACTGACCAATGACTTTTTAAAAAGATATTCTCTGTAATTTGAAACTGGATGAGGTAGAAGCCAAAGAGATAAGGTCATCTTAATCACGTAGGCCAATGAATAGAGCAGCCTTTAGTGAGAAGCTCTGAAAGCTTACCAGACCTACAGCCTAGCCTTGCTTGAGCCCAGTCCTGAGCAGATTAACGTCACCAGTCCGCACACTATCTTCTTAAGACAAAACACACTGTGGAAGATAATGATATAATCTGGAACTTCAAGAAAATATTATAGACAATGTGCAGCATTCAAGTGAAAATTCAAAGGTACATGAAGAAAACTGCATGACTGAAAAGCAAGAGAAAAACAAACAATATACTTATGTCCATGAATAATCTAGATATTGCAATTAACAGATAGACATAGGTCTGTAAAAGTTATGAATACCATATATACTCTTGTATAAGCTGAGTTTTCCAGTACATTTTTAATGCAGTTTTTGTGGTAAAATTAGGTGCCTCGACTGATATTCAGGTCGGCTTATACTCGAGTATATATGGTAAAAGGATTAAGAAAATAGTGAAATGTTAAAAGCAGAGGGAGATTTTAGTTGGAAAAACTTGTTACCTATGAAGAACGCAAATGGAAATTCTAGAAGTGAAAATGACAGCTACGTTTCCTAATAAATGGATTTAACAGCATAATAGTTTCCAATAAATGGATATAACAGTGTAATAGTAGCAAAACAAAGAATTGCTAATCTAGGAGGCAGGACAATATGAAATATCCAAAGTGAAGTACAATAAGAGAAAAAGAAATGAAAATACAGAAGAATATGTTATGTGGGGGATTTACAAAGACCTACTATACAGATACATGCAATTGTTTTCTCAGCGATAGAAGACACACAAGCAATGGCTGAGAAAAAAGACAAGCAATGGCTGAGAATTTTATGAAAGTGATGAAAAACATCATATTGAACTGTAAGGTGCAATTCACACCTGGATATACCATGGTACAACAGCTAAAAGTTAAAGGCTAAGTGAGTATTTTAAAAACACCCAAAGAAAAAGAGACACATTATCAAGGGAGTAATGGTTGACTACGGCTGACTGTTCAACAGAAATGCCAGACAAAACAGGCAAATTACTTTATTGACGTGAATAAACACTTCAAAAAACGGTAATTAAAAACAAGCTTGGGAGAATTCTTTGCCAAAGACCTGTACTAAAGGAGATAATTTCTTTACATGGAAGAAAAATGATTCAAAAGTAAGACATAAAAATGGTGCAGTAAAGAGCAATGAAAAAAAATAAATACATGGGTAAATATTTTTAATGGACTTATTGCTTTATGGCTCCTAAAATATAAGTATGATAAAATTTCATGCGAGAAAGAATAAAAGAAGACAGTAAATGGACTTAACGTGCTATAAAGCCCAGATCTTCATCAAAAATGCCATAAACACAATAATGTTCCCTTGTACTATGGTGATCCAAGGATGCATTTTAATCTATAAAGTAACTATTAGGAGAATAACGATTATGTACTTAACAAGTCAAAAGAGAAAACATTGGACTAAATTTAAAAAGAGAATAACCTAAAAGCAGGCAAGAGAGGAAAATGAATATAAAAGAGGGGAGTCAGAACAAATAGTAAAATGTTAGACTCACACAGCTAACACATTCACAATTACATTAGAACTAAACAAATTATATAAAACTAAAAAACCCAAAGTCATTGTCATTGAGTCCATGCTGACTCAGAGACGCTATAGGACCAGTAGACTGCCCAAGACTACTGTAACTCTTTATGAAGGGGCTGGCGGTGTCAAGTTGCTGAACTTGCAGATGACAACCCAACTCGTACTCTACGCCACCAGGGATCCTAGACTCACTACCATCAAGTCAGTGCTGACTCAGAGCGCCCCCCTGTGGGTTTCTGAGACTATAACTGTTTACAGGAGTGGAAAATCCAGTCTTTTTCCCGTTGGGATCCTATATGGCCACTAAACACATGAAAAGATGCTGAGAAACATGTAAGATAATGTATTTACATAATCTTTGTTACAAGTTTATAGTGTATTTTCTATCTTGTTTTATATGTAAGGTATATAACCTTCAGAAAAATTTTTTCTTGATTGAGAAAAGGATACAAATTGCAAAATCCCCAATTTTGATTATCGGAACTTGCCGATTGTTGGGCAATAGTTTTTTAGATTGGGTGTCTTGTCTTGTTTGAGCTTTTAGGTGCCTAATGAATGAAGACATTAGACAGTTTTGTATTTTCGTTGGGAATCTACATAGCTTGCATTTGAATTCTTTGGCTCTTTGTTGTTTCTATTCACCCATAGCATTATTTTATTATTTATTTTAAAAATCATTTTCTTAGGGGCTCATCCAACTCTTATTTTTTTTCTTTTTTCCATGACCCTTTATTTTTATTTATTTATTTTTTTAGACATTTTATTAGGGGCTCATACAACTGTTATTGCAATCCATACACACATCAACTGTGCCTCATACAACTCTTAACACAATCCATACATGTATCATTTGGGCAAAGCACATTTGTACATTCATCATTCTCAAAATGTTTGCTCTCCACTTAAGCCCCCCAGCATCATCTCCTCATTTCCCCCCTCCCTCATGAACCCTTGATAATTTACAAATTATTATTTTGTCACCTAGCATTATTTTAATAATTGTTATAATACCAACCTACTAACTTGGGACTATGTCTGTTTATTAACCTTTATATGTTTAATGGCAATAAACAAATAAAAACCAAAAAAGATGTTGGATGTCATTAGTTATCACAAAACAGTGCAAATCAAACCTGAACCAAAATACCTGTCCACTCCCACTAGTGCGGCTACGACGAAAAATCCTTTCTTTTTTCTCAGCCAGTTTATACTTTATTGACACAAAAGTCTTGTGACTTGACTGCAGGGGGATAGCCTTTCCTTTTCTATGTTATCGTTTTATTGAGGGCTTGAGGTAGTTAGTTTATTGTGCCAACCTGGCCGATAAACGCATGTTTATAAATTATTATTATTTTCATCTCTCACACCAACCACTGTCTCCCTTCCCTCATGGTGTCCATTGTTCTTCCCCCTGGAGGGGTGTGTGTGGTTGTGTGTCAATCAATCATTATGATCGGTTCTCCCTTCTCCTCCCCCACCCCTGCCCTCCTTTCTCCCTACCCATCTTGTAACGCTCTTCCCATTCCTGCTCCTGGGTTGCGTATGTGGTGAGATTTTATATCTTATCTATACCTGTGTACATGATCCGGTCTAGTTTCAAGTGAGAGGCATCACTGGGGTCATGATGGTGGGGGGTGAGGAAGCCTCAAGGAACCAGAAGAATATTATGTGTCTCATCGGTGCTTTACTCCACCCTGGTTGACTCATCCCTTTGCTGTGACCCCTCTGTGGAGTATGTTCCATTGTCTAGAGATGGGCTTTGGGTCTCTGCTCCGACCCCCCTTGGTCTTAACCATATGTTTTTGTGTTTGATTGTTAAGGGTCTTTTGATGCCTGTTACCTGGCCCCAATGACACCTCATGATCGCATAGGCTGGTGTACTTCTTCCATATGGACTTGTTTTCTCTGATGGATGGCCGTTTGTTTCACTTCAAGCCTTTAAGACCCCAGACACTGTATCTTTTAATAGCCGGGCACCATCTGCCTTCTTTACCACATTTGCTTATGCACCCATTTTGTCCTCAGCAATTATGCCAGGAGCATGAGCATCTCAGATTGCTAATTTATTAAAACAAAATGTTCTTGTATTGAGGAAGGGTATGAGCAGAGGACCGAAGTCCATCCACTACCTCAGGGTATTGCCATATAAATATATGTACATAGGCCAATACTTCTATTTTTATGGATTAATGTATTTGCATATGGACACACCTATGCTTATATTTCTATCCATAGCTTTGCTTCCTAGATCATTCCTCTGTTTCCTTTTACCTTCCTTCTGCCCCACCATCACTCTAGCTCTCCTTCTGCCTCATAGTACTTCCGCTCAGCTAGATTGATGCTGCACCAGGGCCCGCAGGATCTCTATACAGTCCTCATTACTGATTTTTATTCCCTGGTTGTTCCCCTGTCTATGGCATTGTTTGCCCACCACATCCTTCCCCCACCCCCTTCTCCCCACCAGTCCCCCCTGGACCATTGGTCCCATTGCTTTCTCCTCAAACTTGCTTCCCATGCCTGTCTTATGTAAGTAGGCATACCACCAATGGCATAGACCAAACAAACAGGAAACAAATGATTGAAAAAAAAGAAAAGGGAGAAGGAAAAAAAATAAACCCCACAACAAAAACAAAAAACATGCATAATTCCAGGTCTGTCTGATGACCTTTATGACTTTCTCCCCACTGGTCCTGGGGGAATTCCAGGAACTGCCCCTCCTAGCCTGAAGTCTATTTTGGAGGACTCTTTAGGGCAGTGGTTCTCAACCTTCCTAATGCCGCGACCCTTAGTACAGTTCCTCAAGTTGTGGTGACCCCCAACCATAAAATTATTTTCGTTGCTACTTCATAACTGTAGTTTTGCTACAGTTATGAATTGTAATGTGAATATCTGATATGCAGGATGTATTTTCATTGTTACAAATTGTACATAATGAAAGCATAGTGATTAATCACAAAAACAATATGTAATTATATATTGTGGAATATTTATTTCTAATTATAAATAAATGAAATTTTGTCTTGAAGAATGGTGTAGCATGGGTAATAGTCTTAATATAACAACAGTAAACTACATTGCTACATTTTGCAACAGTATGGGTAAAAAGCCAACTTCAGTGTGAAGGTTGAGATAGCTTCTTTCTCACCCGATCAGAAATTCTCGGGGCAGTCTTTGCAAGAGCACAATGAAGATCCTCTTCCACAACAAGTCTACTTCTGTATGTAGACTTGATAGCCAACAAACTGGAAAGCCCTGTTTCACAAAGATATGTTGTTGGAAATAGAAGAAGATGGCGCAACACAGTCTCGGATAGAATGGGATATTACTGCAAACACTTGATCCAGAATTTTGTAACTGGCATTGTAGAGAAATCAGTTCTCATTGCATCTCTGTTAATAAGTTCAATGAACCCTTCTTGTGCTGTCTCAGGAATATCTTCAACTTTGACTGTGAATGGGCTTCTGGCAAGTGCAAATGGGGTGTCAGGGAGATTTGGAAAGTAGGATGAAATTTCGTCTGCAAGCATGTGTAAGTGTTCTTTCGCGGAAATTATCATCGTAATCCTTTTGGTTCTGGTTCAATGTCATGTTCCTCAAAGAAAGCAGATAAGGTAGGCAACACGTAATTTTATTTTCATCCAATTTTTTTTTTTTTTTGCCAAAGCTGAAGTTTCATTTGGAATGATCAGATCTTTTCAGACAAATTGAGGCATGTTGCATTTGGTCCTTGTAGTGAGAAATTTAACTCATTCAAGACAGAAAGTATGTAACCAAGTAAGCTATTTTCTGCAGTTCAGTTTTATTGCTGAAAAGTGTTTCAAACTGAGGTCTTGCTTTCTGATTAAAAAATGTTTTGAGTTAATCACAAAGCTCAAAAACACATTTTAAAACTTTTCCTTTCAAAAACAAAAACCCAAAACTTTTCCTCTGGACAACCATCTCACTTTAGTGTGAAATGCAGAGCATTATTCAGTGCATCCAACTCGTTGCACAGTTGTGATCTCCCTGCATTCTGCATCATTGCATGTGACCGCATGAGTCTGAAGAGGGATTTATGGACTAATATCAGACATATAGACTTGTTCTGGACCGGGCTGGGATGTTTGCTTGAAATAGAATTACCTCTTCATATAAAGCTCTCTCTTACACATATATGAGTGTCACTGGATTTTTTTCTCTAGTCAATCCAGCCCAACACAGATATATTTACAACAAAAACAAAGAATAGCCCCCAGACTGCTTGTGTACAACAAAACACCTCATGGGATTTGTTTTCTTGGTTTTGAGATGTAGGGTTATGGTTTTATGGATGTTTAAGCAAATCCCATAAAACATTCAGAGATGTCGAATTGTCTATGTAATGCTTAAGTTTTATTCATTGCAATAAGTAGTTACATGTGTATAGAGGGACAAAGGTTAAGACATAAACCCTTCATTTCCTTTCTGTACAGGAGGGTCTCCATTAAGGTCGCAATTTCATAAGCAATAAAGCAAATAGTAAGCCAAAGAGTTAATGCTACCTGTCTGGGGTAGATGTCATGTCACCATCTTGGGAGGAAGAGCAACATCTTGAAGGGAAGGTCATTGTTTCTCCAGGCTAGGGTCAGCACTTCTTCAGCAGAGGAATGCTGCTAGTACGCCCCTTGGCCTCAGAAATTCAATGGCCACCAAGTGCAGGCAGAAGCAAGTGCTGATCACCTCAAGCTGAAAGAGTAGTGTCCAGTGGTCTTAGCTGCTTCATCAGTATATCCCTTCTAACATATATGCCTGGTTTTGCAGATCTGTTTTGAGTGATTTCTCTTATGCCCTAGAAGGTGTCTATTGCCCCTGAGTCCTGCCTTATCAGCCCTTTTCAGGCTCACAGCCTAGTAATGTCTAATTTTTAATTTATGCTTACAGCAATGGGGCAGCGCAGTTAATTGGATTTCTTATCATGTAGCTACTTAAGTAGGATATGAAACACAAAAGAAACTGTCACAAAATCATGATTGGTGGCATATCAATTCATCACTGTTGTGAACAGGACTACAGAATCAGGAGAGAAGATTGGTTCTCTGACCACTTTGGTTGGGGTCTGACTCATGGTCTTGGGGCTCAAGTAGCCCAGCTTTCATGAAGGAAGGTTTATAAGGCTGGTGCCCGGCTACCAAAGGATATAGCATCTGGGG
>NW_022111322.1:2110332-2113671 GCF_000313985.2 Echinops telfairi | reverse complement strand
CAGAAAAAAAAATAAGAGGAGAGAATTATTTTTAATAATAACCCAGCTTTGGGTGGGTTTGCCCAGATCTGCAGGGCCTGCCTCTTTTTGCCTGGGAGCCAGGTGTATTCACAGGCAGATGGGGTCACATAGGAAGACAAAGTAGAAGAAAACTAGAAAAGAAGAATAAAACTATTAAAATGGATCAAAAATAGAAAAACCAAATGGAAAAAAATAAAATAAAGTTAAAAGTAAAACTGTCATTTGAATGGGGTCTATGCTAGCTATTGTGTGTATGAGTCCCCCTTATGGAGAAGGGATCCTGGAGAAGAAAGAAGGGGAAACCATGGTTAAAAGTGTTGCTTGGGTAATGAGGATGTCTGCACCTAGCTGCCCAAGTGGTCTGCTATGTACACAAGGCCCCCAGAAGCCAGCAAGGTAAGCAGTTTGGCTGGCTGGATTAGGACGGAGTGCACAGAAATGGCTTGGGCCACTGGTCAATGATGAAAGGGGATCAGTTATAGTCAGCAGGCGTTGCTGGTCTCCAACTTTAAGAAACCTGTGTTTTTAGCCTTTAAGGTGCTTTTCTGGCTTCCAGGGAGTGCAGGTCTTTCATTCTGTTGGGATGTCTCCAGTAGTTACTAAGGAGAGCTTCCTGTTCATGTTACTTGGTGGTATAGACCCTCATATCTCCCATAGTTTGATTTCTTGACTGTTACTTCCATAGATGTGAGTATGGAACTAAATTAAATAAAATTCTTGACAATTAAAAAAAAAAGTTCATCAGGCAAGTTCCTGAGGGTTGGACCGTCTCTCCCTGGGCTGACCACTCTGCCCAAGGGTAAAGCTTGTTACATTGCTGGTCCAGAACTTAATGGAAGTGGAATCCATATAGAGCAGTGGTCCTCAATCTGTGGGTCATGACCTCTTTGGGGGTTGAATGACCCTTTCACAGGGGTTGTCCGATTCATAACAGTAGCAAAACTACAGTTATGAAGTAGCAATGAAAATAATTTTATGCTTGGGGGTCACCACAACATGAGGAACTATATTAAAGGGTCACAGCATTAGGAAGGTTGAGAACCACTGATATAGAGACTCAAATTGGATTTAGAACTTTGAGTAGTGTGTTAGTCTGGGTAGACTAGAGAAACAAATTCATAGACACTCAGATGTGTATAAGACAGACATTTATATACAAGAGCAATTGAATATTGGGAAAATATCCTAGCCCAGTCCAGATCAAGTCCATAAGTCCATTATTAGCCCATATGTCTGATATCCATCTATAACCTTCTCTCTAGACTCACGAAACACATGCAATGGCACCAAATGCAGGAATATCACAGGCCAGTGGGTGGGAAGTTCTGTGGACCCAGTGGCATTGTAAGCATCTCAGCGCTGGCAGGGGTCTCCATGTGGCTCCTCCAGCTCCCAGGGCTCTGGCTGCATCAGGGTACCTCCATGTGACTTCTCGTCAGGGAATGAGTGTCCCCCTTCCAGTGAGCTATTTATCTCCTCAGCGCCTTCAAATGAGGTCATCAAGCCACGCTTTGATTGACAGGTAAACTCCACCCCTTCACTCGTAAGTCTCAAATTGACAACAGATTATGTAACTACCACAGAGAAAGTAAAGTCTTCTGAAACCTAGTCCTTATAAAACCCTTAGACCAGCGGTTCTCAACCTGTGGGTCGTGACCCCGTCGGGGGTTGAACGACCCTTTCACATGGGTCGCCTGATTCATAGCAGTAGCAAAATTACAGTTATGAAATAGCAACAAAAATAATTTTATGGTTGGGGGGTCACCACAACATGAGGAACTGTCGCGGCATTAGGAAGGTGGTTCTCAACCTTAGTCTAACCGCCTTAGACTAATATCCTCTTTTATATGACTCCCCACAGAGCATGTTTCTCTGTGACCCTCCCTTCTAGTATCTAAAATCTTTCATCTTTCAAATCCTAGTCATCAGCTTCCTCCCCAAGACTCTTCTGCAAAGAATAGTCCTACACTCTTCCAGCTTGGGCCAAGCCTGAGAGCATTTGCTATCCACACATCAATGTCCCGTACCGAACTCCAGACCCCCAAACCACCAAGCGTGATCACATCATTTGACCCACTTTCTTCCTTGGACTAATTTTTCAAGAGAACACCCAGGAGACCATGGATCAGCAGCTGGACCTCCACTTATAGGGAGAGGCAGGCTGGAGTGTGAGGAGAGGTGAAAAGGTGTCAGAATCCTGGAATTCTAAGAAGATAAAAGATTCAGTTTCCCTCTATTTGGGGAGCCCTTGGTATTTTGGTTATAAGACTCTAAGCTGCTCCTAATCTGACAGACAATAAAATCTCCTTCCCCTTCTCTCACATGTTATGCCTGCTTAATTTCTGTTGGCTAATAAACTAGAAGGATGCATAGGTTAGGCAAAATTACTCAGAATTTAATCTCTAATATATGAATCCCTTGCAAGCTTTGAAGATTGCAGTTATGCAATGGAGGTAGCAATGAAGCACTGAACAGGTTATTAGACCAATTAACATGGATGTCCCATGAAACCATATCCTCAAATCTACAAACCATTCAATTTGCCAACCCAGGTCTCTCAATGGCTGAGAAAGAGAGATTGGATAGAAAGAGAGATTGGATAAAACAGGCACAGTTTTATTTTGGTTGATCAAGCAAAGAGCAAGCTAGGTTTAGAGTCACCCAAACAAGCCCCACAAAAGAGGGGCTTTGCAGTTTTGTATTCTTACACCAGGAAGTAAATTGAGGGGATTATGAATATGTAGCAGATTATAGGCACTGTTTTTGGGGTCTCCTATGGGATAGTACTGATATATTTTCTCAAAGGAGAGAGGGCAACACACAGGGGTTTATTATGAGAAAGTTTAAAGAAAATTGACATCTACACTGCTGAGTAAAAGATCAGGTCAATCTTACTGAGGAATTTTCATGCATCACCACAACATCCCTGCTCACATTCTGATGGTAGCAAGGGCTGTCCTGGGAGAATTTGTTGGGAAACTGACATCATCGATCCAAAGGCCTGATCTTGCTCCTTCAGGCTGTTTGTTTGTTTTTTCCCAAACCCAAGGAACATTTAAAAGGAACATGATTTGAGTCCCTCAAGGATGTCAAGGGTGCAGAATTCTTTGGGGAAGGACATAGAGAGATGGAAACACTGTATAGACCTAGATGGGGTGTGTCAGGCTGGGTTGACCAGAGAAACAAATCCAGTGACACTCATATATGTGTAAGAAAGAGCTTTATGCGGGGAGGTGACAAGCCAGTCAGGGTGCAGTGTAGCAATGATGAAACATGCAACTTTCCTCTAGTTCCTAAATGTTTCCTCCCCACCCACTA
>NW_022111322.1:2105728-2110131 GCF_000313985.2 Echinops telfairi | reverse complement strand
ACCTCCTCCCTGGGAGACGGACACCAGAAAAGTGGGTGAAGGGAGACGTGGGACAGTGTAAGATATGACAAAATAATCATTTATAAATTATCAAGGCTTTATTAGGGAGGTGGTATGGGGAGGGAGGGGGAAAATGAGGAGCTGATGCCAGGGGCTTATGTGGAGAGTAAATGTTTTGAGAATGATGAGGGTAACAAATGTACAAATGTGCTTTATACAATTGCTGTCTGTATGGATTGTGATAAGAGTTGTATAAGCCCCCAATAAAATGATCAAAAAAGGAAAGAATGAGCTTTATATCATGAAGTAATTGTATATCAGGAAAACATCCCAGCCCAGGCCAACTCAAGTTCATAAGTCCTTTTAGTTGTTGTTGTGTGTGTTTACAGGCATGTAGTTTTCCCTCTATGACATGGCCAACTACAGGAATAATTTTATTGAAAATAATAAATTTCTGCTGAAACACTGCACCAAAATTTTTTGACAGTCATACTACGTTCTATCAATTGTTCACAACCACCCTCACCCCCACCACCCCCATCCCCTCCCTGCATATCCCTGGAGATACTACAACTGTGCCTGGGCCTCCTCTGCTCCCTGACCTTCTGTTTGTAACACAGGTGCTGGTGACCCCAGAGGAACGTGCATCCACTTCGGGAGTGCATCGTTATGTCTACTTATTATACTCCAACCAAACCCACAGCCAGTGAGTGGATTCTGATTCATGCTCACGACCGCGGAGTCGATGCTAACTCGCAGTGGTAGGACAGGGTAGAGCTGCCTCTGTGGGTTTTCCAGGCGAATTCTGTATGGGAGTAGAAAGTCTCATTTTTCTCCCGTGGAAAGGCTGGTGGTTTCAAACTGCACACGGAACGCATGCACTACGATAATCGGGGGTCCCTTTCTGACTCATAGCGACCCTACGTAGGGTTTCCAAGATGACATCTTTACGCAGGCAGGCAGCCTCACCCTTCTCCAACAGAGCGGCTGGTGGGTTTGAACCGCCTCCTTGGCGTTCTTCAGATGGTATTGGCATTCACAAGGTTTCCTCCAGCCAGCAGGAAGGGGCAGAGTCCCCAGACTTCCGAGAGTCTTGCTACTGGCTAGGCCTCAACTTCCAAGAGCAGACGGTTGCAAGGGGACAGTCAAGCCTATGCAGGTGTATTTCTGGGGGAAGGCCCCCCATCCCGCCTGGGATCCCCCCTGTGGACTGCCTGGTAAACTCTTGGAGTCTGAAGTGTTTGAGGTTTCTTGCTGAGATAATGAATGGGCCGAGGGTCAGTTCACTAACCGAGTTCCGGGGTGGGGTGGAGGATCACGCTCGCCTGGGGCCTCAGTTTCTCTATGTGCATTAGAGTGGACAGGTAAGGGAGTTTGTTGCCTCCAGGCTGCCGACCCCCTAGGCCCCCCGCCACGCAAGCAGAGATCCAGCCCGAAGCCCCCAGCACTGAGGGCCCCGGTGGCGGAAGGGTGGCTGCAGGGCTGTGCCCGCCCGCGGGGAGGGTGTGGCGAGGTCTAGCAGCCAATGTCGCGGGAGCAGTCTGAGCAGCAGCCCCGCGGGCGACCGGAGGGGCCAGTCCGGGACGCGCATCCGCGAGGGAGCATGAGACTCACGGTCTGCGTGCTGCTCTGCGCGGCCCTGGGTAAGTAGGGTGCTCCGGGATGGGAGCCAGGGGCCAAGAGCCAGTCAGCCACGGCGGGGACTTGGGGGGGGCAACCGGGTGTCCTGTCGGATGCCGCTGAGCGCCCTGGTCCCTGAGGTGCCTGCCCTGGCCGCGCTCGCTGACAGTTTGGTCGCGGCAGAAACCCATTACTTAAGTCAGGGGTCTGCGCACAAGGGGCAGGGGGCCCACTCCAACCGGCCCCAATTTATACAGCAGGAAGGGCCGGGGATCGGGTCACATCTTTCCATGACTGGCGGGCCAGGAGTGGCGGATCCAAAGGTGAACAAAATTTTGTGACACATAAAAATGACATAAAATTCCAATTCCAGGATCCGTAAATAAAAATGTAGAGGAATACTGGGGTACGTGTTAGACTATATCTTGACTGTAGCTGCGATCACACTTCAAGGGCAGGGCTGGGGAATTGCCACAGCGTTGTATGGAAACCTAATGTATTTACTCTCTAGCCTTTTATAGAAGCAGCTTCTTGGCCCCTATCCATTAGTTTCATTTACAGTTAAGGAAACAGAGAAGATAATTCTGAAGGGTTATTCTAAAGTGATGGGGGCCACTGTTTCTGGTATGCCTGATAATCTGATTAGGAAAACCCTTCTGCTTCATGCCCTCGACAGAACATTCTCTCTCTCCCTCTCTCTCTCTCTCTAGTTACCCCTCTCTCTCTGACAACTCTCTCTCTCTCTGGCAACTCTCTCTCTCTCTCTCTCACACACACACACACACACACACACACACACACACACACACACACACACGAGGTAGAATGATGTAGCAAAACAACAATGGCCCTGGAATAGACCCACCTGCCCCCTGCTTGTGAGTCTGGGTGGTCCCTTTACCTCTCTGAGCTGAGATGGCGGAGTTTGCAGTGCTTGTGTTCTTTCTGTCTCCTCGCCTCTGGCAATGGCAGGCATTGACCCAAAGTCCATTTTCTCCGTGTGCAAGTTTATAGTTTACAAATCGGAGGCAAAATCAGCTTTTCTCTGCAATGCCCCCACCCCCAACACACACACACACACACACACACATCTGGAACACGCTTTCTTCAAGCTCAGTGCTCCTATGCAATAAAAGGTCTTCTGGTGACAAATGACCGAAAGCCAACCACTATCTTCAACCCCAAAAGGCAAGGTGTTGAGGTGGGGCCTTTGATATTGGAAGGTCCTGCAGGAGCTACAAACACAGAACTCAGACACCGTGGGCTCTACTTCCTTTCTCGGGAGTTAAGAGCTGGCTCCATAGAGTGAGCATGTGGTCTCCAGCTTCTCGCTAGCAGAGACAGTTTGAAATCCTCTTACCGGGCTCTGCTTACTCCTGGAAACTGTCACATAGCCAGGAGTAGGGTGTTGTAATGGTTGGCCTAGTCTAGGTTACCTAACTCCCCCTACCTTTGGCTTTCTCCATTTTTATTTTATTGAAGGTTTTGGTTTTTTTAAACTTTGTATTGTGAGTTAGGTGAAGGTTTAGAGAGCAGATTATCAGTTTTACATTCTTCAGTTCATACGTACTTTTGTTTTATCCATTGCAATCCTTCAATGTGCCACCCCTTATCCTACTTTCCCCTGTCTTTCCTATCTCTATCCTCTTTCTTTCCTAACTCTCTGAACTTTGCCTTGAATCAATGCTACCCATTTGGCCTTAAATGGTTGGTTATACTAAAACAGGGGTGAGTTCACTTCTAGATCTGAGGCATGACCCAGCGATGGGCACTTCGGCTGTTTCCATCTTTGTGCTGTTGTCTAGAGTCCTGTGGTGTGCATCTCTTTGCATTTCTCTAGGAGGTACACCAGGCAGAGAGATTGCTGGGTCATGTGGTATTTCCATTCTAGCTTTTGGAGGAAGCACCATATCCCTTTCCACGGTGCCGTATGAGCTGCTTTTGATGCATTGCTGCTATACGTTAGTGAGACGAGTCCTTTTATGACTGGGCAGCTTGAATTCTGCCCAGTTTGCTGACTGGGCATCCCACCAGTCTCTCCCTGACCAACAAACCTAGTCACTTTTAAGATTTTAACTTTGTTCCACATTTTTCCCCACTCTGTCCAGGACCTTCATACGTGATCCTTTTCAGAGTAGTTGGTAGTTGTATCTGGTCACCATCTGCTTCTGCTTCTTCTTTTTTACCATCTAGTTCTTCTGGTGTTCACTTGTGAAGACCGTTGTTTGCATGTTCCATTAACCCAATGGATTTTTTCCCATATGTTTTTCAATTTCCATCATCCTTCTTTCTTTTGGAACAGGAGAGACTAATAGCTGCCCCTTAGATGGCTGCTCACACACTTTTAAGACCCCAGTAGCTAGTCACCAAAGTTGGATGTAGAACATTGTCTTCGTGGACCAGGTTGATCCAATTGACAATGAGGCTTGAGGGACTATAGTCTTGATCCTGCAGACCCAGCCACTCATTCCCTCCAGGTGTTATGTCTAAGAAGTTTCCATAACTTTGCTCCTGTGTGGCCCACCACATTCATTGATATATTTGCAGCAAGGTAAATACTCATATACAATGCCCTCTGTCAGATCACTGTGCCAGGATTCTGGATACAACAGTATTTGCCTTTGCTGCCTTTAACCCTTACAAGCCTTCTAGTGTCTTCCCCTGTGTGTTAGCCTGGGTAGACTAGAGAAACAAATTCACAGACACTCATATGTGTAAAGGAAAGAGCTTTATATACAAGAGCAATTGAATATTGAGAATATTGAGAAAACATCCCAGCCCAG
>NW_022111322.1:2100008-2103210 GCF_000313985.2 Echinops telfairi | reverse complement strand
ATCAGCTTTCTTCACAACTTTTGCTTATGCACCTACTTTGACCTCAGCGATTGAATTGGGACAGGCCGGTGTGCATGGATGCCTAACATGGGATTGGTTAGTTTTACCATCAGGTTAGGCATGAAGAGGAGGAAAGGGGATCTCATTACTATTCAGAAAGTAGAGCCAGGAGCAGAGGGAATTTTTTGGTTCTGAGATCCCTCGTTGTATCTTTTGTTCCAGGAAGAGGCAAAGAAAAACTGTTATGCCAAAGACAGCAAGATAGCATGAGAAGTAGTGGCAGAGAAGTGGCAATAGCAGAGGCAGCAGAATCAGAAGACTGGCAGGAGACAGTGTTGGGCTTCCCAGCCCATGGAGTGAGAAAGCTGAGTGCCTTTGGACAGTTGGCTGGCTAGTGGAGTGGAGAACCTTTGAACACTTATTGGCAGTTGGAAGAGCTTTGTAACACTTGCCTGAGCAGGTCAGGCCAATGGCAAGAGAGTCCTGCCTGTGGGCATGGCTGAGGACACTCTCCTGATCAAAGAGCTCATTGTTGAGTCCTTTTTGATCCTGAATTATAATTCCCCAATAAACTCCATAATAGTGAATAATGTCTGCAAGTGCTCTGTGGCTCTTGAAACAAATTATTGAACCCAGCAGAGAAGTAGAGTGTTGTAGGGAGAGTCGATGTCAGAACTGGTAAATGAAGGCGGAAGGGTACAGTCCTGTCCTCAAAGGAATTGGCTTCGAGCTGCTGATTCTTCTTCTCCTCTTTGTAAAGTAGAAGGAGTCATTTTTACAGTTAGTGTGAAGTCCTTGGGTGAATCAAGTAGTTACTAACTGAAAGGTGAGAGCTTCAAGTCTACCGGGAGGCACCTTGGAAGACAGGCCTGCTAATTTACCTCTGAAAAATCAGCCATTGAGAATCCAGCAGAGTCAGCTCTACCCTGACACAGGTGGAACCACCGTGAGTCAGAATCCAGGAGATGGCAAACCGTGTGTGTTTTGGTTTGGTTTGGTTTTCAAGGTCAGTCTATCCAAGATCAAAAGCAAAATTCAATCCCAGGCCCAAACCTCCTTGCTAGAGAATCCCCCCCCCCCACCCATTTTTTGATGTGAAAGTTGTATAACAGAAAAGTAACCATGTCAAGGTGTATAAGTCAGTTGTATTTAGTACATTGACAATATTGTGCAACCACTGCCTTGATCTAGTTCTAAAATATTGTCACTGTCCCCAAAGAATGTCCCAGCCTCATTGAGTAATTACACCTGGCAATCACTGACTTGCTTTTTATCTTGATGGGGTGACCTATTCCAGCCATTTCATATAAATGGAAGTATATAATACATGTCAGAACTCTTTCACTTCGTATAATGTTTTTGAGGTTCATGAACAGTAGTATATCATGAATCTTTTTTTTTTTCATTCCTTTGTTTTTGGCTGAAAGAGAGGGGTGTGTATGTGTACATACCATGTTTCCTTTACCCATTCGTCAACTGAGGGACACTTGGCTTCTTTCCATCTTTTGACTAATGTGAATAGTCTTGTAAGGCACATGTTTGCACAAGTATTTATTTGAGTGCTTGCTTTCAGGTCCTTTGGCTATATAATGAGATGTGGATTTGCTGGGTCATTGGCCATTTTAACCTTTTGGGGATGCTTTTAATGGGGATTGGACAAAAGCAGAGAAATGGGGCCCGAGAACTCATGTGAGTCACAGAACTGATCCAGTTGGGGCCTGCCACACACAGCTCACTTATTCGTTGCCACATCTTCAACCTCTCATGCCAGCAGAGAAAAGTGTGTGCTGGGAATTCCTTACACCTCTGGCCTCTCTCCTCTAGGTCTGTGTGTGGCCGTCCCTGAGAGAACTGTGAAATGGTGCACGGTGTCAGATCATGAGGCCCAAAAATGCTTCAGTTTCCGGGATAATGTGATAAAAGTCCTTTCTGCGGATGGTCCCCTGGTGGCCTGTGTGAAGAGAACCTCCTATCTTGAGTGCATCCAGGCTATTAAGGTAAGTCTCCGCTGTCTAAAGAAGAGTGGGAGAAAGTATATAGTTTCGTCTTCTGCACCTGGTACCATTTATTGCTTCAAAATCTCCCTCTCCTCTCAGGCATAGAACATGCCTGAGTGGAGAGGGAAACAAGCCAAAGACTGAACAGTGCAGAGACCCCGTGTGTCGAAGCACACAGGTGTTCACATCGATTGCTCCCACGGAAAGAAAGAACGACATCAAGCAACAAAGGTAGAAGCATCTAATGTCTGGAAAAATACCTTTTGGTAAAAAGCAAAGCTGATATTACACCAAAAAAGAAATCACTAAAGATTTAGAAATAAACAAGAAGTTCCAATCTCACTATTAAAAACAGACAAACACGTAACCATGACTTCACTGGGGCTCCTCACATCACTATTATTAGTGAAAATTGTTTGTAGGACTTCCTGATAGTTCAATAAGATATAAGATGCATATGAGAAAGAAACAAAAATAGCAAGATTTTCAGGTGAGTACATGCCTAGAAAGTGAAATGGAATCAGAATAGTTGTTACTATCATTATTTTAATAACAAAATTCATTTGGAAAAAGATAAATACATATCAATATTTCCATATACCAATAATTGGTCATTAGTTAAGGAAAAATCATTCAAAACTGTGATCCAATTTATATGAAAAATAATAAACAGGAAGCATTACGGGGGAAAATAATTATATGAGAGACTTGGACTGTTATGAATCTAAAACGTTTGTGAAAATGAATAGTATTTATTAATAACTTAGAAGATTTCTATTCCTAGATTACTAAATATCATATACGTGTACAAGTCTCTCTAAGGTTACCATCATTTTAATCAAAATATATTTGCTGTTTTGCTTAAGAATCAACTAAATGATGATAAAACTCTTAAGGATAAGCATAAGAATGAAAATACAGCATAATATTCTGAGAAAGAGACAGAGTGAGGGCATGCTGCGCATTACCTGGTAGGATAAGGTGACCAGATTTTAACATTGGTAAAGGGGGACACCATTGACCGGGGTGGGGGATTCTTGATTTACAATTTGGTCTATATGGAGCAACATAAATTTTCATAGAACGCAAAAATAGTATTGTAATATATTTTAAAAATTTCAACATAAGTACAATTTACAAATATAATACATTAAAAATTATGTATAGTATTATTTTATTCTTTGGCATATTTCTCATTTGAGTGA
>NW_022111322.1:2098324-2099674 GCF_000313985.2 Echinops telfairi | reverse complement strand
GTTCAGTCGCATTAGTTCCTGGTAGGTAAGGACAGCGCATATTCCACAATTTTTAGTGCATTATTGTATGGATCATGGTTTGTTTCAAAATGATGAAATATTTCTAACCATTTGTTCTCTATTATGATTTTTGCTGATGCCCAAGATTTAACCTTTCAATATATTTTTAACCTTATCAATATATTTTTTTAATAATGATACCTCATTAAAAAGATCATTTTTGGAAATATTATTATGTGGGAAATTTTGAGTAATATGATCGAATGATTTTTGCACATCATTCCAGTACTCTCTGCTAAATTCAAGAAAATTTATGTATTTATGAAATAAATAAATAAATTACTTACCTAAATTATCCTGAAGATGCATCCAAACTTTTGCTCATGTATGCCACCGTGGAAACTGGTTAAATGGTCTCTATAAGACTATTGTCCTATCTTCACGGCTGGTGGTGGGGGTGGAGGTGGGGAGAGATGTATATAAAGTGGGGAACAAACAAGCAAGAACAAACTGGACCCCACCATCATAAGCTGGCTCCCACAAGGATGTCGCCTCTCGTTGTCTCTGACTGATAGAGTTCCTAAGACCCAGGGACCCCATTGCTCTTCCACCTTCATTTGAAATCCCCATTTACAAAAGCTAATTCAAGTTGGGTTTGATTCACATAACCGAAAGAGTAGGTGGATAGGCCGGTAGGCCACTCACTGCCATCGATTCCATGCTGACTCATATTGCCCCTATAGGGCAGGGTTGAACTGCCCGTGTGGGTTTCCAAGACAAACTCTTTATAGGAGTAGTGTGGTTTGGGACTGATGACCTTTCGGTTAGCAGCCCAGTTCATGACCATGATGCTCTCAGGACTCCTTAGGCTGGTGGGTGGGTGGGTAGGTAGGTATTGTAAAATGAGAGAGGAGGACAGAGAGAGAAGCACACAGAAACAGTACCAAGGTCAGAGAAATCCAACCTCACTTCTGAGAAGAGGCTGCAATGTTGTGCTTCTTCCAGGAGGGCCAAGACCTAGACTTAGTGGAATCCAAATCTGGGAGTGGACAAGATGGCATCTTGCAGCTGGAAAGATTCTATTGATAATACATTCATTTATTCAGCAAGCATTTACTGAGCACCTAGTGGTGTTGGGTGTTCTAGGTGCTAGGATTCTAGGTGCCATAAATTAAACAGATAAAAATGTCCCTGCCTACATGGAGCTTACATTCTGATATGGGGGTGGTGGTGAGGGGGGCGGGGCAGGGGGAAGGACATAACAACAAACAGAGAAACAAACAGAGGGTGACAAGACTAAGTTGAAAAGCAAGAGGCCAGCCAGAGTGTAGGAGGCTGAGATAGTTAAAG
>NW_022111322.1:2074099-2097958 GCF_000313985.2 Echinops telfairi | reverse complement strand
GCACTTAGCCTTTATATAAAACTCTCTCTTATACATGAGTTTCTTTGGATTTGTTTCTCTAAAGTACCCAGACTAACACAGAGGCGGTGGCTTTAAGAGTTTGATCTGGGAAGACCTCATCGAGAAGGGCACGTTTGAGCAAAGACACAGGGAGATGAGGAAGATGGGCACGATGGCGGTCTCTATGGGCAAGTGTCCCAGGCAGAGGACTAAGGCTCTGCCTTCCTCAGAGGGGAGTGGGCTTCATGGATGTCCAACTGGTTTCTTCCAGAACAACAAAGCAGATGCTGTGAACCTCAATGCAGGGTGGGTGTTTGATGCAGCCCTGGACCCCTACAACCTGAAACCTGTTGTGGCAGAGTTCTTTGGATCAAAAGACAGTACGTTCTCCCCAGGGACCCGGGTCTGTATTGGCTCAGGAGCCATGGGAGGAGGCAAGGTCTTGGTCAGCTTGTACTCCTTGGCCTGGGTGAGGCTGGGATATTGCCTCTTCCTGGGAAGCTGTGAATGTTGTGCCCCTGACAGTTGTGCTGCAGGTGCTGCTGGATGGAGGGACCCACAGTCTATGTCACGAAAGTGCTGTCCGGGCTTGAACCAGTGGGAAGCTCATGTCTGAAAACACACAGGTGTCCTGACAGTCTCTGCCCTGCACTGATCCCCTGCAGGTGTTACAGAGCGCAGGGCCCGGGTCTTGTGCAGGGGCATTTGGGAGAGTCTCAGGAGGTGACTCCTTCTCCACACTTTCTCATTGGCATCATCGGGTGAGAACACAAGTTGTTTCCATTCAAATCCCACAGCGGTTCTCAACCTGTGACCCTTCCATAGGGATCGCCCGATTCATAACAGCAGCAAAATTACAGTCGTGAAGTAGCAACGAAAATAATTTTATGGTTGGGGGTCACCACAACCTGCCGAACTGTCTGAAAGGGCTGCGGCATTAGGAAAGTTGAGAACCACTGGACTCTCATTTGCAGGGCCCTCGAAGAATCCTGGGGACAGCCCTGGCTCCTTGCCCTCACACCTTCCCTTTTGTCTGGGCTGAAGCAGGGGGTGCAGAGAAGGAGGCAACACTTTGGGGGATACATGGTAATAACCAAGCAATCTGGAGCTGAGGGTCTCCTTCAGAACACCCCACAGGGCTTGTGCCCACTGGCTTGGGGGCCTGGCAGAAAAGGAACTCGTTTTATTGCCTTGAAAGGGGCCATTTTTCTCTCTCCCGTAAGCCAAAGTATTTTCATTCTGGTGTCTGCCTGTTTGCCAAGGGGTATGATGCAGGTCCTGGACCCCACCCTACATGTAAATTTCCCCACTGCATTAGCTCTGGAAGACTGGGAGCGATGGGGTGGCATCTTGCTTTTGCCCTTCCTTCTCCCTGCCCCTCTGCAGGTCCACACACTCACTATTATGCCGTGGCGGTGGTGCAGAAGGGCAGCGGTTTCCAGCTAAACGAGCTGCTAGGCAGGAAGTCCTGCCACACAGGCCTGGGCAGGTCCGCCGGCTGGAACGTCCCCATCAACTTGCTTCTCCCAGCTTTGCCGGAGCCCCGAGTGCCAATTGAGAGTGGTGAGCTGGCAGGAGGGTGGGATCCTCAGACAAGTGTCTCCACTCCAGTGTCCCAAACAGACCACGTTGGGGCCATGTAGTCACTACCAAGTGAGCATGTATGATGAACTTGGGACAGGGCCAAGGAAGAGCAAGAGCCAAGTTTGAAACCCAAGTCAGCCTCCTGTGGAGGGCTTGGAGCTGAGTCTTTTCTTCTCTCAGCCAAGATGCATCTGTTTCTCTGAGTTTCTGATGGCCCCACATGGTCAGCCCAGCAGCTTGGCTTGGCCAAGGTCACCACTGAGACCCACTGAGAAAGCCGACCTAACCTCTAGCATCCTAGAAGTTTCCCGAGGAGATGACAGCTCCGTGCCAGCAGTGGCTTGGACAAGGGCATGGGACACCAGCAGGGAAGGCATGAATAGACTGGTGGTATTATTGATTTGGGCTCTGTCTAGGCTCCTCGTTCCGTTGTGACAGCTAATGCGAGCCCACATGAGTTGATGTCGTTTCAGAGATGATGGCTGCATCTCTCTGTGCTCTGCAAAGTGCGTAGCCCTGGCCCACACGTGAGGGTGCTGCTTGAGCACGCAGGGACCACCCGTTTGCCCACTCGAGCACTGGCATTAGCAGCCACCGTGGGTGGGCAGCACACGACTGGCCTGGGCAGACATGCTTCCCCAGGATGCCCCAGAGGGTCTGCAAACCGTGGCTCGCACACAGGGCGTCACACATCCACTCACACTCACCAGCAGAGCCCCCGCCAGCTCATGCCTGGGTTCCATTCTCCTGGCCAACAGTGGTGTCCAGGTTCTTCTCCGGCAGCTGTGTCCCCTGTGCAGACTGGAAAAGCTATCCCCGCCTGTGTCAACTGTGTGCTGGGACCACGACCGACAAATGCGCCTGCAACTCCCAGGAGCCATTCTTTGGCGACTCGGGTGCCTTCAGGTGAGTGAGATCAGCTGCTGCTCCCTCTGACTTTCAAGAGAGGCACAAAGGCACCAGGAGTGGCCAAGGGCTGCCCCCAGGGTCAGGGGGAAGCCCAGGGTCCCGAGTCCCCTCGCTTGGCCCGCCCTCACTTCTAACCCACAGTCTTCTTTGTGGGACTTGTGGGGCCTGTGTGCTTTCTCTGGAAACTACCCTGGTTACACCCTTGGGCCAGGGAGGGCTGAGGGGACAGCTCATTCTGGGACCCTGAGGTCCCTGACAGAGGCCCAGCCTCCAGAAGAGGCTGGAAACTTTAAGTACCCCAACGCCCTGTCTTTCTGCCAGGTCATCTCCTTGCACTGGAGAGCAGTCTCTGCCTCCTCCCACTTCCCCCTCAACTTCCTGCCGACAGTGCAGCTGGCTGAGGAGCCAAGACAATCCAAAGTCTTTAACTCCATGTGAAATGTTTAAACATATATATATATATATACTAGTGTTTGCCACCTTCAAATAGGAAAGTGGAGGCTCTTCTTCTACGTCACCATCCCATTGTCCCCCAGAGTTGCTTGGAACTCAGCTACTACGGCCCTTGCATCAGACTTGACTTTGGCCAGGGGGTTCAAGATCAGTTCCTCAGTCAAGGCCATCACCATTGGGAACTCACACTGGTGTCTGAGAAACCGCCATGGCTATTGGCATGACACCCTACTTCATTAGCTCCTTGCATAGGGTCCCTATGAGCTACTACAACCTGTGGGTGCAGAGGAGGTGGGATTGGGCTGGTTGGGTCTGAATTCCAAGGTAAGGGCAGCCTGCTAAGGTTAGTTGACCTGCCAGGTGTTTATATTCTGCATGGCCTCTCTAGAACCTCCATGCTGGTGAGTAAACAGAACTTGGAGCCAGCAGTTGGAGCATAACCTCCGAGCGGCTGCATGAGGAAGCAGTAGGGCCACGCCGGTGGTGGGTGACCTGATTATGTCTCTACTCTCCCACAGGTGTCTGAAGGATGGTGTTGGGGATGTGTGCTTTGTGGGGCACATGACGGTGTTTGGTAAGTGGGTTCTCTAGAGAAGCAAAGGCAGTGATGCTTGGAGGTGTATGCATCTGGAAAAAGATTTATATAAAAAATGGCTCGCATAGTTGTAAAAGTGGATACCTTCTTTGGTTCAAGCCCGTGGGACAGACATAAGCTGAAGGCTTCTTCGAACTCCCATAGCTGCAGGGGCTGACAAACAGGAAGCAGGGAGGTGAAGCAGATAGGCCACAGGTATGTGTTGAATGAATCCAAGCTTGGCTGAATGAATCCAGGGTAACAGGTCAGTAATGGCTCCTGGGATTGGCAAGCAATATAATCGGGCGTCAATGAACCCCATGCCGGATCTAAGCTGAGCAGCTGAAGTGAGCTAGTGTCACATCTTGTCAATCCATACCAACAGACAGCCACACCCTGGATGAAACCCCCTCAATCATATCGAGGCTGTGGCCAGATTTAGGTCTAGTCTCCCCCGGAAGAATGCACAATTTCAAAGAAAATTTCTCAAGAAGACAAAGACACATATTATAATGAAATGTGCAAAGACCTCGGATTAGAAAACCAAAAGGGAAGAACATGCTCAGCCTGCCTTAAACTGAAAGAACTCATGAAAAAATTCAAGCTTCGAGTAGCAATCTTGAAAGATTCTGTGGGCACAATATTGAATAATGCATCAAGGGAAGATGGAAAGACTACAGAGTCACCTTACCAAAAGAATAAGTCAACAGCCTACCATTTTCAGGAGGGAGCCTATGAGCAAGAACCATTGTGCTAAAGGAAGAAGTTCAAGCTGCACCGAAAGCATTAGCCAAGAACAAAGCTCCAGGAATTGATGGAATATCAATGGAAACATTTCAATACGTTCAGATGAACTGGAAGCACGCATTAGCCTATGCCAAGAAATTTGGAAGACAGCTACTTGGCCAACTGACTGGAAGAGATCCATGTTTGTACCCAGTCCAAAGAAAGGGGACCCAAAAGAACGCTGAAATCATAGAACAACAGCACTGGTATCACATGCAAGCAAAATTTTGCTGCAGATCACCCAGCAATGGTTGCAACAGCACACTGACAGGGACCTGTCCGAGGTTCTGGCCAGATTCAGAAGAGAATGTGGAACAAGGGCTGTCACTGCTGATGTCAGATGAATCTTGGATGAAAGCAGAAAATATCAGAAAGATATTTACTTGTGTTTTATTGTCTATGCCAAGGCACTTCACTGTGTGGATCATAATAAACTGTGGATAACCTTGAGAAGAATGGGAATTCCAAAAAGCTTCAATGTGCTCTTGCAGAACTTGAACATGGATCAAGAGGCATTTGTGTGAACACAACAAGGGAATGCTACATGGCTTAAAATCAGGAAGGTTGTGGGGGCAGGGTTGTATCCTTTCATCATACTTACTCAATCTGTATGCTGAGCAAATCATCGGAGAAGTTGGATTATATGAAGAATGTGGTGTCAGGATTGGAGTACAGCTTTTTAACAACCTGCAAGATGCAGAGGACACAAACCATACCTGCTGAAAGTGAGGAGGGCTTGAGGCACTTGCTGATGAAGATCAAGGATTGCAGCCTTCAGTATGGGTGATGACTGAGTGTAAAGAAGACCCAAATCCTCCCAACTGGACCAATAGGTCACATCATGATAAATGGAGAAACGGTGGAAGTTGTCAAGGATTTAGCCTTGCGTGGATCCACAATCAATGCTCATGGACGCAGCAGTCAAGAGATCAAATAGTGTATTTGATGGGGTAAGTCTGCTGCACAAGACCTCTTTAGAGTATTGAAAAGCAAGGATGCTACTTTGAGGACTAGCCATGGTATTTTCCATCACTTCATATGCATGTGAAAGTTGGACATTGAATAAGAGACCAAAGAAGAACCGATGCATTTAATTGTGGAGCTGGAGAAGAATACCGAAAATACCACGGACTGCGAAAAGGGCAAATCACTTTGTCTTGGGAGAAGTTCAGAGTGCTCCTTAGTGGCAAGGATGGCAAGACTTCGTCTCACATGTTTTGGGCATGTAGTCTGGAGAGACCAGGCCCTGGAGAAGGACATCATGCGTGGAAAAGTAGAGGGTAGGTGAGAGAGAGGAAGGGCCTCGAGATGGATTGACACAGTGGCCGCCACAATGGGCTCGGGTGTGGGG
Source organism: Echinops telfairi (assembly GCF_000313985.2). Lineage (NCBI taxonomy): Eukaryota > Metazoa > Chordata > Mammalia > Afrosoricida > Tenrecidae > Echinops > Echinops telfairi. The sequence goes on along the minus strand of NW_022111322.1, from coordinate 2,092,301 downwards.
ATGAGTGTGCAGACGGCGCGGGACTGCTTGGTGTTTCATTCTGTTGGGCTTAGTGTCACAATGGGTCGGAACTGACTCGATGGCACTTAACAACAACAACATGTGCCCCACAACTTCTTGGCTGCTTCACAAAAGTCCTCATCATGGGACTGACCACACAATGTTAGAGCCTATCATGGGAGAATCCTGACTCACCCTAGTTGACATCAAACCTAATTATCAGAGTACGTAATGGAGGAAGATCATATGGAGCTCCACCCAGGCCAGGGGAGCCGGTTCTTGTTCTGAAAGTTTCCTTCTCATTAGAGAATAAGGACACCAAGCTCGTTCATGCTGCCGGAGGGTTTTGTGTAAAGGGCACTCATGTTGCTTGTACTTTGCCGGGTGCTGAATTTGGCCTTTAAAAGTCCACTAAGCAAACCTTCTGAACATGCAAATAGGACTTACCAACTAATAAAGTAAAAAAAAAAACACCACAAACCCACTAATAAAAAAAATGAACCATAATACAATAATAATTAAAATACAACTAATTAAAAAAGTTTTAATCATCAGATTCTCTTAGCCATTGAAATCAAGTTTCAGGATGAATCACACTCTCCTGACTGCCTCCCCAGGTGCTTGAAATGCCTAGAGCAAACGCACACCTTCCTGGAGTGATTTCAGGAGGCCTTTGCACAGCTACGGTGAGGTCTCTAGCAAAAGGATTATTATCATAGGTATAAATATGTTTTATTTTTTAATTCTTACATTTCAAAAACAACCACCATCACCTAAAGGCAGTCATCCACTCCCATACAAGATGCCTGTCGTCCTGAAAGGAGACTTTCATGAGAGACGGTAAACTGAGGCCGACACGCTGGGTTGAGGGGTGGAGATGCGTGTTGGTGGCCAGTGAAGGTGAGCTCGTACCACTGCTGGGGCCTTGAGTGGCCGAGGTGGAAAAGGTCAGAAGCCATCAGATTGTACTGATTCTTCTCATTAGTTTGAACATTATTAAATGGTTTGATGTTTTTTCCTTTGACGTTTATTTTCTGTGTGATCTACTTAATTAAAATTGTAACCATTCACAGGAACTCAAATTGCACACCTTCCCTTTTAAGATGAGATTTTAAAGAGCCAGTTTTCCTCACAGCGTCTTCCCCCGTCTCTGTACCTGCCAAGCCTTTGGACTGGGTCCCTACCGTTCATTCCCCCAAACCCATCCTCAGCCACTGATTGTCCAGCAGGCGGAAGCATTGCTATTTTAGTTGGGGACCCACTTTGATCTAGGGTGGCACACCAGTCCTAGACTGGCTGAGACTTTGACAAGTTATGTTAATTCTCTGAGCCTCCGTTTCCTTATCTCTAGAATGGGCTAAGCAGATGACCAGCCTCCCCAGGTTGCTGAGAGAATAAATGAAATAGCACCATCTTTGCTGTGGCATGAGGGATCAGCAAATGTTTGCTATCACACAGGTGTGGGACAATCTCAGGCAGCCCCCCCGCCCCCAGGTCGACTGGGATATGAACGAGTGGATATCATCCCCCAGGGCCTCAGACTCCTCGTGGGTGTAAGTGTTTGGGAAAGAGTCCCTGTTAGTCTCCTTCAGGGGAAAAGCAGCAGGGTTCAGCGGCGAGTAGGCAACCATGGTTGTGGTTTCTGCCTGTGGACACTCACCTGAACATCCTCTTTCTCAGAGAACCTGCCAGACAAGGCCGACAGGGACCAGTATGAGCTGCTCTGTCCAGACAACACCCGGAAGCCGGTGGACTCATACAAGGAATGCCACCTGGCCCAGGTTCCTTCTCAAGCCATCGTGGCCCGAGATGTGGATGGCAAGGAGAACTTGATCTGGGAGCTTCTCAACAAGGCACAGGTATCCCCATCCGTCAGCCTCCCCTCCTGCTCTGTGGTTGGACTGGGGTGGCCGGGGGCAGGGGGGGGGGGGGGGTGTCTTCCTATCTTGGCGACGTTTCTCTGTGTTCAGGACCCAGCAGGAACTACACCACACCTCGCCCACCTCATGGACAAGCCACTCTGTGCACATGATAGACTGTACACATGATGGGCGGCAGAGGTCGTGGAGCTCCTGTTGGCACTGCTGGCCCCGCTGACCACAGACCCTCTGCAGACAGAGGCTTCTGGTCTCCTAGGGGCAGACTGCAGCGCAGAGCCCCTACGTGCTCCCCATCATCCAACTGGCATATGCTTCTGCCTGCCTGGACCCTGCCCCACCCCAGAGGCAGGTTCCCAGGCCTGAGCATCCTCTGGGCAGGACAGGTCCCAGGGATCAGCACACTGGGCCTGCTAGAACTGTCTGCTCAGTGCCGGGCAACCGGGAGAGAGTCTGGCAAAGTCCCTGTCCCCCAGTCCTCCCAGTCAGGTCGGGGTGGGGGGTTGGTATGATGGGGACACATGAATCACTGGGCAGAATCAGTCCAACCTTGGGGACATGGATCGGGCACTTTGCAGAAGACAGAGGGACTGCATGGCACGGTCCTCTGGGAAGATTCTTGGGCCCTGAGTGAGCTGTGTGGGAGGGCATGCCAAGGAGGGCAGCAGGCGCCACTGTAATGACAGGCAGATGGTTGAATGAACATGTGGGCAGGTGCCACCATCAGTCAGGAATGATTCTGGGCAGGTCAGCTCGAGTCTTACAGAGGTATTATTATTATTATCATTTTGTGGGGGGAGACCAGAAAAGGGCTGTTTGAAATGCAGCAGGCACAGAGTGGAGGGGGAGCCACAGGACGAAGATGGCTGCTCGCCTGACTAAGGGCGGTCAGAGGACAGAACACAAAGCAGGCTGGCTGACTGCCTGTGGAACCACAGAGCTACAGCCTGGCATGGGACAGTGCCAGCACGCACCCCCATCCCATACCCCCACAGGTCTGGGGGCATCCCTGACCGGTGTCCCAAGGCCACCCAAGGCAGCCACATCAGGGTTTGTCCTGAAGAGAGAGAGCGGAGAACTCCAGGAGTGACCGAGACTGAGCCTTGTGAGGGCTGCAGCCAGTCTCTGCCTCCTCCTGCCTGCGTTCCTTGTCTGGACACTTGTCCTCCATCGCTGCTTCTTTTCCCCTTTGACCAGGAACTTTTTGGCAAAGACAAGTCGGCAGGATTCCAGCTCTTTGGCTCTCCTTATGGAAAGGACCTGCTGTTCACGGATGCCGCCCGAGGTTTCTTAAAGGTCCCCCCGAAGATGGACGCCTGGCTGTACCTGGGATACAAGCAGGCAGCACACATTCAGGATCTAAGGGGAGGTGTGTGTCAAGTTCTGGGGGAACCTGCCCAGCTCGGGCAGCAGGCAGGGGTTGGGGGGTTGGGGGCTGCATTGAACAAGGCTTTCTAGGCACTGGCACGCCTCTCCCCACCTCCATCCGTCTGGGTGCATTGGGGCCACACTGCAATTTTCTGAGGAGCTTCAAGAAAGACCCGAGTCATGAGATCACAGAGAATTTCAAAGACCTTCGTATTATAGAGAGCTCGAAACCATGATGGTGCTGGCCCCTTGCTATGATCTGAGATTGCCCCCACCAATGCAGACAGCAAAATAGCCCATCCTGAAGGGACTGGGGTGGGGGTGGGTGGGGAGCACAGCCACTCTCCGCATCAGGAGCAGGCTAGTCTTGCCCAGCACCTGCCTTCCATCATATCCCTGCGGCTCATTTCTTACTTCCCGTTTCCTCCTTTCCTCCCACTCCATTCCTGTCTGTTACTAGTCTAGCACAGGCCCCCACCCTTTTAGTGACCCAGGAGTTTGGAGCATCCACAGAGGCCAGTCACTGTGCTAGGTGTGTGGGCTGTGCTGAGTCAGGACACCAGCAGGCCCACAACAACACCAGCAGGTCTGTGTCCCAGCTGGCAGGACTGGCCACAGAAGGCAGAAGTCAAGGAAGGCTGGGCGGGTGCCTCCCCTGGGGAGGGAGGGAGGTTAGCAGCTCTGATTCACTGCACCCACCACTCGCCGTTTCCGGGAGGGTGGTGTCCTGGGCGTGGGACAGGCGTCCCTAAGACAGCTGCTCCGGGGCAGGCACTCAGACAGTGACGCCCACTGCGCTGCTGCCTCAGCACTCCGCACCTTCTCTGCCGTCCTAGGTGAAGGCGACTCCCAGACGGTGGTGCGGTGGTGCGCCGTGGGGCCTCACGAGAGGGCCAAGTGTGACAACTGGCACGCTGTGAGTGGCGGTGCCATAGACTGCACCACGGAGGACAGCCCCGAGGACTGCATCGCAGCCATTGTGGTACGCAGGGCCCCTCCTCTCTGGCTGGGCGTGCAGGTACCAAACAGGCAGCAGCTCTCCCAGTTGGGCATTGAAGCCCACCTTTCCAGACCAACGCCCCCCTCGGTCCCCCATCAGCTGCTGTGCCCCAGACCTGCCCGTCCTAGCCTGCCACCTCCCCTGGCTGCTCCACCTCCCCTGCAGGGCAGGGGTCTAGCAGAAATTTAGAGCCAGACCAAATCAGAGACTCCTTTGGGCCCCAGCTCTAGAACACAGGGAGTTAGTTCCAAGGGGCGTCCTGTGTAAGGTCTGCCAGAAATGGGGGTGGGGGGCATTAAAGATGTGGGCAGAATAGGTGTGGATTGTGATAACAAATTGCCTTTGGCAATCCTTTGGGAATAAGTTCAATTTCGTTACAGATGATTTTTAAAATGCCATGCCCTTAGAAAAATGGAAAAGAAATCATTCACACTTCCATTACTCAGAGAGCCTCGGCCATGTAATCTCTGCATTATAAAACTATTCTGTTAGCTTTAATCATTCACACTTCCATTACTCAGAGAGCCTCAGCCATGTAATCTCTGCATTATAAAACTATTCTGTTAGCTTTATAGTTCGCTAGGTGCGCGTAATATTCTCATGATTCAAAAACAAGTTTTTGAACCCTAAAACATAGGCAAACTGAAGAGACTGCACACACAGTAAGATGCTAATCCTAGTAAACTTCCCTGGGACCAAACTACAAGATTAAGAGTTTGCTATTTATACAATCTCCTGAATTTGTCAGTTGTAAGGATTAAATGAATTTGAGCCCTTATAACATTGCCTTGCAGTTAATAAATGTCAGGCATTTGTATTAGTTCATTGCAATTACTGTTATTATTTAAGGTGTCAAGCACAATTGGCAGGCTTCCTTAGACAATGAAATATTTATTTAAAATATTTTTAAGACCTGCATAATATTCAACCAAGCATACCCACCTCATTCATTTACCCAAATTCTCATCATCTGTATTTGTATCGGAACCCTGAGGCACCGTGGGCTACACAAGGTGAACCAAACCCACCAAGGGCTTCTCGGGAGGAAGGTGAGGGCTTCGACCCCTGTGACGGTTCATAGCCCTGCAACCTCACAGGGGACAATTCTTATAGTGTCGATATGTCTCATAGGGTCGCTATGAGTTAGAATTGACTCGATGGCAGTGAGTTTAGAGATAATATGTGTATTATCTCCAAATCTGTTATTCTAGATAACATGATACTGAATGAACATCTATGTATGTATCACTTTATCAATATTTCTGAATCTATCTTTCAGGTACCTGTATAATATATAATTACCTTATTTATATGTTATATGTATAAGTGGTAATGGTGGTTGTTAAGTGCTGGGAGTCATTTCCAACTGATAGCGGCCCTATGTGACAGAGTAGCACCCTCCCCTAGGGGTTCCTCCACTGGTCTTTCTGGGAGCAGGTCACGGCTCTCCTCTCCCATGGAGCGACTGTGGGTTGGAATGTCTAGCACGCGATTGAACCACAGCACCACCAGGGCACCTGCAGTTTAACAAGATATAGTTATTGTAGTACATACTGTAGTAATATCTGCAACAGTGGCAACAGATCATAGTTTGGGAGTGCTTACTATGTGTCAGATGTGTTTTTGAACGACAAACCTCCATGAACTCACTTGCTCCAATAAATAGGTGAGGTAGGTTTTCCACCTGTGCTAGGCATATAAAAAGATATATGTCACAGTATTTAGGCATATGCACTTTGCAGAAGTCAGATGCTGGAGGGTCTGTGGTGTCAAGGTTAACAGTAAAAAGTAAGGAATTCAGTGACCTGAGTTTTAGTGTATAATGACCCTGGGAATAAAGGGGGTTGGGGGTGGGGCAGAGAGAGCTGTGAGATCCTATGGAGCAATTCTATTCTTTTCTTAAAAATCGTTTTATTGGGAGCTCTCACAGATATTACAAGAGGGAGCAATTCTATTCTATGCTACAGAACCAGACGCTGTTGGTTTGTTGGTTTATCTTTTGGCTGGGGTGCTTCAGTCTGCCAACGCATAAAGATGGAGCAGGCGTGGATTTCCATTGCCGATCCTATGTGACTGGAATTAATGAGATAATGGCCGACAACTTATCTCGAGAAGGGGGTGGTGCTGTCAGTCCAGTACATTTATCTCACCGGCCTTCCCTGTATCTAAGTATCTGGAGCTCTGCTCTGCTGCCAGAGGACTGACTGGATTTAAATAATATATGAATTGTTAGTAAATCGTTTCATTTGAGGAATGAATGCTCTAGTGCAAATATTGGTTGAGCGCAGTGCAAATGGGAGTGTGCGAACAGCCCTGACTTCCATCATAAGGAAGAAAAGAAGCTTTGACCCGTGCTTTAAGGAAATTATATGCACTCCCTACCTCTGGCTGGGTGGGTTGTTGGGTGGTCGCAAGGAAGTGGTGAGGGGTGTCCAGGACAGAGCATGGGCCTCAGGAGGGGACACGTGGATGGCCAGGGAGCACGTCCTGGGCTTGACAATTGCTCCTGGGCCAATAAATCCAAAGAGGTGTCTAGTTTTCTGATCCCCACGCTTGCAGGGCAGACAGAGTGGGTGCCCCATGATCTATTTGGATGATTGCAAGGACACATGACATGAGGCCAGTGTGATGGATACAACCTCATTGTCGTGAGAGCCATTTGGTTTTTAACTTCAGAAAAGAAAAGCCGATGCCACGAGCCTGGATGGAGGCCACGTCTACACCGCGGGCAAGTGTGGTTTGGTGCCGGTCCTGGCAGAGAACTACAGTAAGTGGAGGGAGGCGCCGCTCTGGTTTGATTCCCGCTGGGCCATGAACGTAGATGGGGAAACAGTAGTGCACTGACATTGAAGGAATAATAAGCATTGTTAGAGTGGATGGAGCTAGAGCAGCGGTTCTCAACCTGTGGGTCGTGACCCCTTTGGGGGTCAAATGACCCTTTCACAGGGGTCGCCCAATTCATAACAGTAGAAAAAATTACAGTTATGAGGTAGCAATGAAAATGCTTTTACGGTTGGGGGATCACCACAACGTGAGGCTGTGTGTTAAAGGGTCACGGCATTAGGAAGGTTGAGAACCACTGAGCTAGAGAACAATCCCTCCTAGCTAGAAGCCATTACGATATCCACATAGGAGCCAGGCGACGAGAGACCCAGACCTCCCTTACTCAGTAGAGGGCGAGATGTAGGCTTGACCAACAAACCAAAAAACCAAACACACAGTCACTGAGGCAATTCTGACTCCTGGAGACCTTAGAGGGCAGGTCGAACTGGCCCTGTGGGTTTCCAAGGCTGCAGTCTTTGACAGCAGCCTCTCCGCAGAGCAGCTGGTGGTTTCAAAAGGCTGACCTCGAGGTTAGCAGCCCGAGACATACGCTCGCGCCATGCCACCACAGGGCCTCACAAGTCACTTTTGAATAGAGCTGTGTGCTAATGCAGGGTGACGTGTTGTTGGCTTACCCTGTGGCTGAAGAAGGAAGATATCACCTTTTGTCCTAAGTGGGAAATCCAGCCCTCTCTCCTTCCACTGCCACCCCAAAATGCCCCCAAGTGCCCAGATCATGCGGACAAATTTGCACATCCTCTAAGTCAAGCGTCCACTGAAAGATTGGAAGGTAGGGCTGCCAGGTCAGACTTTCCTTTAGTGGATGCAGGTCTAGCCACAGAAGTATCACTCCGGGGGGAAGAGGTTCCGCAGTAAATAGTATTTACCAAACCATGTACAGGTGACTTCTAAAAGCGTGGGGAAAAAATTCCCTATCTTCCTTCTATTTTCCATACAGGGCTTAAAGTCCCTCTTGCGCTATCTGTATTCCCTCTGGGCCATGAACATAGAGGAGAAACCAACCTAGTTCAGGGCTGAATTGACATTCAGATAAAAACCACCGGCAGAGTGTAAGGAGCTAGTGAGTCACATCTTTTCCCTGCAAGCAGAAGCACATAAGACTGGGCAGTGCTTTGTTTTGTGGCCCATGGGGGTCATTCTGCATTGGAACAGCCCCGTTAGTACCTAATAACAATAACAATACTATATGCCAAGCAGTGCACAACACGTTCATCATCCCAAACAAAATAACTCGGTGAGATAAATATAGTAGCCCCATTTTATAGACTAAAGGGGAAATGTTTGATTTCTAGAGAAATTAAATTATGTATTCAATGTCACCCAGAAAACTGTAGAATAATTCAGGGCTTCCTGAAACCACTGACTAGCTTCTTTTCCCTCCAACATATAATGGACATATCACCACCTACATAGCCTAGAGGGAACCCTGGTGGCATAGTGGTTATTATGCATTGGGCTGCAATCCAAAAAGTTGACAGTTTGAAGCCACCAGGCGCTCCTGGGGAGAATGACTGAGCTATCTATGCCTGGTAAATAGTTATAGTCTCAGAAACACACAGCAGGGTCACTATGCGTCAGTATTGACTCAATCATATACACACACACACGCACACACACACACACACAAAGAGAGAAAGAGAGAGACATTAACACTCACAGTCTCAGAAACCCACAGGGGCAGTTCTACGCTGTCCTCTAGGGTCAGTATGATGAGTTACACAGCCTAGGCCTCTCACAGGAAGAAGGCTGTCAGGCTGGCTTGGACGAGACAGCTAATGCAAAGGGATCTTTGCAGAGGTCTTTAATGGTCTCTGCTCCCCTTCAAAGGGCATCTCAGGTTCATTTTCTGCACCTGTCTGAAACTTTGGGGGCAGATTCTGAGATGAAACGAAATGTTCAAATGGCAAAGAGCAGGGACAGGTTGCCATCCCGTCGTTTCTGACTCAGGGCCACACTACAGGACAGAGTAGAACTGCCCCCTAAGGTTTCTGAGATTGATGATCTACATAGAAGCAGACAGCCTCCTCTGCCCCCTGAGGAGCAATGGGTGGGGTTAGACTGCTGGCTTTGCAGTTAGCCGCCCAACCCATAACCCACTAACTGCATCAAGGCAGAATCGTAGCTGATTGAAAACCAGTGACTTAGTTCGTTCTTCTCGTCTTATTCTTGGTTGTTAAGATTGAGATATTGGCTGAGAAGCAAGTGATATGAGCGTTTAATGGCCGCTCCCTTCATTTACATTCCTCTGTCTAGAGTCCAAAGATGGCAGCGAGGAGCTCGGCTCGAAGTGTGCGGATACGCCCACAGACGGTGAGTCAGGACCAGTAGCACGGGGACGTACCTGTTGGTGAGGAAAGCCTTACAAGCAGTTGATAGGACTGCTGTGCTGCTGGCTCAGCTCCTGTTTCCTCTTCTCAGCCCCCCGTACTACGTGAGTATTATTGCCCATGTTATGTGGATGGGGAAACCAAGGCACAGAGACCGGACCTGGACCACAGAGACAGGAAATGGCTGTGCCTGAGCTTGAGAACAGGCACTGACCGAACACCCAGTGTCCTGCAGGTGCACCACATGGCTTCGGGTTCCATGCTGCTTGCCCACTTCAGCGTGACGGTCAGCAGCAGGGCAGGAGCCCAGTCCTGGCCTGTATGGACTGAGTGAGGCTTCACAAGCAAAGGAGATTCATTAACGGCATGGTGGAGAATAAGAGACTACCACCAGACAAGTTCTCCCACCTTGTGATGGCAGATAGGCAGAGGCTCTGCCCCAGATAGCCTGTCCCTCCGGCAGCAGTGTCTGGCCCGGGGACCAGCAATGTCAGCATCACTGGGGAACTTGCTAGCCAGGAACATTCCCAGGCCCTTTTCTAGACCTGACTCAAGCCATCATGTTTTCAGTAGCCTTACTTGCATACGAAAGCTGGACAATGAGCAAGGAAGATCAGAGAACTCACGTATCTGAATTACGGTGTTGGCAAAGAATATATATTCTGTGGATTGACAGAAGAAAGAACAAATCTGTATTGGAAGCTGTGTTGGTCCTGGTAGACTAGAGAAACAAACTCATGGACACTCATACGTGTGTAAGAGAGAACTTTATATCAAAGAGCAATTGTACATTAAGAAAACATCTCAGCTCAGTCCAGATCAAGTCTGCAAGTCCGATATCACCCCATATGGCAATACTAGTCCATGAATTCCTCTTTAGACGCACGCAGCCAGGCAGTGATGCCGAATGCAGGAAGATCACAGGCCAGTGGGTGGAAAGTCTTGTGGATCCAGTGGTGGCGAAAGCATCTCAGTGCTGGCGTGGGTCTCCACGTGGCTCCTCCAGCTCCAGGGCTCGGGCCTCATCAGCATAGCTCCATCAGGCTTGTCATCAGGAATGTCTCAAAGGGAGTGTCTGTGTGCCCCCCTCCAGTGAGCTTTTTATCTCCTTAGTGCCTCCAAATGAGGTCATCAAGCTGCAACGTGATTGACAGGCTAAACCCCACCCTTTCTCTCTTAATAGTCTCAAGTTGACAACAGATTATGTAACTACCACAGAAGCAATGCAGCCAGTACATTTCCTAGAAGTGAGGATGGCAAGACTTTGTCTCACGTGCTGTGAGCACAGTATCAGAAGGAGATCATTCTTGGTAGAGGGTCCGCAGAAGAGAGGAAGCCCCTTAATGAGATGAGTTGGTCTAGTGGCTGCTAGCGTGATTGTGAGAATAGAGCACGGTGTTTCCTTCTGTTGTACAGAAGGTCGCTATGAGCCAGAACTGACATGAGACTCCCACCAACAGCAACCTGAGTCAGGGATTCAGGGGGCAGAGCACGGTGAGCCCTCCAGGAGACTGCTCTACAGTGAAAAGCAGTGTTGTTTGGCCCCTTGAATTTGGGGTTTCTGAGTCGGGAGGTTTTGTGGAGAGAGGCGGGGATTAGAGAGCTGCAGCACAAGCAGTATTTGTGGCTCCAGAGGCCCCGCCCTTTATTCCCCCACAAGCTCTCCAGAGGTCAAAGGGGAGACCCCCCCTGCGCACCCAGCAGCAGCCCCCCTTTACAAGCAGGCAGAACCCAAGCCCCAGCGTACCCTGTGGCTTCTCTCTGCTGTTATGGCTTGGCCGTCCTCCCTGAACTATGTCTTCATCCCCAGCCTGAAGGGTCAGCCAAGTATTCGATACCCGTAATTTGTAGTCAGCAGCAATTCCCACCACTGCGATGTGGTTCGTTTCTGTCGTCGATCCCGACCCATGGTGACTCCATAAAGGCAGAGGAGAACTGCAGCACAGGGTTTTCGATAGCAGCCGCCATGGCCAGGCACCGCAGTGATATGCAACTGTTGGCCAGCGAGGGTGCTTACAGGCCTGCTCTTCCTGTGGTGACGTAGCGGCAGAGGGAGCTTCACCACGCAGGCCTGCAGTCCCCGCCACACACACGGATGAATAATGACACCTCAAGAAATGAGGATGACCCCTCAGGAAAGACACTAACAACTGGAATGGCAAGACCTTGCTGTGCCTTGCAGGGAAATCAATGTCAGTGAGAGAAGGGCTCTGGCGCTGCTTCTGCCACTAGCAGTACTGCTGCCTTACACGCTCCTCCCGCATGTGCTCAGCTCTGGGCACAGCTACTCCCCCAGTAAGTGTCTGCGCCAGGGCGTCACTGTCAGCAAGCTACGGAGAAGAAACTTAGGTTCCTAGATGCTAAGTGATCCTGTCTTGTGGTTGGTGTGGGTGGTCCCTCCCACCCCCCCACTAATCACAGGTTCAGTAAGCACAATTGTGATATATAATTATATTAAAGTCATCGAGAAAATGAGAGATAAAAAAGATATTAAAATAATGGGGTCAGACACATTTCATGGTAGCAATGCTCACCTTAGACCCGCTTGGTGGTCCATGTGGAGAGAGAGGGAAGGGAAGGAGGACAAGTGGAAAGGGAACAGGGGAGCGAGGAAGGGAGAGGAGACGGGAAACCGATGAGAGAGGAGCAGAGAGAGAGAGAGATCTATTGCTAACTCAGGGCTATATATCTTTGGGGGCGTGCAAGCCCACTAATTACAGGTAAAGACATACATCACAGGAAGGGGTTGCACTATAGGTTATACAGCAACAGGAGAGGGACAATCTAGGGGCATACATGCAATAGGAAGAGGAGTGGTTGGGGGTATACATGTGACAAGATGGGCGGATCTTAGATTCAGGATGGCAGCTTAACTGAGTTCGTTTGACCTGTTCCCTGGATCTCCATAGGAACCGTCATCAGTAGGGTGTAAACCCCACCTACAGGAACCAAGCTAATGGTCGCAAGCCTTAGTCCATTGTCCCCAGCAGTAGGGAGCAGGGCTTACCTTAGTCTGGTGACTGATTGCCTTCAGGGAGGATGTCTGTAAGTATCTGACCTCCCCCACACTGTCTGAGGTCATTTAGGATAGAACTGGTAAGAGCCCCTCCAGGCTTGCAGATAGAGACCTGGTCCTTCCTGGGAACAAAGCAGGGGAGAAAGGGGTGGGTGACAGCCCCTTCTTACTCTAAGGGCTCATGATTCCAATCTTATCATAGATGCAGCCTTGAAGTTCAGGCCTCAGTCAAAAGTATATTTCAGGCACCCACTATGCGGAAATAAATATGAGGGGGCTTCAAAAAGTTCATGGAAAATTCAATTATTTTTTCATTCCATTTTGAACTTACATAAACTCCCCCCACCCCCCCAGCAACCCTTTGAGATGTTAACAGTATTCTCATTCTAATCAGGAAGGGGCACGAATGCCCTCTCCACCTAGGATATGCAGAATTGTTTTGGAAGCAAATGCAGCAGAATGAGAGAGTCTGTTGTTTTAATTTGGGGGGAAGGAAGAGGGTTCCAGGCAGTGGTGCAATTGAAATAGCAACTGGTTCACTGCCCTAGTATAAAAAAATATACTGAAACATAGTTTATTATTTCATAGAGTTAATAAATAAGAACAATAAAAGAGGTACACAAATTAGATTATGTAATAAGAGTTTTAAAAATATTAAATAAGGGTGACAAAAAAAAACCCCAGTAAAACTGTTACTTAAGATATTTCCATATTGCTTCTTGATTGGCATTCTCACCTACAATAGTCTTGGCTTTTTACCGGAGCATCATCAGCTGTGTGATTTATCCTGAACCCTCTTTTCAGTGAAAGAGCAGGATCCCATTTCTTTAGAGGTAGGCCAATTAGACAGTAGTCATTGCCTTTGATAGATTAGAAACAGGCAACTTCTCTGAACATTTTCTGTTCATCTTTGAAAACCCCCTTTCTGCTTCTGCTGAACTTACGGCAATTGTTCTGACAATATTTTTAGCTCTTTGAACACTTTCAGGAATTGCATCATTCACTCATAATACCTCGTGGGAATTTGGGGCATAACACAAAGCCGAAACGGATGACAGCGTGCCACCCTCTGGTTGTTTGGCATTTTTCCTCTTTATATGTTTGTTTACTGAAGTAACAAACACAAAGGAATAAAAATGTTGTAGTGCATCAAAAGTATAATGAGTTTTATCAAATGAATAAGTAAATACTTCAAGCATAATCCTAAATTTTCATATCTACAGATGGAATGACATCGCTATGGGCACTTAAAATACACTAACATGTGCAGATGAATGTTTGAAAGAGTAAGGAAGTCAAACTTGTGATTTCCACATCAGGCAGTTGCCCAGCGCCCCACCTTAGAGAGAATTCTGATTATAAGAGCCATTTTAACAACCAGTTTGCTGAACTCAACTCAAAATTAGGTATCCGTTTGGCAGAACTGGTGCAAACCAGCTAGCTGGATCTCACCACTGGTTCCAGGTGATGCAACTGTGAAAAACAGTGATAAAACTGTTATTTCTAGAAAATAATGTTGTTATTAACCAGGAAAACAAAGCACTTAGAAAGAAGAGTCACTAAACTTCTTTCTTCTGAACTTCTACTCAACAAGCGAGGACACACTTATTTGTACAAATGTTTATACGGATGAGTGGTTTCTATTGGGATGCCCATAAAGCCCACCACTCAGAAGAGACCAGTCCCTGGAGAAGGACAGCATGCTTGATAAAGGAGAGGGGCAGGGAGCAAAGACCCTCAGGGAGAAGATGGACACAGTGGCTGCAGCAATGGGCTCCAGCACAGGAACGATTGTGAGGATGGAGCAGGACAAGGCGGTGTTGCAGTCTGCTGTGCACACAGTTGGTACTGCCCCTGAGAGGGATGACAAGAACAACAACAACAATCACAAAAGGAGAATGGTAAAACATGGCCCATTCCTAGAACAGACTGTAACTCAGATGCAGCCAATAAATAGGTTTGCAGCTATCTCTATTTCTACTGAATCAGAAAGATGTTCACAATATATTATTGAGGAGGAATGAAACCTCTTGGAGAACAGAATGCATAGCAGGCCTCAATGAAAAAGTAATAAGTGGGTATATGTAGAAATACACGCATAAATGCATATACGAGGAGGGGTAGCTTAGGTATGTTTGGTCCAGAATGGAATTCACGTAACTGTGGGGAGGATCCTCTGCCCACACGGAGGGATCCAGAGAAGCCCCTCCACAAGGAGACCATTGGGCAGGGCTGGATGCCGTAGCCCTTGAACCCATTTTCTGAGGACCCTGGAGGTATTGAACATGCATCTTGTATCTCGGTCACAGGTTCTTATGCTGTAGCAGTGGTTAAGAAGTCAGATGCCCACCTCACCTGGGACACTCTGAGAGGGAAGAAGTCTTGCCACCCCTCAGTTGGCACGTCTGCAGGCTGGCACATACCCATGGGCTTGCTATGCAACCAGACCACATCCTGTAAATTGGGTGAGTGCATTCTGGGAGGGGTTGTGGCACTCTCTTCTTCGAGGTCTTGCCCACAAAGGGCAGAGACTCATTCCGTGAAGAGGTAGGAGGGCCCCACATGGAGTGGTGGGGTGGTCAGGGTTTGACAGACATTGTGGGCAGGCAAGCCTCAGGTGAGCCTCACCTCGTGAGCTTCAAGAGGTTTGCCCCAACCATCTCCTTCCTCTCGCTTTGGAGGGGAGGGGTTTGGGCCCAGAGGGCAGAGAGCAGGGAATTAGACTGATTCTTGACATTTAACAAAAAGGCTCAAGGAACAAGCCTGCAGTTTCAAAGCAAGGGTGTGTGTATGCTGTTTGCACATAAAAATAGTATTGATTTCTTTCTTTTTTTTTACTTAAACATTTTAATGGGCTCATACAACTGTTATCGCAATCCATACACACATCCCTTGTGTAAAGCACATTTGTACATCATTCTCAAAACATTTTCTTTCTTAAGAGAAAATCTTTTACCAGTCAGTTCTTGAGTGCCTCCATGTTCACTTTTATACTTGCTCATCTTTCATAGATTCCACACACTTAATTAGCAGCACACTTGCCAAGATCTAAAACACCCTCACTCCTCTGCTTTCTGGCCCCGTCTCACGAATCCAGCCCTGCACCGGCCCTGTCGCTCCAGCTCTTCACCCTGGGAGGCTGCGTAGCTGAGCAAGGTGGGATGTAGTTCCCTCTGTAGGAACACTCCAGGCCCTGGCCCTGGTGGACCCCACCCCTCACGAGCCCCCTGCTGGTCTTCTGCTCTACCATTTATTTTCTGCATTTCCCAGCAATGATCCTAACGTCCTTGTTGGCCATCACCCTAAACCCATATCCACTTTCCACTCTGGCTCAGCAGACCCTCTGTGGGAGAAATGACAGCCATCAGAGAATCCACCCCAGAGCAGAAGCTGCGGGCCTCCCTCCCTCCCCAGCAGCAGCCTCTACCTGCACTTGGCTAATGGCCCTTCCTTCCTGCTCTCCAACAGCCTCAGATCCCCCTGCTCCCTCTGGGATAGCCAACAGTGTCTCCCAACATGGAAACACACTCTTTGTCTTCTATTTTTAAGACACATCCCCTTTACTACTCTTTCTCTCACTGCCATCGACTCTGTTGCAACTCACAGTGATCCTATAGGACAGGCTAGAACTGTCTCTGTGGGTTTCCAAGACTTTCCTACTCTTTACGGGAGTAGGCAGAAAGCATCACTGGTCTCTTGTGGAGTGGCAGGTAGTTTTGCACTACTGACCAAAGTGTAGTCTCCTATGCCCCTGGGGTTCCTCCTTCACTACCAACTTTCATGAAAAAGGACTGTCTGAACCACCCTCAGTCCACTCACTCCCCAATTCCCTGCCATCTGGCTTCCCTCAGTCCTCCACAGGAAGAGCTCTGACCACGGCCACCAATGGCCCCATGTGGCTCAGTTGGAAGGATGCTTCAATCCGTTCCCTCTGCTACCTTTCAAAGGTGTTTCTTCAGATTGCCTCAAAATACACACACGCTTCCCATGGTCTCTGAAAACACACACATTTCACGTGTTTCTCTTGGCCCTGCAGCTGTTGGCTTTTCCAACTTAGCTAATCCATATTTAGTTGCTTCAAAACAATTCTTGCCCCACCATATTGATCCCCAAGCCTTCTTGCCCATGCCTACAGCTGTGATGATGACCAAAACTTCTACCTGAGGGTCTTCGAGATGTTTGTGTGAAAATGCAAGGAAAAGATCGAGGAATTCTTCCTTGAATGGTTTGGAGCTCCCTCGTAGGTGCAAAGCAAGGCACATGGCCTAGCTAGGTCAACAAAGCTCAGCAAGTCACAAACCTAGCTAGGTTTCGTGATGTCCTAGATAACTAGATGAAACGGCAGTGTGCTGCTGCCATTATGATTATATTTGTATGTTGATAATAAGCACGTCGTTATCCCTAGCAGAGGTCTCTCCTTGGCCTCCAGCCATGTATAGATATAAGTACTGATTTGACTTATTTAATCAGGATTCATGGTGGTGCAGTGGTTAAGTGCTCAGCGGTTAACCCAAAGGTTGACAATTTGCAACCCCCCACCCCCGCTGCTCCTTAGGAGAAAGACGTGGCAGTCTGGTCCTATAAAGATGACGGCCTTGGAAACTCCATGAGACAGTTTGACCCTGTCCTTTAGGGTCACTATGAGTCAGAATCGCCTCAGAGACAATGGGTTAGTCAGATGTCTCAAAATCATATTAAGTTCAACCTGTCCAAACCTAAATGGATCATCTCTCCTGCCACGCCCAGTCCTGTTCTACTATTACACGCAGCCTAGTGGAGGACCTCCACGCTCCCCCTGTTGCTCCCGTTGAGCATGTAACTGTCACAGCCAGCCACCACCAGCCAGATCAATGTCACCTCCTTCCACCTGGCTCCATCCTCCTTGCATGGTTCTGCGCAAAGAGACCCACATCTCCCCGGGCCGCTGCAATACTTGTTTCCAGGACCCTCAGCTCCCTCTAGGGGTAAGATTGTCAGCTGCTAATTCCTCCAAAGTGGGAAGCTGATTCCTTAGTCTCTCTTAGTCTGGAAGCTCTGCGGAGACCTGTTCACTCTGGGTGACCCTGCTGGTATCCGAATACGTTATTTTGCATGGGTTGGGAGGTGGGGGTGGGGAAGGGCAGCATTTGGAAACCGCCAGCCTGTCTTTGGGAGAAAGATGAGGCTTTCTATTTCCATGAAGAGTTACCTGACGTCGGCCCGTTGTCTCTCACGGCTTTGCTGTAGGCGCAGCCCCGGTGGCGTCTGTTAAGTGCTGTGTTGGGCCTGGTCCCCCCGGCCTTTGCAGGTGCTGCCGCTCTGTTGTGGGAGCTCTTCTCCCTGGCCCCTTCACTTGGGTAACGCCTCCTCATTGTTCATCTTGCAGCGTGAGAGTGCTCCCTGGCTGCCGGGTTTGCCCCTGGTCCGTTTAGCTGCAGCCTCCTGGAACCACATTCTCTTCCCCCAGCGTGGAGAGCATGTGGTACTAATTCCACAGCCAGGACTGCCACTGTCCTCCCCTCGCTGTGCCTGCCCGCTGCTGCACTACTGCCCCAGGGCAGGGCCAGGGTGGGCTTCAAGGAGCGCACGGAGCCCTTGCCCAACTGCTGCCAGTGCCCCTTGAGTTTCCGCCAGGTGGAACCACTCTGGATTCCGTCAGGTTCTTCTTGTGAACCACGTGGTCCCAAATAGCTGAATGTGGCTTTCCATCGTCTGGGTAATTATAGGCGCTGTAACCGGGTAATGGGGGCGTGTTGTCCTTGTGCACAGATGAATTCTTCAGTCGAAGCTG
>NW_022111322.1:2071919-2073721 GCF_000313985.2 Echinops telfairi | reverse complement strand
GCGCGCCCCTGTGCCCCCAACAGCCAGGAGACCTACTACGGCTCTGCGGGAGCTTTCAGGCAAGTGTCTGTCCATCGCGTTGCTCCTCGGACCAGCCTCGCGAACCTAGCTTTCCACTCTTCTCCTCGCGCTAGCCCAAGTCCGCCTGTCTGAGCGACAGGACCTGTGGGAACTCGCTTGCAGATGTCCTCGTGGCCCCACACCGTCAAGCCCAGCGCCCCTGGAGAGCCCTTCTCCTGGGGACCCAGGTGACCTCGGCAGCTGAGATGGGCAAGGGTGACAGGCACAGTGTCACAATCATGCGTCTCGTCTTCTTCCTTCGGTGAGGTCGTGGACAGGTCCTGGCTTTGTTCTGGGCCTCAGTTGAAAATCAAAGGCGGGACACTGGACATGGGCTCTTTACACCAGACTGGTGAGGAGTGTTTTGAAAACAGGTCCTCCTGGTCTCCTCCTGGAGCCTTCTGAACCAGGAATGGATTTGTGCACCCCAGGGAGAAATATTTACCGAGCATCTTTAACACGTGGCTCGGTTGGAAGACTGAGTGTTCTATCTCCATTTAGCGTTACAGTAGTCTCAGAAGCTCACAGAGAGCAGTTCTACTAGGTCCTCCAGGGCGGTAAGCTCATTGAAGCCCAGGCAACGGGACAGGAGAAATTGTGTTTGCAGGAAGAGGGTCTGTGCAGCTGGAGCCTCAGAGCCTGAGGGGTTTTAGACGGGCCTGGAGGCTGGGGTGGTGGCAGTGGTCACATCTTGGTCCCTAGTGGGCCGGTGAGGAGGGGCATTTCTTTCCAAGGGAGACTGGAGATGTGAAGCAGCAGGGCCAGGGGATGCGGAGCAGGGCTTACAATAATCTCTCTGGAAGTCATCAGGACAGTACAAGGAGACAGGAGGGAAAGTAGAGAGGCCAGATAACCTTTCTTCAACTGAGAATCTGCTCTACAAGGCTCTAGAAAGGACCCTTTATTTATAGACACCAGTGTATCTCGCTGCCCACTGCTCTGCCCTAACTCTCTCTAAAGCCTTGTCTTTTGCGTGGGTCATGGATATTATGTGTTTTCAGAGATCTCGCTACAACAATCTATGCCAAATGTTAAGCTTCAGCTAAAAATAATTGGACTTTTCTTTGCATTGTTTTTCTTTTATTAAAAGGTCATTTTATGAGGAGCTCTTACAACTCTTATTACAATCCATACATCAACTGTATCGAGCACATTTGTACAGATGTTGCCATCATTCCTTTCTAGACATTTACTTTCAATTGAGCCCTTGGTAGCAGTTCCTCTTTTTTCCCTCCCTCCCCACCCTCTTTGCATGTTTTGGCACTGAGTCCCAGTTCATTCCGGTGCTACCGAGATAGGACCAGAGAAGACCTAGACTTCTCTGAGTTCTACCGAGGACCACACTTTCTGTCCTCCGGGGTGAACACGGGCACACCGAGAACAGTCTCAGCACCGCACATCTTAGAGACCCAGGGCCTGCTGCCCGCTGTCTCATTTCCTCTGGTCTTTCAGCTCCCACAGCTCTTCACCCCCACCGACCTGCAATCCAGCATCCTAAACACTCCCCCCGTCTGTCTGACCCTCACCCACTCCACCGCCTGCGCAGCGTGCTTCCCTGCTGACCCACGGCACATTCCCTGCCCATCATGAAAAGTACTCCCCTGAACATAGCCTTAAATGCCTCGCCTCCTTTCCTGGATAGCGTGCAATCTTGAGGAAATCTAACATTTCACCTACTTGTTGACTAGCCTCCATTGAAAGCAATTACTACAGATAGGAACTGAAAATACAGGGAATCCAGG
>NW_022111322.1:2058146-2071819 GCF_000313985.2 Echinops telfairi | reverse complement strand
TCATTCCGGTGCTACCGAGATAGGACCAGAGAAGACCTAGACTTCTCTGAGTTCTACCGAGGACCACACTTTCTGTCCTCCGGGGTGAACACGGGCACACCGAGAACAGTCTCAGCACCGCACATCTTAGAGACCCAGGGCCTGCTGCCCGCTGTGTCATTTCCTCTGGTCTTTCAGCTCCCACAGCTCTTCACCCCCACCGACCTGCAATCCAGCATCCTAAACACTCCCCCTGTCTGTCTGACCCTCACCCACTCCACCGCCTGCGCAGCGCGCTTCCCTCCTGACCCACGGCACATTCCCTGCCCATCATGAAAAGTACTCCCCTGAACATAGCCTTAAATGCCTCGCCTCCTTTCCTGGAAAGCGCGCAATCTTGAGGAAATCTAACATTTCACCTACTTGTTGACTAGCCTCCATTGAAAGCAATTACCTCCAGCCTCAAGTGAGCCGTGTGTCTCTGATCATTCACTTCCCACTCACCTGGAAGGTTACGCCATACTTCCCCCAACCCCTCCCACCTCAACACTCCTGTCCCCATAGAACACAATCTGGCAAACTGAAGCCACGTCTAGAGAAATGCCCCGCCCCCTCACTGCCTCACCCACCCCTGTGCATGAATCTGTCTCTAGATGGCGCCCTCCGCTTACTTGTGAGGAGCCAGGCGTCTTCGCCCACACTAGATTGCATCTTTAGTCCAGGTGCAAGGCCCCAGCGATCCTCCCATTCCTTTTTTAGGAAGAACAGCATCCAATGTTCTTCTCTACTAGATTATATCCATGAGCACACAAAGATGCTGCCCCCCTTCGTCTTGAGCAACACTTCTCTTGATCTCCTATTACTCAGAGTAAAAACCAAGGTCCTTCTTTGAGAAAGAAGCCCTTTCCGTGAGCTGAACCTCCTCTTCTCCTTCTTTCCCACGTCCATCTGGAACTGACGCTGTGATTCCATGCCCCAGCCATCTTGGTTGGCATCCAGGACCTTTGCACAGCCCACCTGACCCCCGACCATATTTCATATGGTCATATCCCCCCATTCTTGTTTGATGGGTTTGCTTTACATTCATCACTCTTGAGCATGCTCTACATTTCATCTGCTTAAGCTGCTTAGTATCTCCTTTACCCAGTAAATTGAGGTCTCCTTTGGTTGCGGGTGAGTAAAATCCATGGGAATCATCAAGCTAAACGGGAAGGCGCCCTCTGTAGGATGGAGACCTGAGCCTTACAGTCAGACAAGATGCCTTATGGGTAGGGCTGCTGCATAAAATGTTATTAGGGGCCATGGAGCTAGGATTAATCCTTAGTGACCCTGTCTATGTACAACAGAAGGAAACACGGCTCTGTCCGGCACCAGCCTCACGCTGGTTTCCATTCTTGAGCCCATTGTTGCAGCCACTGTGTCCATCCATCTCCTGAAGGGCCTTCTCCTCCTTTGCTGCCCCTCCCCTTTACCAAACGTGACCTCCTTCTCCAGGGACTGGTTTCTCCTGACATGTCCAAAGTATGCAAGCCAATGCCTCGCCAGCCTTGCCTCTAAGAAGCACTCTGGTCTTATTTCTTCCACGGCAGATCAGTGTATCCATTTAGCACCCGAGGTACTTTCAATGTTCTTCTCCACAATTCACACGCATCTGTTCTTCTTCGGTCTTCTTTATCCAATGTCCAATTTTCACATACCCGTGAGACGATGGAAAATACCGTGGCCGGGGTCAGGTGGACCTTAATCCTCTAAGCAATTTTCTTGCTTTTCAATACCCTAGAGAGGTCTTGTGCAGATTTACCTAAAGTAATCCGTCCTTTTGATCTTTTTTTTTTGGACTTATCAGAAGCATTTTATTTTTAAAAATCATTTTCTTGGGCATGCATGCAGCTCTTAACACAACCCATACATGCATCCATTGTGTCAAGCATAGTTGTATATTTGTTGCCATCATCATTTTCAAAACATTTTCTTTCTTGGTATCAGCTCCTCATTTCCCCCCTCCCTTTCCGCCCTCCCTCCCCCACGATATTTATAAATCATTATTTTTTCATGGCTTACACTGACCGATGTCTCCCTTCACCCACTTTTCTGTTTTCCGTCCTCCTGGGAGGGGGTTATATGCAGATAATTGTGATAGGTTCCCCTTTTTCCCCCTCACCTTCCCCTTACCCTCCTGGTATCGCTAATCTCACTATTGGTCCTGAGGGATTTATCTGTCCTGGACTCCCTGTGTTTTCAGCTCTTATCTGTACCCATGTACATGCTCTGGTCTAATCAGATTTATAAAGTAGAATTGGGATCATGATAGTGGGGGTGTGGGGAGGGAAGCATTAAAGAACTAGAGGAAAGTCGTATGTTTCATCGGTGTTATATTGCACCTTGACTGGCTTGTCTCTTTCTTGTGACCCTTCTGTAAGGGGACGTCCAATTGTCTACAGATGGGATTTGGGTCTCCACTCTGTACTCCCCAGCAGCCATATTGATACGATTTTTGTTCTTGGTCTTTGAGGCCTGATCCCTGATCCCGTCAACACCTCATGATCACATAGGCTGGTGTGCTTCCTCCACGTGGACTTTGTTGCTTCTCAGCTAGATGGCTGCTTCTCAGCTAGATGGCTGCTTGTTTTTCTTCAAGCCTTTAAGACCCCAGACTCTATATCTTTTGATAGCTAGGCACCATCAGCTTTCTGCATCACATTTGCTATACACCCCCTTTGTCTTCAGCGATCATGTCGGGAAGGTGAGCATCACAGAATGCCAGGTTATTAGAACAAAGTGTTCTTGCGTTGCAGGAGTATTTGAGTAGAGGCTCTATGTCTGTCTGCTACCTTAATACTAAGCCTATAAATATATGTACATAGATCTATTTCCCTACTATTATATAAAAATATGTTTATATATGTACATGCCTGTATTTAGACCTCTATAAATGCCCTTTTCCTCCTAGTTCTTTCCTCTATTTCCTTTTACTTTCTTCTTGTCCCACTATCATGTGCAGCCTTTATTCGGGTTTCAGTAATTCCTCTCAGTTACATTGCCCTTGTTCAAACCCCACCAGGCCTCCTACACCCTCCTTGCAGTCGGTTTTAGATCATTTGTTCCCTTGTCCCTGGGTTGTTAACCCTCACTTCCTTTCTCCAACCTCTCCCTCTCCCATGTCTCCTTTCCCCCTCCCCCTCAACCATGGGTCCCATTGTTTTCTCCTCTGGATTTTTAATCCCGCCTATTTTATCTAGATAGACTTGCAGGGACAATAATAAGAACCAAAAAAAAGACAGAACAAAACAAAACAAAACCCCCAAAGAACAAAAACAACAACAACAAAATACCAACATCCTTTTGATCTCTTGATGGCTGCTTCCATGAACATTGATGGCTCCAAGCAAGACAGAATCCCGACAACGTCCACCTTTTCTCCGTTGACCACGATGTGACCTATGGGTCCACTTGGGACGATGTTGCTCTTCTTTACATTGAGTTGCAATCCACACTGAAGGCTGTAATCCCGGATCTTCATCAGCAAGTGCTTCAAGTCGTCCATTTGTAGCAAACAAGATTGTGTCATTTGCATATTGTAGGTTGTCAATTAGCTTACTCCAATCCGGATGCCACATTCTTTTGAATTTAATGCAGCTTCTCTGACCGTTTGCTCAGCATACAGATGGAGACAGTATGGTGAAAGGATAGAACCCTGATGCACGCCTTTCCTAATTTGAACCCATGCAGGACGCCCTTGCTCTGCTCACACAACTGCCTCTGGATCCGCATGCAAGTTCCACATGAGCACCATGAAGTGTTCTGGAGAAAAAAATGTGCCAGATAAGATATGTCCAGTTAGGTTAGGATTTTAGGTAACAGGTGCATTTTGGGGTATCAGGAGATACCCTGCTTCCACTGCTGCTTTCTCTCGGTCTGCACAGTGACTCACTTCTGATTTTTTTCCTTGTGTTGCTTTTTCCTGCTTCCCAGTCTCTGTGAAGGTCAGTGTCTGCTACCAAGGGACTCAGCATTGTTACAGCTGCTCCCTAACAGAGGAGCCTCCAAACATAGACCGTAATAGCCTGGGCTATGGGCGTGCCAGCCTGCCTGGGGTGGAAGCCTTCCTGCTCTGAACCTCTTTTGCTAACCTGCTAAACTCCTAAGCTGACCCTTAGTTTTTGATGTTGTGTTGTGAGCCGACGACAAAGCCATCCCTTGTTCAGTCCTCTTAGTAGGAGAACACAAGCACCTTCCCTGGAGAAACCGTTCAGTGTCTAAACTGAGGAAGGAAGACACCAGGGGGATCGAAAGTTGAAGTGAAACAGGCATTTTCTTCTTCAATCACACTCCTCCCTCAAACTCCCAAGGGTGGCTTGCGAGTTGGAGTTGTTTGTGGGGGCATGCACTAGGTGGTCCACATGGACGGGTGTGAAGCCTCTCAGTCATTTTCTCTCTCTGTCTCTGTCTCCCTCTGTGTTTGTCCTCGCTGTGCAGGTGTCTGGTGGAGAAGGGAGACGTGGCCTTTGTGAAGCACTCCACAGTCTTGCAGAACACTGACGGTAGGGGCCTGCACCAGTCTCTCTCCCTTGGAAAAGTCTGGATCTTGCATGGGAACTCACTTCCAGCTCTTCCACTTGGTCAATTGGAGCTTTGTTGCTGCTGTCCAATGCCAGTGACTTAGCTCCTAGCACGTTTCATCTGGGCAATGAGAAGTGTCTTCACATCCGGCCGGACTCATGGGGTTGACAGACACATGGAGCCACAGTCTGGTGGGTTATGTGTTAGGCTGCTGACCACCAAGTCAGAAGTTTGAGCCCACCAGCCACTCTGAGGGAGAAGGGGGAGGCTCTCTGCTTGCATAAAGACCCACAGTCTTGGAAACTCGAGAAAGCCATTCTACCCCACCCAGCAGGGTTGGCTCCAGTTGGGGTCACCCCAGTGGAAGCGGTGGGTGGGAGTGTTGGTGAGATCTGGACCGACCCACTCTGTATACTCTCGGTTTAAATGTAAATTGGTTTGAACTTATAAAGGGAAAATGGACACTATTTCTCATACTTTTAGTTGCACATAACCTTTGAATCAGAAATACACTTCTAGGAGCTCTTTCTGTAAATTTATTGCTATTAGTGTGTGAAGATCAAAAGGTTAATATGAATTGCAACATTTTTTGGTAGTTAAAACTTAGGAAATAAACAAGTTAGGATACTGAATTAGTTGAAGATATGACCTTTCCACATTATTTACTATACCTTTTCTATGGAGATCTTTTAGTTTTCCTAGTTGTTATTGATGTTGTTGTTGTTTTCAGAATACACATGTACGTTATAATGGGCACTGTACAAGTGACTGCAAGGTTATAGCTGCAGATGAACTTGAAGACCCTGA
Source organism: Echinops telfairi (assembly GCF_000313985.2). Lineage (NCBI taxonomy): Eukaryota > Metazoa > Chordata > Mammalia > Afrosoricida > Tenrecidae > Echinops > Echinops telfairi. The sequence goes on along the minus strand of NW_022111322.1, from coordinate 2,066,473 downwards.
GGGAAGTTCTCTTTCTGAGTCTTGAATCTCTCACCAGAAATCCCAAACTCACTCCCTTCTAGTCTATTCTACCTCACAGTGACCCTTTGGGACAAGTAGAACCACCCCTGTGGGTTCCCAGGCCGCAAGTCTTTCCAGGAGCAGAAAGCCTCATTTTAAAAAGTTCCCCTCTTGAAGCACCTGATGGGTTCAAACTACTGGCCTTCAGGTTCGCAACCCAACACACAGCCCCACTGCACCAGCAGGGCTTTGCCCACACAGCTACCTTAAGACGGTAGTTGTCCATGTGTGGTCCTGGGGCCAATAGCATTTTAGAAGTAGGGCCCTGGAAACTGTATTAACCGTCCCTTCAGAAGGACTCAAAATTCCACAAGGGAAAGTTCTGCAAGTGGCATCATCTGGAGTTGGAGAGCCCTGGTATTGTGAGATTGTATTTTCCGGTATCTGAGAAAGAAGAAGCATTTTTGGAGACTGAAAAAGATAGTTCTTCCTATTTGGCAAGAAACAAGTCCAGTATTTATTCTTGCTACAAGAAAAAAAAGACACTGCGTACAGACTATTGAGAGGTGGGTCACTGCAGACCTTGGGTGAACATGCAAGTGTAGGTTAACAGAACGTCCCCTTTCTCCAGATCACAGTATTTATTGCACATGTCTTATTGTGTGTAACACACATAGAAAGGAGCACCAATGATAAACGTACTTCTTGATGAACTTTCACCAAGGGAGCTTACCCTGGCAATCAGCTCCCACGCCAAGAGAAATAACCATCACTCCAGAAGATCCGTGCACCCCTTCCTGTCCCTGCTTCCAGCCCCACAGATCAGTTTGGGTTTTAGATTTTATGTACATGACCTTGGCCTCCTTTACTCAAGATCATGTCTATGAGATTTGTGACCACCCACTGATAGGGATTGTACTGTGTGAGCAGACCACGGTGTAGTTAGCCTCTGCTCAATCTTTGGGGTTGTTTGCATTCTCTGCTACTAAGAATAGTGCTGACATGGACACTCATACACATTTCTACTTGTGGATAGATGTCCTCGTTTCTTTTTCTTTTTTTTTTCTTTTTTAACATTTTATTAGGGGCTCATACAACTGTTATCCCAATCCATACACACATCAATTGTGTAAAGCGCATTTGTACATCGATTCTCAAAACATTTTCTCTCCATTTAAACCCTCTACATTAGGTCCTCATTTTCCCCTCCCTCCCCGCTCCCCCCTCCCGCATGAGCCTTTCATAGTTTATAAATGGGTATTTTGTCAATGTCCTCATTTCTTGTGGATATCTACCTAGGAACGGACTTGCTGCATGGTAAGATATGGTCCGTTTACTTTTCTGAAAAAGTAGCATTATATTTTTGGTAGACATGAACACAGCAAAACAGGTTCCCATTTTGCAATTTCTGTATTGTTGTTCAGCGGCATCGGTTACATTCTTCACAGTTTATTAACATTCTCACCATTTCTGCTGTAGTTCTGTTCACTCACACACACACACACACACACACCTTTGCATTGAGGGTGTAGATGACATTTGTTGACTATTTGGTCTCATAGACTTGTAGATTTATGTTTTCAAAAGAGAATAAGTATTCAAGGGCAATATTCCTTTCCTTATAACCTAACCTGCTTTTCAGTTATAAGGTGACTTGAAGGATTGCAGGGCTGCCCCACAGATGGGCTTCCTTCTGTTGTCCAGTGAAAATAACAAGGCCGAGCCAAGCTTACCACACAAGCAGCCAGATTGATTAGAGAGAGAAGAAACTAGTACGGGGAGCTTTGGCAGGGAAAGAGGTTTATAAGAGAGTTTAGGCAGGAAGGATATTATGTTTATTCGTGAAAAGAGGTGGAGACTTTCAGGAATTGGGCGTACATGGGTGGGATTATGCTAAGTGGGTGTTTTGAAATAGAGTCCGAGGTAAAGTTCAAAGTAGGCTGTCATGACTTATTATGGGATGATGCACATGCAACAGGAAGCTAGTTCCTGGGAGTCGAGTCCTCTGCCTGGGTAGTCACAAGTGGCTGGTCTCCTCCTGTTCCTATGACTAGGTGAAGCTCATCAAATGGGTAAATGCTGTAGGGTCAGGATGTGGAACTAAAATGCACTATACCTACAGAGGGGAAAAACTCAATATTTTAGCAGGTAGGGTGAAGAAAATTGAAAATTAAGATAGACCATTCTAATGTCCCATAAGTTAAAATGTTAACTGGATATGAGCTGTGATTGAACCTATACAGCTTGGCTTGGGAAGATTACCCAAAGTCATCTGAACTTGAAATATGGGGGTGGAAGAATCCTGCCTCTTTCCTAATCTGTCTCAAGGGGATGTTTCAGCTCCAGACTTAAAGAATACTCCAGGGCAATTGTCTTGGGGATTCCTCCTGGGCGCTAGTAAGTGGTGACACTGAGTCAGGATCCCTTCTGTCTCAAGGAGTCCAATAAGATGCTCCCCCTCCCTGTCTATCAGGACCCATTTGCTGTGGTCCTGGTTAGAACCCATGGCAGTGGGAGCTGGGCGTCATCTATTCTTCTGGTCTCACGGAAAAGGAAGCTGTGGTTCATAGGGACAACTAGCCCTCTGCTTCTTGGGTCTCCTTCTTTATTATTTGCTTCTGCTCAAGAGACCAATAGATGGCTTCTTAAATGCTTTTAAGACCCCAGACACTGCTCAGTGAATATGATGTAGAACCTCTACTTTATGAACTTCATTATGCCAATTGACTGAGTTATGCCACAAGTCAAGAAAACTACTGCCATGGGGGTGGTTGGGTATGTCTAAAAAGTATCAGTTTCTATCACATATATGTATATATGCATATGCATATACAAGGGGGTTTCAAAATACTTATGGAGGATTTTCATTAGCTTTTAATTCCTTCTTCTATGAACTTTTGAACCCCCTCATATGTACACACACAGACATACAATAATTCACTTTTGTAAACAGGGTCAAATTTTTTAAAAAGTAGAAATGCCAATTCACACTCTCACCAGAAGCTCCACGTCTTCACCCAGACTTGGTCTTTTCTGAAGACACTCTGAGATTATGTAGGACATAACAGAATTTTCATGTACTTTTTATTAATGTTAATCCCCTGGATGAGCTGGAAATTGTTTCATAGTGTATGGGTCCCCATGTTGGGTATCTTCTATTGTAAAGTTCTTGTTCAAATCTCACACCTGTTTTCTACTCTTCTTGGTTCTTCATTAAAAGGCATCCTTTATATAGTCTATATAAAAAGGTTTTGTCAGATATGTTATTAAAAATATCTTGTCTCTCTGTGTAGTTTTAATTTGTAGTCTTTTCATTTCTGATGAGTGCTTTTACAACCTTGTTTTAAAAAAAAACCTTTACCTACTATGAGTGTATGGGTTTTCTCTTATCTGTTATTGCTGCATGTCTAGTGGGCCTCTCTCAGACACTGGCAGTTGGTTGCACCTGACCAAAGTCACCCTCTTTGACTGATGCGTCTTACTTCTCTCCCAGGAAAGAACCCTGCCCCCTGGGCCAAGCATTTGAAGCAGGAAGACTTCGAGTTGTTGTGCCTTGACGGTACCCGGAAGCCTGTGACGGAGGCTCAGAACTGCCACTTGGCCATAGTCCCAAATAATGCGGTGGTCTCAAGGAAAGAGAAAGCTGAGTTTGTTCGCAGAATACTCTTCAACCAACAGGTATGGGCAGCCAGGGCCTCCTCACAACTGAGCTCTCAGTTCCCTGGTGGAGACACGTGGACCCATCCGCCCAATAGCCAGGCTTTTCTCTGGGTGGTAAAGAAGAAGGTGGGTTGCTGTGTTCACTTCATGCTCTAGGACAAAAGCAGCTCAATTTTCATCAAGACCATTGGACTCGCGGCGAGCCATGCGTGCTGAGGGCAGAACTGGGCTCCACAGGGCTCTCAGGGTTGGTTTCTCAGACTGGATCATGAAGCTCTTCTTCTGAGACTCACTCCTCTGCGCAGGCTTAAACCTCCACCTTGATTTCCCATTTATGTATTCTTATTAATTAATCATTTCATTGGGAGCTCTTACAGATATCATAACAATCCATCATTCAATTAGATCATGCGCAATTGTACAATTGCTGCCACCATCTGTTTCAAAATATTTTTTCTTCTTGAAAACCTTTCCCTTTACCAGATTAGAAAAGTCTCGGACATTTGGACATGTGAAATGGCTCCCAGAGACTCAGGTGACTCTCGGAGCAGATTCATGGTGCCTCTTGGGCTTATCAGTGACTCCACCCAAATATTCCCTTTTGTTCTTCTTCCGCGTCCTTCCCGCTAGGCTGGGCTATATGTTGTGAAATGCTGACTGAAGATGCCTGAGACTCTGTTAGCTTCGTAAAAATTGAGAGCAGCACCATTTTGGAGAACTTGTGACCCCCCACAGCGAGTCAACCAGGGGTGGCGGACCACGTACATCACACTATTCTAAGGAAAACTCTAAGACCCCGCCTCCATTGGCACTATCACACCCTCTTCTCAGAGGTATACCGCCAACAAGGACTCTGTCTTAGCATGCATTGCCCATGCATCACAATTCAACCAGGTTGACCCAAGGAGAGTTAGCAAAACAAGAGGCTCAGAAACTTGGACTTTTGAAAGGGCCGGTCCCACCCAGGGTGAGCTGCCACCTTGACTATATGGGAAAGAAAGGAGAGGAAGGCGGTAGAAATAGCAGGCATTTAAGGCATATACAGAAAATAAAAAAGACAAGGTAATAAATGCTTCAGGCAACAGGACAACATGCAAGTAAGATGGAAAAGTTGAATACCTGGTAATGGTTGGAGAGGCAGTGATACCATGGCAAACTTCAGCTCCTTTTCTATACTTGATAGACCCGTGGTGGTGCAGTGCATTAAGCATTTGGGGTAGTAACTTCAAGATCAGTGATTCGGGAGAAAGAGGAGGCTGTCTGTTTCCATGAAGATTTGGTCTCAGAAACCGCCGGGAGCACGTCTGCTCTGTTATATAGGGTCAACAAGTCCACTTGATGGCAGCAGATTTGATTGTGGGTTTTACACACATCCTCTCGTTGCTTATTGTTAATCATTTTATTTGCAAATGAACAGAAAGGCTTTCGAGCTCAGAGTTTGCCCAAAGTCACACAGTAAGTAAGAGACAAAAGGCAGGGCCAGGATTTGAACCCAGACAGCTGGCCTCCAGAAACCACGCTTTTGGCCGTTGTGTGAGGGTGCCTCCGGAACTGTGGCTGCGTCCCAGGTTCTCAGGAGGCTGGGGGAAGCAGCTCAGCAGACTTAGGTCTTCTGAGATAGATTACACAGCCCCGAGCTTCCTGGTGTCTGTACTCACTCACTGCCTGTCTGTCTGTCTGTCTGTCTTGCCTAGGAGCTCTTTGGCAGAAATGGGTTTGAATATGCCATGTTCCAGCTGTTCACGTCATCTGGCAACGACCTGCTGTTCAGCGATGACACGGAGTGTTTGGCCTCCCTGCAGAACAAAACGACATATGAGCAATTCTTAGGGCCGGAGAACCTGATGGCTGTTAAGAACCTGAGACCGTACTTAACTTCTGGTAAGTAGAATAGTATCTCAAGGAGGAAGTACCCTGAGGGTCAGGTTTGCATTAAGGCCTACTTACTGTGCCCTGGGCAAGGATCGGGGGACACAAAGTCCTGCAAGAGGATGCATGCAGAGTGTCACCCTGAAAAAAAGCCCAGCTGCTTGAAGAAGACAGTGAGTGCAATAAAACTTCAGATCACTGGAAATTAAACATGCTTATACATGGATTAGGAGGCCTGGCGGTGTAGTGGTGATGAGCTGGTTGCAATCTGCAAGGTCAGCAGTTCAAAACCCCCAGTGGCTCCTCAGGAGAAGATGGGACTTTCTACTCCCATAAACAGTCATGGAAACTCCCAGGGTCAGTTCTACCCTGCCTTATAGGATCTCTGTGCGTCAGCATCCACTCGATGGCAGTGAGTTGCTTTATTTGGCTGATACATGTATTTTCATTTTTTGCTCTTAAAACGAAAATGTATATGACTGAGCACTAGGCCTGGGAAATGATTTAGCTATACCATAGACACAAGATCTGTTTCAACTATTTTAATTAACTACACAGACAATATTAATAGAACAAGCAAATAAAGCATACTTAGCGGGTTGGTAGGCCCTTTTCAGCTATATGTATGAGAAGGTTTCAAATAATTATTCCATTATTCTTTAATTCTGTTTTTCCACGAATTTTTGGAGACCCCTCATCTGTGTACACTCATAGATATATGTGGCATTTTCAAAGAGTTCCTGAAAATGCATATTATGAAACAAACTATGCAAGCATTTCAGAGCTTTTTGCACCAAAATAAACTTTCCCTAAAATTACAACATGTCTGAAGAGGATCGAGTTTGAGGCATTAAGAAGGATAAGACATCGGTTTGAAAAGGGCCCCTAGCGGAGCACTAAGAATTTTGCTCCACTTGGAGCAAGAACAAAGATCAAATCGCCAGTGAAGCTTGGGTGGAAGGATGTGAAATTGTTGATGTTTGTGGGAAACCATGACTAGAAGAAATCAGCAGTTCACAAAGTGACACATTGTTTTAAGAAGGGACAGGATATGTTGAAGATGAATCCCACCACAGCAGAAAATGGACACTAATTTTCGATGAGCTTTATGCAGAGGACGGACAATTAACAGCAGAAGCAACCACCAGCCCCATGGACATCTCCATTGGCTCAGCTTACATGATTGTGGCTGAAAATGAAGGCTGAGCCAACCTTCTGCTCTGTGGGTACCAACTTTCACTGGAAATGTTAAACCAGTGAGATCCAGATCCGGACCCACTTCTTGGAAGAACAGCAGCCAGAGCCGAAACATGGTTGTATCAGTATGATCCTGAAGACAGGGCACAAAGAATGGCCACCAAGAAGTGGAGGCAATCCAGTCAAGGGAACAGAGGCCTGGTCCTGAGCAAAGGCCAGGACAAGAGTGTTTGGGGATGCTGAATGCAATTTTCTAGTTGAATTTCTAGAGGGCCCCAAGTGATAGCATCCGCTTACCATGAGAGAGTTTCGAGAAAGTTAGCAGAAACATGGCCAGGGAAACTTCACCAGAGATTCCTTCTGCTCCAAAACAATATCCCAGCACGTTCCTCTCATCACACAGGACACTTTTTATCCATTTTAACAGGAAATTGAGGAGCCCTGGGAGTGCAGTGGTTACGTGTTGGGTTTCAATCCACATGGTCGGCAGCTCAAAACCACCCGTAGCTCCCTGGGAGAAAGTTGGACTTTCTACTCCCATAAAGAGTTACGGTCTTGGAAACCCATAGGGGCACCGTTATGAGTCAGTATTGACTCAGTGACAGTGAGTTAGGGTTGTTTGGGAATAAGAAATCGTTAGATGTCCACCTTGCCATTCCTATCTGACTCCTGACTTTGTTTTCTAATCTTAAAGAACCTTTAAAGTGAACCCTCTTTTCTGCAGTTAATATTGTGAAATAAGGAATATTGGAGCTCTGTCAGGTAAGCATTGGACTACTAACCACAAGGTCAGCAGTTCAAACTCACCAGTAGTTCAATAGGGGAAAGGTATGGCTGTCCGCTCCTGGAAAGACTTGCAGCCTCAGAAACCCTTTAGGGGGGGTATTGCTTGAGTCAGAATTGACTTGAAGGTAGTGGGTTTGGTTTGGATTTTTTTTAATACTGTGAAAAAGTCTGTATTGTCATAGTGCATTTCCCAGAGTCCTCAGTTCTTTAAGGATGGACTAAATGGCTGGTATCAGTGCTTAAAAAAATGTCTTGAACATAATGCAGCTCATGTTGAGAAGTAAAGATTACATTTCTCATTGTCTATTTCATTTTCCATGAACTTTTTGAATGATCTGTATATGTTAGAATGGTATAATTGCATTAAGAGGAGATTCATTGGGTGTCAATGAGAGTGGGAGAGGAAAATGGTCAGGTGTGTGACTGGGTTTTTGGTTGAGTTTGTACCAGGCCCTGGAGATGACAAGAGCAGGGGGAAAGAAAAGCTTGTACACCCATCGGTGTGGTACTATATGTGCTTAAAAATCTTTGTTCACGACTGCTAACTCCTAGAAAAGGGATACACAGAATGTACTCACGTGTCTTTCTCTTGTGTTCTTGTCCCTACAGAACTTCTGGACGCCTGCACATTCCATGAAAAGTAAAGCCCAGTCAAGGATTGGGCTTGTCGGCCTGGTGGACCACCTTCTCCCCTGTTTCCACGTGGGCATGGTGGACCACCTTCTCCCCTGTTCCCACGTGGGCATGGTGGACCACCTTCTCCCTGTTTCCACGTGGGCATGGTGGACCACCTTCTCCCTGTTTCCACGTGGGCA
>NW_022111322.1:2041311-2057970 GCF_000313985.2 Echinops telfairi | reverse complement strand
TGGGCATGGTGGACCACCTTCTCCCCTGTTTCCACGTGGGCATGGTGGACCACCTTCTCCCCTGTTTCCACATGGGCATGGTGGACCACCTTCTCCCTGTTTCCACGTGGGCCATGTGCCGTCTCCTTTGTTCTGCCCCTCACTGATGGATACCTTAAAAAATGAAAGTAAATCTTCTTGGAAAACATCACTGTATTTTCTCAGATTAGTAGTTGAACTTTTTTTCTTTGTCCTAGGATTGTGCTTCTGAATATAATATAATACCCATTAAGCTGTCATTTGAAAAGGCCTCTACCAAGAGAGTTAGCTTTCTCTTCCTATATCTTACCCAGGGGTGAAGCCGTCTGAGCATGATGTCAGCAATAATCGCATCCTTCCAAAAAGAGTCTGAATGGTGATTTTAAGTGTTCACAAAGCATCTGTGTGGGTAGTATTGAGGGCTTACCTGATATAAAGATAGCATAAAGGATGGCTTTGTGTGCTTTTGGACCCCTGGTGGTGTAGTGGGTTACATATTAGACTGCTAACAGGGTCAGCAGTTTGAGCCCACCGGCAGCTCAAAGAGAGACTGAAGATGCTTTCTATGCCTGTTATGAGTGATAGTTTAAGAAACCCTGTGGTGGTCTCTATGAGTCAGGATCCACTTGACAGGAGGGGGGTGTTGAGTTGTGCGTACTTTAAAAAAGTAATACATTTTGACACTTAAAATTAGTAAAATCAAGTGGAATTGAATTCCTGGTTCAGATGAATTGTATTTAAATTGCTGTAGTAAGTCCCTTTTCTTTTTAATACTAACTTCCTGAAAATGTGTTGTATTCTCATTTATTTTTATGAGTTTATCAGGTTTTTCCATATCATTATCGCAACAATTTCCATGTATGCTAATGTATTCATGTTGAGAAGGAACCTACATGACACACTGTCAAAGTTAGATTGATGAAAATGGACTTCCACTTTTGCCCTTTAACGCGTAGCCAATATAGGACTTGCTCTCCTTCCATAAATAATTTTAAAATCTGGACAAAATATATAAAACAGCTGTTTCCAAACGTTGGGCAACAGCAGTACAGATCTCTGATCCCTGAAAGAAGCAAAGCAAAAGAAGTGAGCAGAAAGCTGGCCCTCCCTTCTACCTCGAAGTGGTTTCCAGGTAACAGCCCGGGAGGCAGGGCCTCTCCAGGAGGATGTGAGGGCATAGATTGGGGCGGGGACGAGGATGTGAGGGCACAGAGATTGGGGCGGGGAAGCCATGGGGGCTGTGACTGGAATGTGTGGGGTTCAGTACCAGAAAGGATGGAGCTTCACAGGGACAGACTTTCAGAGACCTGGGTAGGAGTGTCCCTGGCTCTTGCGTGAAATACTGACCTGCACCTGGGCAGAATGAAATTGGCGTTCGTGAGAAGGGGCAAAGGATGGCTGGCCGGCCTATAAGCTGAAAAGATCCCAGGGCTAGGGATCATTTGATTTCCTGCCAGTCAGTGTAAAGAGGCCTTGCTGACCACGAAGGGGTTTTTCACCTGGACCCAAACCCAACTTCACTGGCACTGCATGTTCAGGGCAGTCTAGACCTATTCCCTAGGGTTTCTAATCCTTACGGGAGCAGAGCGCCTCAACTTTCCCAGGTGGGTGAATGGTGGTTTCCAATTACTGCCCATGAGGTTGGCAGTCCACCACCACCAGAGCTCCTGGTACCCTTGTGGGCCAGTCTGGGTACACTAGGGAAACAAATCCACAAAAGTCATATGTATGAGAGAGAGTTTTATATAAAGGGTAAGTGTACATTAAGAAAGCATCCCAACCCAGTGCTGTCCAAGCCCATAAATCCAATATTAGCCCATATGTCCGACACCGATCTACAAAGTCCTCCTCCATCTCACAAAACACGCAATGACACCGACTGCAGGAGGAAAGCTGGATCAGTGAGCGTGTAAGCATCTCAGGGGTCTCCCCACAGCTGCTCCAGCACCCAGGGCTGCATCGGAGTAGGTCCATGTGGCTTCTCCTCAGGGATGTCTCGCAGGAAGTGGGTCTTGCCAGCTGAAGCAGGGAACTGGCTAAGGCAGCTGACCCTCATCAGGCCATCACAAAGCAAGAGACCCGAGAACTAGAAAGGTGAGGCTCACCGAGCCATTCATCTCTCCGCCCTTCAATTAACCCCATGTGTTTATTGGCCAGGTTGGCACAATAAACCTTAACTATCTCACCTTGGAAGAGAGCTAAATCCTAGAAAAAGGGGGAATCTGTAACTGCCTTTCCATTCCAAACCAGAATGGTTGCTACCGAGTCCATTCTGACTCATGGCTGTCAACGCAGGACTGAGCTCTGTAGGGTTTTCTTAGCCTTTTGCCCTTGGCACCACCAACACCCAGGTGCTTTATTCTTATTTGTCTGCCTTCCAAATCTAAACACCCAGCTGCCTTCAACTTGTTGGCATTAGTTTGAGTCTGACTCCCTGTGACAGTGTAGAACTGCCCCACAGAGGTATGTTTTTCTTCTCCTTACTTAGTTTGTTCCATATGTAATCTTTACAAATCTTTATTGCTAATGTTTTGATTAATTGATCAGTGAAGACCTTTGGGGCCACCCTGGACCTGGGTAATCAATTCTCTTTTAAAGACTAACAATGAGAAAAGACCAGCAGTCATATTGACCCACCTATTCATTCTTTTTGCTCCTCTTCATACCTTTGGGTAGGTTATAACATCGTTTAGTTGTTTTGTGGATATATATATATGTTTTTGGGAATTGTTCATTTCTGTAGAAATGTTCGTCTACTTCCTATTCCATTTTTATTTTCCATAGTAACTTTGTGCAGGATTAACCTGTGTATGTTCTGCTGCTCCAATTGTAGCCGAAATGGGCTTTCCCAGTGATGTCACTGTAGCACCCCCACCATCACCCCCACCCACCCCTGTGTCTCCCCCCAACTCCACCTCTGATCTGCTGGCTCCTACTGTTCCCTTGGTCTTGATCATTTGCTAGATTGACTCAGAGAGTTAAATACAATTACAGGTTTATTATAGCAAAAGCATATAAGTGAAGTCTTGGGAGGGTTCTTGACACCAAGCTTCCATGGCAAATGCATTAGAACTTGCCCCGTTTGTTTTTTTACTTCAGAATAAGATATGTGCAGTGTGCATAGGAATATATTCATAGTTTTTTTCTTTAAACTATAGTCCGGCCCTCCAATGGGTCTGAGGGACAGTGAACTGGCCCCCTGTTTAAAAACTTTGAGGACCCCTGGCTTAGAGTCTGAGCACTTGGTTTGTAGAAGGCTATGGTTTTCACTAAATCCACTTGGGGTCTTAATATAGATTCAGCCTCCATGGAATGATTTCTGATCATTCACCAACCACATAAAAAGCGGCATGATTTGTTTTTGTCTTTGTCCTATTTATGACTTGATAAAGGGGTTTCTAAGAATACATATTTGAATTTGGAGGCTTTTCCCCCTAAAACATTGGCCACTCCTGATGATGCCATGATGCTTTCATTACCCTCTATATAGAATATGTGTGATAAACATCATAACTGTTTATGATAGATTAAGTTAATTCTATCAGCTTGTGCACTGGGTACATGCTGACAGTCTCCTTCAGCCAAGTGATTGTCATTATTCAAGTTGGCGTCCCAGAGCCCGGGTGGTGTAGTGGTTATGTGTTGCGCTGCTAACCTCAAGGCCAGCTGTTCGAAACTCCCAGCTGCTTAAGAAGGAAGAGGCTTTCTAATTCTCTCCTGACTTGCAGGGTCGGTCTGAGTGACCCTGACTCAATGGCTGTGAGTTTAAAAGGGTCTCTGTAGATGGTTTTGAATCTGCGGTCTTTTCTCCTACAAATACTTTTAGAGTCTAATCTCCCACGGACTTTGGGTTCTTTCCTCATTATATTCATGTATTCCTCCAAATCTTTGAATCAGTATCAAGCCCTTCTCTGTTAATTTTATCATCTCCAGTAAATCTCAGTCTGTTTCTAATAACCAATTTTCCTCCTGGTAGTTCTGATTTTTTTGGCTGCTAGACTTTATGATTACTATTCTGTTTGTGTCTGACTGTGCTGTCTTTCACAGGAGTATTTATTTTATTTGCAGATCAGCTGAATTCATTCAAGATGAGGTGGATATCATACAGCTTTGCTGGGGTGGTTATAGTATAGCCCTTTCTCTAAGGCATAGGTTCCTCCGTTTACTCGGCTATTGCCCCTTTCAGAAAATAATAAAATTACTGAGTGCCCCCGACAATTAAAACGCTTGTTCTACAGCCCACAATCCAGGGTAATGCAGAGGTATCTCTCTGCTTTCGAAGCTCACCTGGATGGGGCCAGCGCTCTCCAGGGAGCGCTATCACCCACTTTGAGAAACACGGCTCCAAAGTTATTTTAGCTTAAAAACAAACAAAAAAAATCCTCACTGCCATCAAATCCATTCTAATTCACAGGGACCCTATAGGATAGGGTAGAACTGTCCCTATGGGTTTCTGAGACTAAGTCTTATGGGAGTAGAAAACTTCATCTTTCTCTCATTAGTTTAGCTATACTTCTCAAAATGTCTACCAACTGTGAAGACCTCAAAAGATATGCACCCCACCCCCACCCCCAGGTAATTGCTCTTTGCCTGGCCCCTTCTCGTGTACTACTTACTATTAGGCCAAACATTCCAGGGGCTCAATGCAACATTATGGGAGATCTTTCTCTGCCTTCTTTTCTCCTCTCCAGTACTGTGTATTGCAAATTCGGTGTCTGTCACCAGCCCCACCCATAACTCTGATCTCTGCTCCCCAACTCAGTGAGACCTCCATGCTACTTGTCCTTGTATAGTGTCCTGAAGGTGCCTCAAGGCAGAAAGTAAGTGACATTGTAGGTCTGCTTTGTTTGGCCTCTCTTCTTAGAAGGTACAGCCTGGTATGTGTGCTATCCAATAACTAAAACGGTTGTTTAAAATGTATAAAATGTTATCAATGGTCTACTGACTATTGATGGATTGGCTACTCCACTGTGATCCAAGTGACTCTTTGAGGAAGAGTTAATTACACTATCAAAGGTGGACATTGAAGTCCTACTGCTAGGTAGCCAGAACAAGGACTAAAGGGGGTTGTCTCCCAATGCCTGCATAGGGCCACAACAAAGGGGTTGGAAAGAAACCAGGCACCCATTAGACACCTATGGAAAGATCCAAACTGAGCATGCTCAGACGCAAGCCCCCTAGGCCCAGGAGGGAGGTTCACCTGGACACACAGACTAGGCCCTGCCACATGACATCCTTCAGGTGGGCTTAAACTCAGCCAGTAGGATTGGCCAAGACCCTCAGCCACACCTCCCCCAGCCAGTGGGGCGGGAGGGAATAAGAGCAGGGGATGCAGGCTCGCATGCCCTCTGACCTCTGGGATTTCCTAGTTCCATAAGTATGGTTTCATGCTCCTGTTCCTGTATTCTTTCCACGTGATTTTTCACATTCGGTCATGAACTTCCACGTGGTTCCACACGGCCTTGTACCCTTTCCAGAAACTGTGTTTTTTTTTTAAGACTGTAAAACCTGAAACATCCCTCTTCCTCAAAGAGTCACTTGGATCACAGCCGTGCTTTTGCTGCCTGAATTCTCCCAGTGTTGCGAAGCAAGAACCGAGGTTCTCCAGTCCAAGAATCTAACACTGCTAGTAGCTTTCGTGCTAGATTCTCAGCTTTGCTCCCCAAACCACCACCTCTGGGGCTAATGTTACCCTACTCTTTTTCTCACTCACTGCAGTATATAACTTCCCTTTTTTGTTGTTTTTCACAAACCAGCAGCCACACTCAGAAGATAGCCAGTCCAACCTAAACTCAACTGGTTCGGGTCCCCCAGGGATACTGAACCTTTCAGCTAGCAGAGCCAATTTATGAACATCCCCTACCCCTGCCCTTGCTTCCACCCCTTGTAGCAGAAAACTGCCTGCTTTCCCCCCAAACTTCCTGTGTGTCTGTGTGTGAATTAAAAAGCACACAACCCTCTAAATCAAAGGGTACTTGAGTTCAACCAATCCCTAGTCTTATCCCGCCCACTTTATGGATATGTATCTCCAACTGGTCCTTCACAGCATAAATCCAGGAGTCAGCTCCAAGGAACTGTCCTCCTGGCTCCTTGCTTAGGCGCTTGGTAACAGAGCTACATCCTCTTTTTCAAAGACTGGTGTCTAAATACGGAGTTTCTGTGAGCACAGGGCAGGGACCCTCTGTGGTTCTTTTGCACTCCAAAGTCAGTAACCTGAACCTTCAAGCATGTTGCCTCCCAGTGTGCATTCTGGCTAACAGACCTGAGAATCCACTTCAAAAACAGGATGGACACCTGGGCGCCCAGTTGAAGCAGGCTTGAAGAGCAGGGGTAAGCGGCATGCTAGCTTGGCTTGGCTAAATAGAGGGAAATGATAGGCCCAAAGCCAGCCACTTAGAGACGTCCCCAAATTTAACTCACCCTGAGCTTCTGCCTCAAGCTCCTTCCCTACCCGAGAGCTACATCTGGCTCCCTTCAGGAAGCCGTTCCTGTGCCTAGTCTTCATGGTGTGCCTTCTGAGAAGATTCACCCAATGTTCTGCCAGGTGGATGGAGCTGTTCTCCTACCAGGTTGGAGTGGCACAGGCCTGAGACTCCCGCGGGGTTCTTTTGCTGGCACCGAGGGAGAACCGCCAAATAAACTCCCCTGCCCTTAATAGCCCTACCCCCCTTGTCCCTCTATTTGACGAACTTGGATAAAGGGCCAGAGCAGATCGTTCATATTTAACATTTCAACACATTTGGGGTGCCATTTGAGAATTGAGTTCATCCCTTTGAGAATTACTAAAAGCCAGGGATGTTCATCATTTCTCTCTCTCTCTCTCTCTCACACACACACACACCTTTGCACACTATTTTGGTGCATTTATGCCTCCAAGCCATGATTCTTCTTCTACTTCGAAGTGTCCTTCCCCGAGGATGGAATGGTGAGCTTAAGGCTAATCTATATGTAGGCAAATGTTAGGCCATGAGCAGAGAGGTGGGGTGGGGGAGGCAAGTCTTTTTCAAATATATAATTTGATAACTTGCACATACTTATTGAAGCAGTCTGTCTGTGAGGAACAGAACAAGTAAAGGGGGAGGAAAATTCAAGTGCAGAAACCAATTGGTTATATACACTAGGTATATTTACTTCATAGGTGAGGTTTACTTTGGACAGCAGAAAAGCTGGATGCACTTTGCTCTTCTTGTCCCGTGGAAAGCGAGGACATTAAGCAATGGTATTTGCTGTGGGGGTTCCATAAAGGGGTGTTTGCTTTGGCTACAGGGGCCCTGGACTCTGCTCAGTTACACCAGCTGCCTCTCATGGGTCCTCCTGAAGATCTCAGGACTTGGCATCTCTTGGTGAAATGTAATCTCTATTCTGGGAAGCAAACAAAAGCAAGCCTTTGCGGGGTATGGAAAGCCAGCTGTGTAAAGAATGGACACAGCATTTGGGGGAGTGCTCAGGACAGGAAGTCCAGAGCCTTAGAGTTTTCTTGGCCAACTGGATAGCCTACTAGTTATAACTTCTGACTGGGCCTCGGTTTCCCGTCTGTGAAATGAGGTGGCCGTGCTAGACAGCCTTTTGGGAAGTGTTCTACGGACAGGATCCTCAGCGTGGAGGGGCCTGAAGGAAGTCATCGGGGACCACTTTATAAACTCATGGATTGAGCTCATGCTAAGTTTTCTGTACTCATAACAGACGTCATTTATTGATTAGTGACTGCTACATGTCAGGAAGGACTTTGATGTGGATGGTCTGCAAGGTGGAGAGTTGCTATTCCATTATGGGCAAGGAAATGGGAGGCAATGAAGAGTGTCATTAGTTTCTAAGTGACCCAGAATTTCAACCCAGGGTTCACAACTCAATTCCACACCTGTTTCCTTAGTCCCTGATCAGTATAAGACCCAATAAACGTGTCCAATAAGCAAGGTAAACGCCGGTTTATGTGAAGTTAATCACTACAGATTAGTAAGCAAACTCAAGTAATTGCTCATTGAGTAATCTGCCCCTGACCCTGATCCTTCTCAGACCCCATCTTTAAGAACAGACAGGTGAGCAGACATGGACAGGTAGTAGTATACAGAGGGAAACATACCGCAGCATCTGGGGTGCCCTGTCAAGGAGTCAGTGGTTAGTGCCCTCACAGGGCTCCCTAAGGTTGGGTGTCCTCAGGGGCTGGGCACAGGGGGCGGGGCACACAGCACTGGAAGTGTGTGGTGGGGGGAGGGGAGGGTATTGGTAGTGACAGAAATGAAAATAAGAAGGGGAATAGTAATTTTGTAGGTGATTTCTTTTGATAAGTAACTTAGTTCTCACAATAACCCTATGAAATAGGTATTATCCCTTCTACTTTCTAGATGGGGCAACTGAGGTGATGAGAGTAAATCGTCTAAGTCACAGAGCTTTAAAGAACAGAGTCTGATTTGAATTGAAGTGTGTCCAACCCGAAGGACTCAACGCAGAGAAGCACATGACCGACCCCCTCTCGTTTTCCTGGTTTTCTCTTCTCCTCCGCATCTCTGCACTGGTGCTTTGACTCCATGCCATGACGACAAGCACTATGTTCCAGGTTTGCAAAGGGCAGGGAACTTCCAACTTCAGATCGGGCAGGAAGCATGAGCTCTCTAGCAGAGGCTAAAATCCAGATCCTTTGACACCTGGCATCCTGGCTCATCTCCACATGCTCTGCAAGTTCCAGAGCCTTCCTTTCTACTCCCTAACATCCTGGCCTGTGGCCTGGGGGATGTCCAAGGACGGAGAGGCCTCTGGAACGGGAGAGTGGGGCAGCACCTGGGACGGATGTTGCCCCTTTCACAATTTTATCTGAAACCAGCCCTGGCATAGAGTGCAAAGTTGTGCCTCCACCTCTGACCTCTGACCCTTTCCCATCTCTGCTCAGCCTGTCCAAGTGCCCTACAGACATGTGCCAGAGAAGGCCACCAGCTCCCACATGCCTGCCTTTGACAGGGGATTTTTGTCCCTTTACACAGTTTCCAGAGTCCACACAGCGTCAGGGTCAGTGGCCTCTTCAGTTGCAGGCCTCGGGGGTCAGGTTTGGCTTGGTTAGGTTGAACATTATACTGATGAGGAAAGAGTTTCCTTAGCAGCTTCTCTGGTGCTCGCGGAACGGGTATTTCTGAAAGAAGGACAAGCCCTTGGTCTCGTCCGGTTCGTGACGGCAGAGGGACTGAGTTGAGCAGAAGGAGCCCATCATTCCATCGCCTTAGCGAAGCTCAACATTGCTTCAGCGAGTTCCTCCTTCCGCACCCGACCTCGCGGCCTGTTTCAGAGGACCGCGGGAGCTGGCGAGAGAGCGATTTAAAAAAGCGTCTCTTTTCAGTCCTCTTGTTTTCCTTGGCCTTTCTTTTGTCCTTCAGTTTAAAACCGTATTAGTTCTCTCCTGTTTCCTTTCCATGGGGTGCCGGGGACAGGTATACTGGGGGATTGAACAAAGAGCTAATTTTTTAGACATATTAGGATTCTGGTTTCTCACTGCAAGGGAGTTGCAAATCTGGATAGGAAGACAACTAGAATGTATGGCATGGCATTCAACTGGAATTGGAGGAGCTACTGTGAGCTCATGAATGTCAATAGAGACAGATGACAGACAGGAAAACAGAAAACAGAAATAGATAAGTGTATCTGTCTGTCTGTTGAAAAATTCTAGTATCAAAGACCCTCCAATAGCTGTGACCAAACCTAGGACCCGGAACTTGGTTTTTAAGAAACGTTCTGTACTAAAAAATAATAATAAGGCTTCTTGACCATGTGGCTAATTTCAGACCGGTACTGGAAATGTACAGGTAAATGTGACCATCCTATTCTGCCCCAAAGTCAAGGAAATAGTTAAAAAGGGTGGGTGAGGGAGGTAAAAAGTACACAAGACAACAAAGTCCCTAAGGAATTCTGAAAATAGACTTCGGACTTGGGGGACCGGCATTGGCACTTCACCAGACCCGATTGGAAAACATTCATAAGGGTCAGCAGACACCTGGAACTATTCATTGGCTTTTTTTCTTTTCTTTTTAATGTCCATCTATATAAGATAGGCAGGATAAACAATCCTGAGGAGAAAACAATGGGACCAATGGTCCCAGGGGGACGTGGGAGACGGGGAGGTGGGGGAAAGGAAATCGGGAGCCAACAAACCCAGGGACAAGGGAGCAGCAAAAGTTCTAAAGTTGATGGCTAGGAGGCCATAGAATGCCTGGTGGGGTTCAATCAAGTTCAATGTAGTCGAGAGGAATTACTGAGAGCAGAATGAAGGCCGAACATGATAGTGGGACAAGAGGAAATAAAAGGAAATAGAGGAAAGAACTAGGAGGCAAAGGACATTTATAGAGGTCTAAATATAGGCATGTACATATGTAAATATAATTATATTTAATGACAGGGAAATAGATCTATGTACATATATTTAGATGTTAAGTAGCAAGGTAGCGGACCGACATTGGACCTCTACTCAAGTACTCTCTCAATGCAAGAACACTTTGTTCTAAAATCTGGCATTCCGTGATGCTCACCTTCCTGCCATGATTGCTGAAGGCAAAAGGAGTGCATAAGCAAATGTGGTGAAGAAAGCTGATGGTGCCTGGCTATCAAAAGATGTAGCATCTGGGGTCTTAAAGACTTGAAGATAAACAAGAGACCATCTAGCTGAGAAGCAATAAAGCCCGCATGGAAGAAGTATACTAGCCTGTGTGATCATGAGGTGTCTATAGGACCAGGTATCAGGCATCAGAAGACCCCAAACAAACAACCATTTCTATGCAAATGAGGGGGATTGGAATGGACACCCAAAGTCCATCTGTAGACAATCGGACATGCCCTCACAGAAGAGTCACAAGGAAGGGACCAGCCAACCAGGGTGCAGCATAGCACCTACGAAACACACAATATTCCTCTAGTTCTTTAATGCTTCCTCCCCCACCCCACCGCCCACCCACTATCATGACCCTAGTTCTATCTGATAAATCTGGCCAGATAAGAGGGTTACACTGGTACAGATAAGAACTCTTGACACACATAATCCAGGATAAATCCCTCAGGATCAATACCATGAGGGTGGGGGGAAGGTGGTGAGAAAAGGGGGAGAAAGAGGGAACTGATCACAATGATTGATGTACAATCCCAAACCCCCAGGAGGATGAGCAACAGAAATGTGGGTGAAGGGAGACAAGGGATGGTGTAAAATATAAAAATAAAATAATTTATAAATTATCAAGGGTCCATGAAGACGGGAAGGTGGGGCAAGGAGAGGGAAAAAGAGGAGCTGATACCAAGGGCTCAAGTAGAAAGAAAAGAAAATGTTTTGGAAATGATGGCAGCATATGTCCAAATGTGCTGGATACAATTGATGTATGGATTGTTATAAGAGCTGTAGTCTGGGTTGAGTAGAGAAACAAATTCATAGATGCTCATATGTGTATAAGAAGGAGCTTTATATACAAGAGCAATTGAATATTGAGAAAACATTCCAGCTCCGTCCAGATCAAGTCCATAAGTCCAATATTAGCCTATATGTCTGATACAATCTATAAAGTCCTCTTCAGACTCACAAACACATGCAATGACGCTGAACGCAGGAAGATCACAGGCCAGTGGGTGGAAAGTTGTGGATCCAGTGGTGGTAGAAGCATCTCAGCAGGCAGGGGTCTCTATGTGGCTTCCCCAGCTCCAAGGCTCTGGTTTCCGTCAGCCTGTCTCTATGTGGTTTGTCAACTGCAATGTCTCCCAGGGAGTCAGCAGAGAGAGTGTGTGTCTCCTGCCTCCAAGGAGGTAGACAGGAGTTCCCAGAATCCGTAGGAAAAGGCCATGCCCACACAGAGACCCCATTGGCTAGGACCTGATTGACAGGCTAGACTCCACTTCTTAACTCTTAATCCTCTCAAATTGACAAACAATTATATAACTAAGACAATTTTTTTTTTTTTAAGTATACAAGAGTTAGTTTGAGGGGGAATCCCACTGGCAAAATATACATCGATCTGTGTGTCAAACTAAACAATGATAGCCATGATAGTGTATTCACCTCCTTGACTAAACTAGGAATCAGTGCGTCCATACTATCACAAAGGAAAGATAAAATACATGGGGACAGGCGAGGTCTTTTCTGTTTGAGAATAAGCCCCAGACACATTGCTAGGGAGTCCCTGCATACTCGCCGTGACCCTGTAGGACAGGTAGAACTGCCGCAGGGTTTCCAAGGCTGCAATCCTGACAGACGACTGCCACAGGTTTCCCTGCAGCGTGGCTGGGGGTTTGAATCACCAGCCTTTGGGCTGGCAGACAAAAGCTTAGCCACTGGGCCACTGGGAATCTTCTGTTTGAGAATGCTAGTTGATAGAGGTAGAAAAAATAAACGGAAGCTACCATTTGACAACCGATATTGCAATAACGGATTCAGGCAAGAATCATCAACTGTTGTTGCTGCTGTGAGGTGCCCCGAGTCCTTTCCAACTTAGAGGGACCCTGTGAGAACCAAGACCGGTGCCAGTCTCACCGTCGGTGTTACCCTGGAGCCCGTTGTCGCAGCCCCTCCTCAGCCGTCTCCTAGCTGGTCTTCCTCCTTTTCAGTGGCCCTTCTTTTCCCCAAGCACGATGTCCTGCTCCAAGGACTGGTCTCTCTCTCTTTTTTAAAATCATTTTATTGGGGGCTCATACAACTCTTATCACAATCCATACACACATCAATTATATAAAGCACATTTGTACGTTCATTACCCTCATCATTCTCAAAACAGTTGCTTTCCATGTAAGCCCCTGGCATCAGCTTCTCATTTTTCCCCCTCCCTCATGAACGCTTGATAATTTATAAATTATTATTTTGTCATATCTTACACTGTCCGATGTCTCCCTTCACCCACTTTCTGTTGTCCGTCCTCCAGGGAGGAGGTAATATGTAGATCCCTGGAGTTGGTTCCCCCTTTCTACCCCTCCGTCCTTCCACCCTCCGATTATTGCCACTCACACCCCTGGTCCTGTAGGGATCATCTGCCCTGGATTCCCTGTGTTTTCAGTTCCTATCTGTACCAGTGTACATCCTCTGGTCTAGCCAGATTTGTAAGGGAACTGGTCTCTCTTGACAACTTGTCCAAAATACGTGAGACAAAGTCTCACCGTCGTCGCTTCTAAGGAACATTCTGTTTGCACTCCTTCCAAGGCAGCTTTGTTTGCTTCTCTGGTAGTCCACAATATTTTCAATATCCTTGCCAACATTATAATTCAAATGCATCAATTCTTCCTCAGTCTTCTTTATGCATTGTCCAACTTGGGTTGGGTCAGGTTACCCTTCAAAGTGACATCCTTACTCTTCAACTCTTCAAAGAAGTTTCATCAGCCCATCTGCCCGAAGCAAACCAAAGTTCCAGGAATCGATGGATACCAACGGACATGTTTCAATCAGCCGATGAAGCAGTGGGAGCACTCACTCAACTATGACTAGACATTTGGAAGACAGCTACCTGACCACCCAACTGGAAGACATCCATATTTGTGCCCATTGCAAAGAAAGAGGCTCCAACAGAATGTGGAAATGATTAAACACTATCGTTAACATCACATGTAAGTAAAGCTCTGCTGAAGATAATCCAAGAACGGTTGTAGCAGCACATCACCAGGGAGCTACCAGAAATTCAAGCTGGAGTCAAAAGAGAACATGCATGAGGGACGTCATCGCTAAGGTTAGGGGGGTCTTGCCTGAAAGCCGAGAATATCAGAATTATGCACAGCGAGTGAAAATTAATGAGGAATACAATATGACATAGTCTTAGAGTACCTTCTCACAAAATACTCATCGGTTACATGATGAAAATAGTGAATGCACAATGGAGACACTTGTCAGACACCACCGTCACCAAGCAAAGTGACCAGCACCAATAGTGGGCTAAAGAAACAATGTGTTCCTTCTAACGTTTGAAGCCATCAGTCATCATGAGAACTTTCTCAAAGAAGAGATTCTGGGTCTTCATGAAGGGGCAGGGGTCACAAATCCGGGCTTCCTGTATCCATCGTGTGCTTGTCCTGCACGTGGCCGCCAGGACTCTCCTGCTCCAGCTCTCTACCCATCAAGTTGTTCGTCCATATTAAGTACTTGTTCTGTACTGGGTACTGTTCGGAGCACTGGAGACACCACAAAGAGCCCCGTCCCCCAAGCTCAATGCCCATGAGTCGATTCTGACTCAGAATGACCCTGTGGGGCGGGGTAGAACTGCTCCTGGTGTTTCTGAGACTGCAGTTCTTTACAGGAACACAAAGCCCATCTTTCTCCTGCAGGGTGGCTGGTGGTCTCAAACTGTTGATCTTACATTCGGTGACCCAACGCATAACCCACTAGACCGCCAAGGCTCCCTTGGAGACGCTGCAGTGCACAAACCAAATTGTTGCCATTTCATGAACTTCGTAGTCTCAGAGTGGGTCAGTCAAGAAAGAAAAGAAATCCTAAGTAAAATACATAGGAGGTGGTGGTTATAAATGCACGAAAACAAACAAGCAAACTGGGGGAGACAGTCTGTGAGGGAGTGGTTGAGACTGAAAGTCAGATGATCTGTGAGGCCCGACTGGTCAGCGGAAAGACCGCAGAAGGAGAGGAAAGGGGCTGTGAGGAGGGGCAGCGCTCGGTCCGGCAGAAGAGGCCCAGGCTGGAGAGCCGGAAGTAGGATCATGCGTGCTGGGGGTAGGCACCTGCTGGCGACTGGATTGGAGCAACTCGGGAGGGGAGATGGGGCAGTTGGTTGTGCGAGCCTTGCCGGACCTTGACCTTTGGCACAGGAACTGGCGAGGAAGAGGCAAGTGTCTTCCATCTAACTGGATTCCTTAAAGACTCGTCAGCATCAGCGGAAAACTACAGCAAGCAGTAAGGGACTTTACGAAAGTGATATATAAAGTTAACAAGAAGACACTGGCAGCTTTCTTACATAGAAATACAAAACTTAATGAAAGACAAAACCCATTTATAAAAGCAACCCTAGTAACAACACTTGGACATAAACGGAAGGAATGTACGTACACCTTTAAGGAAAACGATTGAAAAACAAAGCAAAACAAAAGCAAACTCAAAACTCACAGCCATGGATTTAACTCATGGCGACCCGTGGGGCCTTCCAAGACTGTGACTGTTTAAGGAGAAAGCCCAGTCTTTCTCCTGAGGAGCTGCTTGTGGTTTCAAACTGCTGACCATGCAGACTGCAGCTCAATGGGGAACCACTACACCACCAGGGCTTGGGATATGATAAAGGTGATATTTCAAATTATTGCCCCAAAGGTAACCTTTTAAATAAGCATATTAAAATACACAAGTAGACTGTGTTCTTCCCATTAAACAGCAGGATTAATTCTAAGTAGATCAAAGATCTAAACATAATCAATCCATGTAAGTACCAGAAGAAAATCTGGTGTGTTCCTTTAACTACCTGGGATGGTGAATTACAAACCAATAAGGAAATGATTAGTAAAACAAATGATACAAATATAAGAAACCTTCTGCAAACAAAACCAAAAATATTATAAATAAATCAAAAGATTTGTAAGTTATATCACCAGGAAACCGTTGCTATCTCTAATTTATAAAGAACTGCTAAAAACTAAGACCAAAAAGGACAACCTAGTAGAAGTGTCCGCAGGAAAAAAGGCAAACAGTCCCTACATGAAAAATGCTAACACAACTTAAGAGAAACACAAATTGAAACTAACATGAGATACCATTTCTTGCCTACTAAGCTGCCAGAAATGCAAACATTTCTTGGAACACTGTTGAGAGACTATGGAGAAACTGGCACATTAATATATATTGATGAGGGTGCCAAATAGTAACACCTTTATGAAGAACAATTTATTGATCCCAAGGAAAGCTGTATATGCATTTACCATTTGATGCAACATGATTGTCTTGTCATAATTTATCCAGGAACACATACGATCCTTCACTGTGGAGTAATTTGTAATAGCAAAAGAAACCACTGAGAAGTCATTCATGGAAGTCTGGTGGAATAAATGTTGTATTCCTAAGCAGTGAAGCGATACTACAGACCTGGAGATGGGGAGGAGCATGTCTTGATGTACAGAAGTGAAGTAACTTCCTAAGAAACACACTCGCTGCCATCGAGTTGTTGCCAACTCCTAGCAGTTCCAGGGGGCAGGCTGCAACCGTCCTGTGAGTTTCTGAGGCTGTAACTCTCTGGGGAGGAGAAAGCTCTGCCTTTCTCTGCATAGTGATGGGTTTTGAACTGCTCACCTTGATGCTAGTTGCCCAGTTCATAACCACTGCACCACCAGGCCTCCTTACGGCCGGTATGGAATAGTATGTAGTAAAGCATACTACGTTTTGTATAAGAAAAGAAGAAAATTAAAAACATATATGCACATATTTATCTGTGTATATTTATTCTTGCAACAAGAATCGCACGATAATCAGAGATGAATAAAGAGAGGAGATGACAGGTATCAAATCAGACTACTTTTCATATAGTCGGGACTTTTGAGCCATGTGAACATTTTACATAATTGAAAACTTAAATGAAAAACACAAGGAAACAAATGAACTTAACCGTAGCTTAAATTGGTGGAATACTCACACAAGAGACACAATTATTTCAAATGATCTTAATGAGGATATTTTGCATGTGCATTTCTGGTGAATACCGCCACTGCCTCTGAGCA
>NW_022111322.1:2036950-2040430 GCF_000313985.2 Echinops telfairi | reverse complement strand
GGACAGTGTAAGACATGACAAAATAAACATAATTTATAAATTTTCAAGGGTTCATGAGGGAGGAGGGAGGATGGGGAGGGAGGGGGGAAATGAGGAGCTGATACCAAGGGCTCAAGCAGAAAGCAAATGTTTTGAGAATGATGATGACAACAAATGCACAGATGTGCTTGACACAGTGGATGGATGGATGGATTGTGATAAGAGTTGTATGAGCCCCCAATAAAATGATTTAAAAAAAATAAAGCCAGTATGTAATGATTTTAATATCACCAGGAACTATTTTTTTTAGTTAAGAGAGACAACATTGAATTAAATAAAAACCTTAACTTTGAATTAAAAAACAGAAATATACACGTACGGCTTATTTTTTTCTTCCTAAAAAAATAACAAATATATTTCCTCTTTGCTCACTGAAGCTTCAAGAACCACGGTGCCTAAAACTGTCTCTAAATCCCACTTCCCATGTGAAAGAGTCCAACCAAACTCCTTGGGAGAGTGCCTGGTTCCTGGGCTGGAGTAGGAAATGTGCTTGATGAGTCTGTGATGTTTCTGTTTTTGGAGCAGTACATCCACAGATATTCGGAAGAGTGCGTGGAGCCAGGGATATCCATGCTGAGAGCAGGTGGATCTTGGCTGAAAGCAGAGAACACCAGAAAGATGTTTATTTGCTTTTCATTGACTGTTATAAAGGTATTTGATTGTGTGGGTCCTAAGACACTACAGATACCATTGTGAAGAATGGCAATTTCAGAACTCTTACTTGTGTTCCTGGGGAACCTCCTGTACATAGGCCAAGAGGCAATCTTTTATACAGAACAAAATGTTTAAAATTAGGGAAGGTGTGCCTCAAAGTTGTATTCTTTCACTGTCCTACTGCACTCTGGCCCCCGAGCACACAATTCAAGATGCTGGAGAAACAACTTCTAGTGTGCAAATGATACCACCTTACTGGCTGAGGATGAGGACTTAAAGCACTTGCTGATGAAGATCAAAGACGGTCGCCTTCAGTGTGGAGTACAACTCAATGTCAAGACAACCAAACATCCTCACAGCTGGAGAGAGTAGAGCTAAAGCGGTTCCTTAGAAGCAAAGATGGCGGGGCTTTAATGCCATATTCTTTGGCCATGTTATCAGGAGAGACCAGGCTCTGGAAAAGGAAATCATGCTCGGGAAAGCAGATGGTCGGTGAAAAAGAGGATGGATTTGCACAGCGGCCGCAGCAGTGAGCTCAGACAAAATGATGACCAGCGTGAAGATGGTGCAGGGTTGCGGGCTTCACCTGCTGCCTACGGGATCACTGTGGGATCACTCATTGGCATCTGACAACTTAAGTTCGTGGCAATTGCCCTTCATTAATTTAGAGTGCCTTGAACTTCTTTCAGGAATGTTTTGTCGATTTATTCCTTGACGTTTGCTGTTGTTCTGTTATTTTAAATAGTGTTTTTCATTCTCTATGTAGAAATAAAGTTGATTTTTGTATGTGTATTTTGTACCCAGAAAACTTGTCTAATCACTTACTTATTATAATATTTAATCTGTAGTTACTATAGGATTTTATACATACATAATCACATGCTTTGTCAAAATGAGAGCTTCCTTTTTTTTTCAGTGGATTTTCCTTTGGTTGTCCAATTGAGATGGACAATAAAAATGTGGAAAATAAATTATAATAGCAGACATTCTGGTCTTATTCTTGATCTCAAAGAGGAAGTTTTCATTCAACATTTTACAACTGTTATAATTTCTGTAGGTATACTAAATGTATCATGTGTGTGTGTATGTATGTGTGTGTATATATTCAAAAAGTTCATGGAAGAATTCTATTATGTTTTAATTCCATTTGCCCATGAACTTTTTGAAGCTCCCTAGTATCTTGTATATCTACATACTATATATAAATATATATTATATATACATATATACTGTATATATTCTATCAGATCAAAGAAATTTCCCAAAATAAATTTTCTAAGAAGTCTATTCAGAACAAATATTGCATTTTTACCAATATCATGTATTTTTTATATTTATTAGTACTACTGTCCCTTTTTTCTTCAAAGGCATAATGTTTATTTACACAGTTAAAAAGTTAGCACTGGGCCACCTCAGAGACGTGAATGTCCGCAGTGTGAACACAGATTCACAGTTCCACTGGGGTTCTGCAGACAAGCGTTTCCAGAATTGACTTCCCAACAGTGACATCAGAACCAGCAGCAGACGCCTAACATAACAGATTCCTACGCCCAGGCCCCAGAAATTCTGATTCCGAAGGCTTGTGGCAGGGGGTCCTGATTGCTTTTTCAGAAGCTCCCACGGGTGGGGTGAACTGTGTGTGTGAGTGTGTTTTCAGGGATTGAAACCACTGAGGATGGGCACAGTCACTTCTGGATTGGTGGGTGACAGGAGGCTGAGACAGCGAAGCAACAGAGTGAAAGCTTGCAGTTACAAGCACATTCTCGAGAGTCTCGCCACAGCTACGGCCTGAGAGCATCGTCGGCTTTGCCCAGGGCGTGGATGGCCTTGTGGTCCAGCAGCTCCGTCTTCTCGGAGCCTGGGGGCCTCACTGTGCTGTTCAGCATGGCTCTCACCATGGGCACCACGGGCACCGAGTGTGCACTGGCCCAGGACTCTGGTAAGGAGCCAAAGATCTTCCTGACCAACCATTCACTGGGGCCAGACACCTGCCTGTCACATAGGAGGACACCAGGCCTGAATATGGAGTAACGGTCAAACTTTAGTTCTTCAACCCTGGCTTCCACGTCTCCCTTCACTTGCAGGCACAGAAAACGGCTTGACTGGGCGGCCCCTTGAGAGGACAGCAAGTTGAAGTGTGTGCACCCGCCGGCTTTTGCCAGCTCTGCAGACTTCAGCACATAATCTCGGTCAATGCGAACAAATCCCTCGGCGTCGGCTTTTTTTCTGGGGGTGCCCAGGCAGCAGCATCTAACGTCGTAAGGGGGAACCAATGACAAGGATCTACACGTGACCTCCTCCCTGGGGGATGGACAACAGAAGAGGGGACGGACAGGGCAAAATATGACAGAATAATAATTTATAAATTATCAAGTGTTCTTGAGGGAGTGGGGATGGGGCAGGAGGGGAACAATGAGGAGCTGATATGCCAGGGGCTTAGGTGGAGAGCAAACGTTTTGAGAATGATGAGGGCAATGAATGTACAAATGTGCTTGACACAACTAATGTATGGATGGATTGTGATAAGAGTTGTATGAGCCCCTAATAAAACGATTTAAAAAAAAAAGAATCCTACGTCGTGACCTTGGAAGGCAGACGCGTCGTCACCCAGTTTCTCAAAGTTGACCACTTCTTGGTTCTCCTTTGTATAAGCTTCCTCCTGGAAGTGGGCGTCCTCTGGCCAATGAGAATTACGGTGGAAAGCAGGCGTTGTCCCGAGATTTCTTTCAGGAGCACTTGGCCGGTGTACAGACCGACGTATTCTGCATCCTCCACTCTTCCTGAAGC
>NW_022111322.1:2022256-2036259 GCF_000313985.2 Echinops telfairi | reverse complement strand
GAGAAAATGTTTTGAGAATGATGTACAAATGCGCTTTACACAATTGATGTGTGTATGGATTGCAATAACAGTTGTATGAGCCCCTAATAAAATGTTTAAATATATCTATATCTATATATACCGGCCTCGAGAAAACGGCTGGGGTATTCCTTCATTATCGATTACCTGGAAGATCTTGTGTGGGACTGGTGCTATTTCTTCTCAAATATTTGGTGAAAGTCGCGGTAAAGTTTTCTGAGGCCTCATGCATTTCCTTGGGAGGACAATGGGACCCTTGAGAAGATTGCATTACTGTGAATTCCTGAGGGATGGAATAGACAGGCCGTGGGGGTGTCCTGGGTATCATGTGGCATTTCAAATGGCCTGGCAAGTTCCATAAAAGGACCCTGCCCTTGGCTCCCACCTATCTGGCCATATTCCCCCTCAGCCAGCAGGCCTTCAGGTATCTGGCTTTCGGCACTTCAGCTCTGAGGCTGTCTGCTTGCCTCCTCCTGCGGACCCAGATCCGAGTTCAGCGAAGAAGGCTCTGGTGTGAGCCAAAGGGCACTGTGTGGGAGGAGGGGAGCGGAGACCCAGAAGGGGCTGCTTCAAGCAGACAGATGCTCTTTGTTTGCTCTGCTTCTTTGTAAATTGGACATTTGGAAATAACAAATATTGGTCCAGAGGGCCACTGCCTTCTTGCCTATCCCTTCTGGTCAGGTTCACCAGCCCCTCTGCACGTACACACGATTGCAGCTCTTTTTACAGGCGATTAGCCCTGTGGCTGAAATTTAAGTTTAATTCTGTGTATGATGGACAATTCGGGCCATGACTGGTTAATCTTCAAGTAGCAGTACTCTTAACTTCTCTCTCTCTTCCTTTCCGCTTCTCCATTTCTGAATAAATAAAGAGAAGATCATTATCGATGGGGCAGCTGGGATCTAGCGAAGGCTGGAAGCCAAGCGATGTGTGTTCAGATCCCAGAGCTGGGCGAGTGAGGACCAGTCGGTTTACTGTAGTGTCCACCTCTGATAAACAGGGGCACTGACCCATCTTAGCCTAGGACCCCTGGTGGCACAATGGGGATGACATGTTCCTGGTCAAGGTTTTCAGAGTTTGGGGAACAAAACAAACTCTGAAGAGGAAAGAAGTCCGGGCTGGGTAGGATGAGGTTTCCCAACAGCATTGCTGTCGGACAGCCTTGCTATGTGAAGAGTGAGCAGGTGCCTTGCTGAGATGGAAAACCATTTCTCAGCACACGCTTCCTCGCCCTTTTCTCGGCAATGTAGTTTTTAACTTTTTACAACTTCTTCATAATAAGCCCCCTTAACGATCCTATGTCCTTTAAGAAAATCTACCAAGTTTACCCCCTTACAACCCAAAAAACTGTTGCCATTGCCTTCTGAGCTGACCCATCTGTCTTGAGCTTAACGGGCCCAGCAGATCCTCTCAATCACCACGGTGCTGACTGGGATGTTTTTGAAGGCAAAGTGACGAGACTAAGACAAGTGTGTTACTGAGAGAACTGTCTGCAGCCGTTCTCTGACCACAGAGATGCGTCATTTGGAGGCCTTTTTGTGTGGAGTAACAGGTCCCTGTTTGCACGGGGGCCCTGGGAGCAGGGCTGCTTTGACTTACCCTGTATCTTGGAGTCAGAGAGTGAGCTGAGGGCAGGGCATGTGGTATGCTGGCCGGGAGAGAGTGCAGCCCGGCCAGAGGTGGCTCCTCACTGCTGAGGGGATCAGAGGAGCTGTGGACCTGCCCCTGGAGAAGCTGTTTCAGGAAAGGTTCCTTATGGGAAGTTAGGGGGAGTCACAGAGACAGAACCATCGTCCATCTGCCTATTGAATTCCCTCCACTGAGCTTCCGGTGTTTGTGGCATTAGCTCAACTTTTGGTAACTCTCCACCCACATCCAGGCCAAGGTGGAAGGCGCCCTGAGGAGCTAGTAGAAGGCACTGGCTAAGCATCACCTGAAGCATGCTGCCCTGAATCCCCTGGCTCCATCTTTATGCCAACATCAAGATTCCATCTCCCCGCAGCTTGACAGCAGAGATGTGCTCTTTCTGCCACCATGCTGGGTGCCTGCTGCCTCCCCACCACCCAACCGTTTCATTGGCATATAATTTACATACAATTCAATAGTTCAATCATATCAAGATGAATTGTACAGTCATTACCACATCCATTTTAGACCATGACCCCATGGTTAAAACCCCTTTAAAATGAGTTGTGCAATCACAATCAGTCCTAGTGGTCTGTAACCCTTCAGTAGTTACTCCTGAAATTCCCTTTCCCTCCTTATCACCCACCCCCTGCTCCTAAACCCCCTGTAGACCCTTGTATCACTTATTATCACTGTGCATCCATTCCTCCTGTGCTTCACAAACTGAGAAACCCAACAGAAACAATAAAAATACAAAATAGAATTAAGGTGGTAAGGGTAAAAATAATAATATAAAGATAGAAATGCAAAAAATGAGCAAGAAAGAAAAGATCCTCATCAGTTCCAGGGAAGGAATTTTTGTCATGGAACAAGTAAGAGATACTTGCACCCAGAACAAATTCAGGTCGGATCTATAGGGAGGTCAATTGGCCAAATATGGAGTTTGCTCCAGCATAATCAAGATTACAATGGTCTGTGCTTGGTAGTAAGGCTGTTCAAGACCCTTGCCTGTGGCTAGAGGAGACTTGCCAGCAGCTTAGTCTGTAACTAGATCCTCTGCAGATGAATTTTGGGCTCCTATCGTCCTCCATAATCTTCTACAAATTGGGTGTTCATAATTTTTGCTCTGATACTGTTCCCTTCCCCATATTCGAAATTTGTAAGGATCATTTCTGGGTCACACAACGGGTGTGCTTCTTCCCTGTGGACTTAGTTGACTCCTTGCTGAGATGGCTGCTTGTTTGATTACAAGCCTGTAAGATCCCCCCCGACACTATTCTGATTGATAGCCAGACACCATCTACTTTCTTTACCACACTTTCCCGCAGCACCCTTATTTTGAGTGATCCTTTCATGAAGGTGAGTATCGAGTAGGGCCATGTTATCAGAACTACCTGTTCTTGAATTGGGGTAGGGTTAAGTAGGAGCCCAGACTCCATCTGTTTGTCCATGTCAGTTAGCATGTCTCAGGTTTAGTCTGGTGGTTGTAATATGAAAATCAAAGCCCTATAAGACCAACTGCACCAATAGCAGCTATAAGCCAGCCCATACTGGGTTTCTTGTGATTGAAGCAAAAGGAACCCATGGGGGCAGCAGGCAGGAAGATGCGGGTGTGCTGACCCCTATGTCACTGGACAGGCAGGTGTGGTTCTTAAGGCCCCACTGTAAACAGAGAGTCCTGCCCAAGCAGTGGTCTCTAAAGAAGGGTCTGTGTTATTCTTTTGTACAGGAGGCCGTCTCTTGGGGTGCTGCAAGAGATTAACAAATGAACATTTACCAATATTTCATATGTGGATTGGCACTGTCTCCCCTACCCCCAGTTTGTGGGTCAGACGAGAGGTTTTGGGGGTCTCCTATGGAGAGATTGGGGATGGAGGCAGGGTGCAGAGCATCATTGAGGCACCAATCCTTGTCCTTTACTGGAGGGTGTGTGCCCAGTTAAGTGGATATGCAGATCATAAAGCAAAACATGGTTTTAACTTAATATCCTTTATAACATGCAGATACATCCTAAAAAGGTCCCTTCAAAGAAACTAGAATTAGAGAATCATTTTGATAGCACAGCCACAAGTGACCAAAAATAAAATGCCAGAAATCATACTTTTCTTCGGCCTGTGGTCAGCTCAAATATGAGGATGACCATCTAGGCAAATTGGATGAAAAGTACATTTTCAAAAGCCCTAGAAGAGCCCTGGTGGCATAATGAGCTACGAATTAGGCTGCTAACTGCAAGGTCAATAGTTCAAAACCACCAGCTGTTCCTCAGAGGAAAGATGAGGCTTTCTGCTCCTGTAAAGAGTTACAGGTTCAGAAACCCCCAGAGTCTACTTTACCTTGTCTTCCCTAGAGGGTCGCTATGAGTGGGAATCCTCTCAAGGGCAGAGAGTTTGCTTGTTTGTTTGTTTATTTGAAATATGGGTCCACATCTATCACTACGCTCCTTGTGTTTTCATTAGTGTATATTTTTTCCTCGAGGTATTAATTCATGGCCAATCAGACGTAATAAGCAAAGCACATTTAAATATCAACATAGGGAAGAACGTGCTTAGTATTTCTCAAGTTGAACTCATTGAAGAAACAAAACAAACTTAAGCGTTGGGTCAAACGAGTGAAAGATTTTATGGGAGAAATACTTAGCAAAGGAGAAGGCATCCAAAAAAATGATGGAAAGAGTACACAGACTCATTGCACCAAAAAGAATGGGTGGGTGCTGACCCATTTCCAGAGGGAGCACACAATCAAGAATGGATGGTGCTGAAGGAAGAAGGCTGAGCCGTACTGGAGGCACTGGTGAAAACAAGGCTGCACAAAGTGACCGCATACCAATGGAAATGTTAAACAAACAAGTAAACAAACAAAAAATTGATGCAGTCCTGGAAGTACTCACTAGTCTATGCCAAGAAGCTTGGAAGATAGCTACCTGGTCAATTAACTGGAAGAGACCTATAGGTGTGCATATTCCAACAAAAATAACCCAACAGAATGTGGAAATTGTCAAACATCACATGCAAGTAAAAATTGTGCTGAGGAACATACAGAGCCAGCTGCAGCAGTGCATTGCCAGAGAGCTGCCAGAAAGTGAAGCTGGACTCAGAGGCAGACATGGAAGTAGGGATGCTAATGCTGACATTCGATTAATCTTGGATGAGAACAGAGGATACCAGAACGATATTTCCTTGTGTTTTATCAACTGTGCAGATTCAACTGTGTGAATTATAACAATTATGACATTTGAAGAATGGGAATTCCAGAACACGTCATTGTACTCATGTGGAACCTGTACGTAGACCACGAGGTATCATTCAGAGAGAATAAGGGGATTCTGAAGGGTTTAAAATGAGAAAAGGTGTGTGCCATGCCTGTCTCCTTTCCCCATACTTATTCCGTCTGCAAGCACAGCGAGTTGAGGAGCTGGACTTTCTTAAGAACTCAGTGTCAGGACTGCCCCACAACTCAGTGTTGTAAAAACCCTGCCAGGTGCAGGTGACTCAACCTTGCTTGCTGAAAGCAAAAAGGGCTTTAAGCACTTGGTGATGAAGAGAAAAGGCTACAGCTTTCAATATGGATTATACTTCAATCTACAGAAAACCCAAATCCTTACAACTAGACCAATCAACATCACGGTAAATGTGGAAATGTGGAAGTCGGCCAGGATTTCATTTTATTTGGATCCCCAATCAACACTCACGGGAGCAGCAAATGACGCGTTGCACTGGACAAACTTGCCACACAAAACCAAAACAATTCACTGCCATCAGGTTGACGCTAACGCACGGTAAACCTTTCGACAGAGTAGAACTGCCCCCGTGGGTTTCCAAGGCTGGAAATCTCAATGGGCGCAGAGTCTCGTCTTCTCCCACGAAGTAGCTTAGCTGGTGGGTCTGAACTGCTGACTGGACAGTAAGTGACCTCCCAGTTGACCCACTTTGCCACCACATAAGACATCGTTAGCATATTAAAGAGCAGAGCTGTACCCTGGAGGACTGCACGGTGCCTGACTTACACCATGACATTTTCAATCATGCAAGCTGAACAACAAAGCAAGCAGCCTGGAGAAGAACTGATGCATTTGGATTTGGAGGTGGCGAAGAATATTGATGTTTTCAGGCCTTCCAGAGGAATTAATGACAAACAAACAGTCCATCCTAGAGAAAGTGTAACCAGAATTCTCCCTAGAAGTGAGGCCCGTGAGACTTTGTCCACGCACTTTACATGTATGTTATCCTGAGAGACCAATACCTAGAGAATCATAACAGTATGCTTGGTAAAGTTGAAAAAACCCCAAAAAACAAAACGAACCTCTTCCCATGGAGTGTATTCCGACTCCTAGCCGTCTATGGGACACCGTGGAAGTGCACCTCAGGCCTTCTGGAAGTCTGTGAAAAGGTAGGGGAGGGAAAGCCTCATCCTTCTCCCTCCGAGTGGAAGTGAGGTCAAAATGGCGTTCGTGAAGTTAGCAACCCAGATTTGGAACGCACTGCAGCGCCAGGTCTCCTCGGCACAGCAGAGTCAGTGCAAAAGACCCCCTTCAACCAGATGGCTCGAGACAGTGGGTGCAAAGCTGGCAACGACGGTGAGGACGGTGCAGGACAGGGCAGTGTGATAGGTAAGGTGGCTCTGAGTTGCAACCCACGTGATGAGACCTAACTAAAAAATATCTTTAGCTCATTTTCCCACTAATTTCTATCTCTTGCGCATGATTGAAATGCACATAATATATCCGTAAACAACAAAACAAAACAAAACATAGACAGGAGTCACAAGCTCGGTATTTTTACCAACAGGGACATGCCATCAAACCTGTTTGGGAAACCAGTTGGCCAGCGGGGAGACCTGCAAGTCCAGGGCTTGAGAACAGGCCAAATCCTCCACCGGGCTGTTCTTTGTGCTCAGACCCTGTTTTGAATCTCCCAGTGTCTTGGCCAGATTCACCAGCCGGCAGTGAGCGGCTTGTGGGGAGAACTCTCTCTTCTGGGCCCCTGGCCTAGCAAAGGGTTTGGCCCAGAGCTGTGGACCAGGAAGGTTTCCAGGCCAACGGGGTTAGGGGAAAGGAAGCAGCTCTTCCTAGGGTGGGCCCATTGAGAGTGGGGGTACAGGATTTCAGGGGCACGAGGAGCAGTGAAAGGAGTTCATTCCTTGAGCCTAATCTTGTTCTTCCACATAATGCCCCCAGGAAGGTCTTTGCCTGTCATTCTCGGGTCCTCGTCCGCCCTGGGGTCGCGGGCAATTAATGCTCCTGGCTGGGTTTCAGCTTTGTGGATTGAGACAAGGCCGGGCAAGGGGAGCCCTCCAGCGAGGGCACGCGGACTTCAGGGACACAGGAGCCCCTGCCGCCCAGCGGGCTTCATCCGAATTCCTGGCACAGCGGGTTTGAATTGAGTTGAATAGATTTCCCTTGTAGTCAGCATTTTTTGGATAAATCCACCACCACCACCACCCCCCCGCGGCGCGTGGAGAGGGTGGGGTGGGTGGGGGTGCTGTCCCAGGGCTCAGGAAATGGGCTGGTCAGCAGGGGTGAAGAAGGAAGAGGGAGGGGGAGAGGGGCGATTGGGTAACCGGGCTGCACAAACACGGCGAGGTCAAAGATTGTGCTCAACCCACCCCGGGGGCGGAATATAAAGGGGCGCGGGCGCCCGAGAGAGGCAGCACAGAAGCTGGGCCCCTCTGTGCTCGCCGCGCCGCAGACCGGGAAGATGAAGTTCACCGTCAGCGCCCTGCTGGCCTGCGGAGTCCTGGGTAAGGGCAGTCGGGGTCCGTTGCTCCTCGGGAGCCCGCGGGGCGCCGGGTGTGGCGGCAGCAAACCAGCTGGGAACCTTGGTGCAAGCCGCCATCTCTCTGACCCCCGTTCCTGCCCTGCTGGTTTACCTGCGTTGTGGCCAGGCCTCGGAATGCACGGCGGTGGGACCTGTGCCCTCTGCAGGGTGTGTGGCACCAGACGCCTGGGATGGGAGCCCTGGGAGCACCCTCAGGAAGGTGGGAGTGGGGTAGGAGCGGGGGCTGTTTCCCATCTGGACAGGGAGCGGGTCCCTTACACCTCTGGCCTCTCTCCGCTAGGGCTCTGTCTGGCTACCTCTGACCAACTTGTGAAATGGTGCACCACGTCAAAACCGGAGATGGACAAATGCACTGATATGAAAGGGGTCCTTCCGGTCACTTGTGTGAGGACCACCTCCTACTACGAGTGCATCCATGCCGTGTCGGTGAGTAACTGCTGCCTAGAGATGGGGGCAAGGAAGCCTGTGGTTCTGCGAATAAAGTCACTTCAAAAATGGCCATAGGAGGGGGCGTGATGGAGTTTCACAGCCGATGCCAACACAGGCTGAAAGGTGACTAGAACCGTGGTTCTCAACCTTCCTATTGGGCAACCCTTTAACACAGTTCCTCAAGTTGTGGTGCCCCCCCCATCAGAAAATTATTTTTGTTGCTACTTCATAACTGTCATTTTGATACTGTTATGAATCGGGCGACCCCTGTGAAAGGGTCATTTGACCCCCAATGGGGTCGCGGCCCACAAATTGAGAACTGCTGGTGTAGAAGCAGTCTGAGCTCCAAAGTGGGGGGGCCAAGAAGATCTGCTTTCAAAATCACCATAGAGAATACGACCCAAGTCTCTAGGTGTTGGCCAATTCCTTGAATTTTTAGGTTTATCAAAATACAGTTCACCCATCCAACATATGTAAACACGTGTTAAACTGTGCTAGGCCATGGGTCTGTGGCAGTCAATTGAAACTTGCATGGTCCTTCGTCTCAAAATGCTTACAGGCTAGTCAAGAAAGCAGAAACATGCACACGAGTAAATATCTGGTTTTAAATCGTATGCTGCAATGAAGGGAAAGAGCAGGGTGCTGACAGAGACCCAGAGAGGAAACGGGTTTGCCTGGATGGCCAGGGGTAGGCTCTCAGAGATGGCAGCATTTATGTTGACAGTCAAGGGATTGGTTGGGCCCTGCAAAGAGCTACAGTGACTGATGCCATTGGCAAGGGGTCAAAGGCCAGGGAGAACCAAGTTTGTTTATGGAGCTAGCGCTAAGGGGAAGGCAGAGTTATGGGAGGAAAGTGAGGCGGAGGGTACTGGCAGGAGGGATCCAGTGGGTTTGGCCAACACAGTCAGATGGAACCTGCTTTGGTCTACAGAATCAATGGTTTGGTCTACAGAACTGGGTAGGGGTGCTATGTGCGTGTTTTAAATAGACACCATTGCCTTTAATAATAGTAAAAAAAAGAAAAAAACCCAACTTCCATCAAGTTGATTCAGACTCATAACACATTTTCAACTTTGGCCCATGCATACCATTTCTTCATTTTCAATTTATGTTAATAAAACTTAATATTAACTGAACCTACCACCTGCTCTCAAAACTTAATCATTGTCAATGATCATAGCTTGCCTCCAGAGCTATTGTGTGGCAGCATAGGCTTCTATGTGGATGGCACTCCTTGGGTAGTGTAACCTCCATTGGTCCTACTTACCTACGTGTTCACCCACCCAGAGGAACCAACATCCTGAAATTCTCGGACATTTTTATTTTAGTTGTAAAACATGTACTTGTATACCACACGGAACCCAACTCCATGCTGTTGAGTTGATAGCACCTCTATAGGATGGAATAGAATTGCCCTTAGGGTTTCTGAGCCTGGAAGTTTGATGGTGAGCCCTGGTGACGCAGTGGGCTATGCTTTGAGCTGCTACTCAAAAGCTGGTATTGACCCACCAGCTGTCCCTCGGGAGAGAGATGAGACCATTGGCTCTGTAAAGGCTCGCAGCCTTGGGAACCATAGGGGACAATTCTACTTCGTCCTGTAGGATCACTGCGAGTTGGATTCAACAGTAACAAGCTTGATTTTTGAAAACTTTATGGAAGTTGACTTTCTCCGAAGAGGGACTGATGGGTGGGCTATGCAGACCTTTCAGTTAGCAAGGGAGCCCTTAGCCCCTGTGCCGTCTGGGCTGCAAGTCATGTATGCCTAAAATGTATTGGTTTATGCTTATCTCTGTGTGGCCTTTTTTCATGCACAACACTAAACATTTCATACATAGCTACTCTGTATTGCATCTCACAGTTCCAGCCTCCCCAATCCCAAGGCTTCCTGATCTGTTGCTGGGCCCTTAAGTTGGTGACCACTCATGCGACGTTCTTTCTTCTGGGTTTAGTTATGTTTACCTAAGAGATCATGCTTGCTTTTAATCTTCTTACTTACTAGTGGTTGATATCCCACTTTGGATCTCTTGCTCCCGATCGGGACCCGATATTTTCGGCCTTGTCTACTTAACTTCCTCAGGACCCAGGACATCCTTGCCCAAGCTGTGTGCCTTGGTCAAGAGAACCTAGTCCCCTGACCACTTTCCCTGGCCTCATTGTTATTGGCAAAGATCTTCTCTATCGAATTTTATTTTGTAGTTTGTGTGTTTATGTTCTATAAAGAGAGTCTTTGAAAATTTCTCCTATTGTTTTGTGAGACCAAAGAGAGTATATGTACTTTCCAGGGTTAATTGTTATAGAACAGAAAGGTTCTTTGTATTCCTAGTTGTTTATGATAGTAGAAATAGATGTATCTGTCATCTAAAATATTCTGTGTTATATCATATTACAATACATTTTGAAGTGTATATACAAGAAAATGTGGCTCTCTTTAAGAATTCAGGTTAAAAAAAAAAGAATTTCTCAGTTTAATGGGAAGGCTGCTGTATTTCAAGTGATTCATTGGCTTACAGGTGAATGTCTACAAGTGAAAAGTCAAAATAGTACAACCAGCAAGTAAGTCTAATGACAAATACACCCAGATGGTCGGAATTCACATCCCAGAGGAACCCAAGCTTTCCAAGTGTCATATAAATCAGAGAAACATTGACATACTTTTTTAATGTAATTGCTTTTTAAATAAGTCAAGAAAAATACGCATTTATATTCTTTTATAATTATCCTTGACTGTGCTCTTTTACTATATTCTTAGTTCCTTATTTGCTTCCTTATTACTTTTTTACTGCAACTTGAGGGACGACTTGCAGATCACTTTCTTGGCCCACTTAACAATTCATACAGATTTTATTTCGTGCTGTTAGCTACAATCCCCTCAATAGCAGCATTCTCCCACTCCCTCCTTGGTTTCCCGTACCAGGTTGTCATTCTTTCCTGACACCTTCTCAACTGTGCACATTGGGTCCAGGCTGGCCCTTTGCTCTTGTGTGATCGGTTGTTCTGATAAGTCTGTTCTTCATGGGCATTGCTGGTCTCTCTATAACACTTCTAGTGTTGGGTTGAAGGGTGACTTCCAGGATGAGGCTCATAAGGATTTGTTCTTAGTGTTTTCCACACACCACAGGGTCCTACTCCATACAAATGGAATTGGAATCTTGGATGGGCATGGAGGTGACCTGGAAGTCTATACTTTTAATGAGTTGCACAGATTTAGATTGGTCTGATTTAGTAAATAAAAACACAGGAAATGCAGTTGAATTTGAATTTCAGATGAAGAGAAGAATATTTTTAGTATTTGTTTCATACAATAGTTGAGATGTTCACCGTTTATCTATTTTAGCTAGCAACCCTACCTAGGCGAGTCAGTGCCCATTGAAGACATATGGGTCACTAAACCAGCTACCAAGAAGTCCTTTTCCTGTGGCCCTACTCATTACTTGCTCTCATGAAGAGAGCACTGCAGATATGGGTGCCATTGCAAAGTGTGATTAAGAAGCTATTTGGTGCCCAACTATCAGAAAAAATAATATCTAGGGTCTTGAAGGCATGTCTTAAAACAGGCAGCCATCTAAATGAGACATCAAATAAATTCACAAGGAAGAAGCATACCAGCCTGTGTGATTCAAGGGTCGTAAATAATAAAATCCAAGGCCAGAGGAGGGGATGGTATTAGAGCTTAAATTCCAAGCACCCAGTTTGCAGAAGGTTATAGACGAAAGTAAAAGCCCAAAATCTGTTTGCAGGGTCCCCACATGGATTAGGCCTCTGCTGAATTCCTTCTGACCAGGGGTGTGCGTAGCCTAACTATCAGACAGAGTATGTTGCAAAGTAGATTAATGCAGATGTAGTTAAGTTAAAATTTAACACCTTATCATTTATTTTCCCTTTTAACCCACTTTAAATTTATTTTCATTTTGAATATTTCTGCTTTCCTTTCCATTAAGTTAAAATAATGTTTTTGGCACTTCATCAGCATATTGTACAATTCAATAGTTCAACCATATCAGGAAGAGTAGTAGAATCTTTACCACAACCAATTTTAGAACAGTTTCTTTTTCCCCATACTCATTGTTATTTATGTAATTTTTTTTCCCAGTTTGGCAAAAATATACACAACAAAACATTCACCAATTCAACAACTTCTACATGTATGACTCAGTGCCATTGATGATACTCTTTGTGTTGTACAACCATTACTGTCATCCCCTCCAAGCTGTTCCACCACCTCTAGTACATGAACTCAGTGTCTCCCAAGCAAAATCCATTGAGTTTTCCTGTGCTTTGTTTTGTTATCATTGTTGGTGTTTTTGTTTGTTCTTTGATATGTTTTTCTGTATATGAACTCCAGGTAAATCTATAGATACAGTAATGGGATTAATAGTTTCTTACATTTATGTATGGCAGGGGAGATTGGGAAAAATGAGGAGCTAATAGTGAATACAAGAAAGAAGAAACTGTTCTGAAATTGATCATGGTGCTGATTGAACACCTCTTTTTAATATGATTAACCCATTGAGTTGTATAAAAGAAGTCTATCTCTATTGCGAGAGCTACTTGACTACACCAGTATTTTCAGACGCCTACTAGTCCGTCTTGAGAGCCTTAATCCTAACTTCCCATTCTCATGGTTGACTCATTGTCCAAAAATGGCTGCCGTGGATCTAAACATCATCTCTATGTGCCAGGAAAAAATTTCAATTACAAAATTTAATTTAAAATTGAAATAAAAACAATAGTTTGTATCATACATTAAAATAAATTCCAGGCAGAATCAATAGTTAGACATAAAACACCATGATGAATGCAATGGGTTACCGGCTACA
Organism: Echinops telfairi; assembly: GCF_000313985.2. Classification (NCBI taxonomy): domain Eukaryota; kingdom Metazoa; phylum Chordata; class Mammalia; order Afrosoricida; family Tenrecidae; genus Echinops; species Echinops telfairi. The sequence continues at coordinate 2,023,595 of NW_022111322.1, read as the reverse complement.
AGGAGGACTGAAGACAGCAACTGTGAAGCATTGGGATCAATAGGTTATCACAAAGGAATAATTTGGGAAGAAATTTTTAAACATTTAAAGATAAGATAAACAGAAACCAGGCCAAAATCTATTTACATAAATTATGAGAAAATATTAATATCTATGCTCTTTAAAGAAATAATTCAACTTAATAGGAAAATAAAAATAGCATGAGCATTTCATATAAAAACATAATAACTAAGAAATGCCCTCCTGCATTAGTAGTTGTAATTGAATTGAAAGTGCTTTAACATTTAAAGTTTTTAAAATAAAATAAGTTAAGCCCCAAATTCAACCTCATTAGATAATTATGCTAGCTTTTGCATACCTGGTACTGAAGTTACCTAAACTTTTCATAAAGCTTCGTTTATTTTACCTCATATCTCAATTTCCATTTCTACAAATGTTAGCGTTATCTTGAGTTGTTGTTACGTGGTTTTCATGGCATAGTGATTGTGCTGTGGGCTGGAATCTGAAAAGTCAGCAGTTCGACACCAGCAGTTCAGCAGGAGACAAATGGGGCTTTCTACTCCTGTAAGAAGTTATAATCTCGGAAACTCACAGGACAGTTCTACCCTGTCTCATAAGGTTGCCGGAAGTCAGAATGAACTTGAAGGTAGTGAGAGTGAGACACATCACTAAATGCCAATAGTCTTCATGTCAGACCACACTTAATAATACAAATAAAGCAAATTTATGATGGTGAAGGAAGCAATAAAGACTGTTAAGATGTATCCATTGGCTCTATTTTTCCACTCCCAGGATGCAATCTCAAGAGAACAGCTTATCAGAAGGAAATATAAAACCAGGGATAGTCATTGGTTTGATCGTGTGACAGTCCATTCTGACCTATTGTGACTCTATAGGACGGAGTAAAACTGTCCCACAAGTAGATCACCAGGCTTGTCTCCTGTGGAGCTTCGGGTGGACTTGAACCACTGACCTTTTGTTTAGCAGTCATCATTGTGCCACCAGAGCCCCTTAAATATGTTTATTAGAGCGATGCAAATTGTAGCAAAGACGATTAGAATCAACCACGATTGTTGAAATTTTCTGGGCATAGATATGCATGTTTATCCATAATTTGATAGATCCAGATATCCATAAAACAATGACGATTATAGCGCTATTGAAAATACTGACCAAACACCAAAGGCAGGGAGAAAAATCATATCCTCGTCAATGAGGGTGGCGCGTGATGGAGACCCAATGCCCATCTGTAGACAACTGGACATACCTTGCAGAGGGGTAGTGGGGAGATGAGTCACTTAGGGTTCAGTAGAACAACAATGAAACCCACAACCTTCCT
>NW_022111322.1:2009946-2021567 GCF_000313985.2 Echinops telfairi | reverse complement strand
GTTTCAATTCAAGACAGAGGAAAGAAGAGCGCAGGAAAAAAGAGAAGGCAAATACTACTTTCAAAGATGACAAGATAATTCTGACTATAAATGACTAACAAGAGCACTAGCAGGGAAGGGTTTGTTTGCATGGGATTACCAGGGGAAAGGAACACAAGCCGAGCCCTCCCCTCTGCAGGAGGAGTAGCAATATGGGGCCACGTGCCCTCTGAGGGAGCTGGAGTCAGCTGAATTCTCCTGGTCCTAGCCCCATGGAGCTCTGGCAGCCATCCTCGCGTGCCTGGGGTTAGGTGATCCTTTGTGCTTGGCTGCTAGCCTGAGAGTTGGCAGTTCGAGTCTACCTCGTGGCATTGCGGAGGATAGATCTGCCACTTGCTTCCGTAAGGATTACAGCCAAGAAACCCCCTCGCAGAGTTCTACTCTGTAATATGTGGGGTCCCCTTGCCTCCGACTGAATGCAATGGCAACGATGTGCTTTTGGGCTTGGCCCTAGAAGCGAGGGCTTCATTGTCTCTGGTCTGCCTCTTTCAGGAGAAGCGCGCAGATGCCGTGACTCTTGATGCAGGCTGGGTGTACGAGGCCGGCTTGGCCCCCCACAACCTGAAGCCTGTCGTGGCAGAGTTCCACGGGTCCAAAGACGGTGAGTAGTTCTCCCCCGGGGGCCCAACTGCAGTGTGGCCTGTGGTAGTAGACACCGAGTCTTGTTCCTCTCTGGCAAGTTAAGGGAGATTCAGTGCTGGAGACCATGCCTCTCAGTGGAGTGTGTGAGAAATGCGGCTCCCATGGGTCTCTGTGGTGCGCTGGACTGGTGCTTCTGACACTGACCCCGTGGGCCTAGAAACTGTCCCTGCAGCCCCAGCAGGTTGTGTGCAGGCGTCTCCCCCCCACCCTCCCCGAGGTTTAGTGCCGCGTCCAGGACCAATGGTACTGCTCACAGGGGAGAGAGCATCCTGGCATCACAACTCCTCCAAGACCAGACCAGCCCTTCCGGGCCTGTGTCAGGGGACAGAAAGGAAGCGCAAAGCATCAGGGAATTTAGGTGTCTATGGCCCGTCCCCACTTTCCTGGTGGGCTTGGGCCGACATGCTAGAGGGCCAGGGTAGGCATACGTGCACATGACCTCGGGGCCCTGAGTTTGCCTGAAGGTTATGGCGCACAGTACCTCTATGGCCTAGAAAGGTTTATTTAATTCCTTCTTCCTTACCATCCATCACTCCCCCCGAACGAAGCATGGCCTCTGGGGTCCCTTCCCACTCCGGAGCCCAGTAAGGATGAGCACTGGCTCCCGGGGCCCAGGTGAAGGGTTTTTCATTTACTCTGCTGTTTTGCAGACCCCAAAACCGGGTATTTTGCTGTGGCTGTGGTGGCCAAGGGCAGCGGCTTCCAGTTCAACGAGCTCCAGGGGAAGAAGTCCTGCCACACCGGGCTAAGCAGGTCCGCCGGCTGGAACGTCCCCATCGGCAGGCTTCTCTGCAGCTTGCCGGAGCCCCGAGTGCCCATCGAGAGTGGTGAGCTGGCAGGAGGGTGGGAGCCTCAGACGGGCCTCTCGACTCCGTTGCCCAAACCGTCCATGTTGGGGCCAAAGAGTCACTATCAAGTTGAACATGCTCAAAGAACTCTGGATGGGGACGTGGGAGGGGGGCATTAAGCAGCTTTAAACTATCAGGGTCTGATAGATGCACCAGCAGTCCTGGGCAAGTGGGAGCCGAGTCTTTTCTGCTTTGAGCTCCCAATATACGGCCAGAGGTGGTCATGTAAGACTAGAACATCAGATAAGGGCATCAGGAGCCCCACTGAGGGGTTCATTTGGGGCCACCATTGCTGTGCCCTGTGGGTTTATTTCCCCCGGCATCCATTCCTGCCTACAGCTGAAGGATGTCCTGTTCTACCAGATGTGTCTCCGATGGCCATCTGGTGGCTATGCCCTTGGCCTGCCCCTCTCCAGGCTGGAGCACCCACCTCCTGGGTGTGGTTCCCCATCAAGACTTCCCTCTTCCCAGCAGGCTGGTGGGTGGGGCTGACGGCTGATGGCGGCAGGCCTTGGAGGGAGGATGCCTAGGCCTGTTCTTGGGGGCGAAGAGACTAACTTGTCCTTATTGGGGAACCCTTGATCGTGATGCATTAACACAAGTGAAGTATCGTCTGCTGGCTTTGTCCTGGTCACCCTCTGTCTTCCAATGCGTCCTGGCTGGGTTGTTGACTGTGCGTAGTTGTTGACAATGTGTAGTTGACTGTGGCAAGACTGGCTCCTGTCCTGATGTCCATATCTCTGTGTTGAGCAGCAGTGGCCAACTTCTTCTCTGCCAGCTGTGTCCCCTGCGCGGATCGGAATAGGTTCCCCAAGCTGTGTCAACTGTGTGCAGGGCCAGAGAAGTGTGCCTGCAACTCTCACGAACGATATTACGGCTACTCGGGCGCCCTCAAGTGAGTGAGACCTTCTGCTGCCCCGTGGTGCCAATGTGCCACAGGGCCCCGGGCTGAGAAATGTTCCCTGGCTCCGGCCAAAGTCAGGTCTGCCCACAGGGGCATTCAGAAGACCCAATCCCCCTCACAGGGAGTCAACAGTGCAGCTTGGGACTCCTGGGATGAGGCTGGTTCCCTCGCTTCCTATCCCACGGCAGGCTTGGCTTGCCCACTGCCTCCAGAGCCTGAGAAGAAAGCTCCTCTGCTGGGAGCTCCTTCTCTCGGCCCAGAGCTCCTGAGCCTGGGTGGACAGGCATGTCCCTTGTGTTGGGGCCTAGTCTTGATCAGCCAACCTTTTATCCAGCCACACCTGGTGCTCTGTGCTAGGGAGTCTCTCCTGCCTCCCCTCACTGCCCCTTGACGGACAGCTTGCTTGGCTGAGTCCTTGCTCCCTCTTCTTTTCTGTTTGTTATAGCCTAAAGTCTTATGGACTCAGCCCAGCCAAAGTGACAGTCACACCCTCAGGAGGGGCTACGCCTTCACCCTCCATTGCAGATGCTGAGGTCTTTTCCGTTCAAATGCCTTCCATTGGTTTTTGCTCTTTGGGGGCACAAGACGAGGAGCCTCCAGCTAGTGTGAGCTCACCTCCCCACCTGGATGTCAGTACCCCAGGTGCAGGCCTCCCTGCGTGAATGAGGGCACTGCCCCACCCCAGGCTCTGTCTGGAAGATCAGCCCTGGCTTCAGGCTGGAAGGTGGGAGCTGATGCTCCTACCCTGCAGGAGAGGAGGCCTACCTATGTCTTTCTTACCCACAGGTGTCTAGAGGAAGGTGCTGGAGAGGTGGCCTTTGTCAAGTATGAGACCATACTTGGTAAGTGATGGGGAAAACACCCTGCAGTTTCCCGACAAGCAGCGGATTTTCTCCCAGGCCCACCTTTTTCATGCTCAGTCATCAAACATGACAGACATCCCTCTCTCTGTCACCGCTCACACGTCTCTCCTGCTTAGAGATGTGCAACCTGGGCTTTCCCTCCGGAACTCTTCCCATGCTCCGGTCTCCACAGCTTGTGTCTCTGAGCTCAGACTCATCGCAGGCGCGAGGTGTAGGCTGCCCCACTGCATTGGGCATCAGAGCCTTCCTTGGGACCACTTTCTTGGCCTTTAACTGGCTGTGGGTCTTGAGCAAGTCTATTCCCTCCTGTGTTCTCTGGCCCGTCAGTGATCGTTCTGGGCCCCTCTGCTCACAAAGCCGATGATTCAGAGGGAATTGCAGGAGAGGTGGGGGGTGGCGGGTCTCAGCGTTCCGGACTTCTGCTTGCAGAGAGACTCATCTGGCTTTCCCTCCCCCAGAGAACCTGCCAAACAAGGCCGACAGGGACAAGTATGAGCTGCTCTGCCCGGACAACACCCGGAAGCCCGTGGATGAATACAAGGATTGTAACCTGGCCTGGATCCCGTCTCACGCCGTGGTGGCGCGCAGCGTGGATGGCAAGGAGGACTTGATCTGGAGCGTTCTCAATGAAGCACAGGTCTCCCATCTGCCCGGCTGCCTCCCTCACCTCCCGCTTTGTGGACCCTGCTTGGGTTGGGTTTGGGCTTCTTTCCCTTCTTCCTTGCCTTCTTGCCATGCTAGATGGCCATCTGTTTTCAGAACACAGCAGGAACCACATGACCCATCCCCTGTTTCTCTAAGAGTACCAGCAGGTACTCATCACAGAGCGACCGAGCGCCTCACCCTGCATCACTGCCAGCAAGGCCCCAACTTCGTGGGCCAGTGATGTCTGAAGAGGCTTCTTATTGCTCCGTTTATCTTCTTATTGCTCAACCAGGCCTTCATGGCCAAATGAAAACAGTGCCTTCCCCAGGAAGCCCTCCCGATATCTCTCTGCCTGACCACCGTTGGAGCTGCGAGCCCAGCAGTGAGCAGCCTCTGAGGAAGTGGGCTGCTGGGCCTGAGCCAGTGTCCTCTCAAACAGCCCTCTCCTCTGTCCATCCAGAGTTGAAGGGGTGGGCGCGCAGTGCCAGCCTCTGATTGAGACCCATGTCCGGATTGCTAAGCACTCTCAACTCAGTCAGGGAGTCGGGTAGGGGTCTAGCAGGGCTGGGAGCAGAGGAGACCCCATGTGGACAAGACCAGGCTGACGGCCTCCTTCCGTGGCACCTTAAGAAAGTTTTGTGGCTTCTCATTTCGTTTTCTGGGCTTGTTCCCTAACCCCATCTTTCAGCCCCCTTCTCTGCTGCTGCCACTCACTGCTCCGTTTTACCACCAACAGGAGAAATTTGGCAAAGAGCAGTCAGGAGGCTTCCAGGTCTTCAGCTCCCCTCACGGGAAGAACCTGATGTTCAAGGATTCTGCCACAGGGTTCCTCCGAGTCCCCGCTGGGATGGATGCCTGGCTGTATCTGGGATTTGATTACGTCACTGCCCTTCGCAATATAAAGGAAGGCAAATGTAAGCATTTGGGACCACAGGAGCTTGGGAAACTTGGTCGGGTGGGGACTGATGAGAGTACCTTTCCACCTTTCTGACCGCCTTTCTCTTCCCCACCTGTGCAGCCCTGGGACGGACTGCTGCAGGCTGGTGGTAGTGATTCTGAGCTGGGCCTGGACGTTCTCAGAGGGCTTTAAAGCACAGGCCTATTGAAGATCTTGGTGATTCAGGCAGCACTGTGTCCCTGATCTACCATCTTGCTCACACTCAGATTCCTGGCCCGGTGCTGTGGCAGCCTGTGGTCCAGAGAGGGGAGCATTTCTCCAGAGTTACTGATGGTTGCTTTGATTGCTTGTTCATTCCATAGACACGTACTGAGTATCTAGCCCCCTGGCGGTGAAAATGGTTAAAGGCTCCATTCCTAACCAAAAGGTCGGCTGTTCAAACCCACTCTTGGAAGACAGGCCTGTCAATCTGCTTCTGACAGGCGACAGCCTGGAAAATCAGAGGGAGCGGTCTTCTGTGACCCCCTGGGTGGTCACTAGTCGGACTCAGCGGGACAGCAAGGATCCACAGCCGTGAACTAGGCCAGGTGCCGGGCCTGCCGTGGTGAGAAGAACACAGGATGGACTTTCAGACTAGAGCAGAAAGACTTCTGTAATGAACAGGCGCACTGCTGAGGGGCTGATTACAGAATGAGAGCTCTGCTCCGACGTAAACAAAACAAATCACTTGGGCCTAAGAAAATGCAAAACAAAGAATAGCCTCTTGGGCACTGGGGGACCCCCAGTACAAGGAAGGGGTTCCTGCAGAAAGGACCCTGGAGTTGTGTCTCAATAATGGGCAGGTGTCTGTTATTCAGGAGACATTTGTTACGGTGCCCAGGTGCGATGCACGTCCCTCAACCATGAGGACGCTGTGATGGATGGGACAGACGGGGCCGTTGATGTTGGGGTTAGGGTTGGGGTTGATGTTCCCCTTCAGGGACCAGACAACAAGCAGGAGAAGAGTCGATGGCTGCATGCTCGTTGAATAAGAAGAAGGAACATCCAAGCAAAGCAAGAACAACCACCAAAACCCGACCGCCCGACCTGGTGGAGTGCCCGTGGACGGGGGAGGAAAGTCGGCCCCCAGAAGGAATCATTTTAAGCGAAGTCTAAATGATAAGAAGGCAGCCAAGAGATTGTGTCCTGGCAAGGGCTCTGAGGGGATGCACTCCTCAAGTGGGACCCCCAAGGGGGCTTAAACAAGTGTGTGAAAAAAATGGAATTAGAAGATAATGAATTTTTAAAATTGTAATAAAACATTTTATTGGGGGCTCTTATAACAATCCATACATCCATTGTATCATGCACATGTGTACATATGTTGCCATCATCCTTTTGGAAACATTTTCTTTCTGCTTGAACCCCTGGTATCTTTCCCCCCACGAATTGCTGAAGCTCCCTCATGCTTGTTTATGGCTGGAAAACACCAGCAGTTTCCTGGAGATTATAGAATTAATAACCACTGAGGCACTTGTGAGGCCCCTTCTGATCTCTGGTTCTCTTTCTTATGCCGTAGGCCCTGAGGCTGAATGCAGTAAGGTGAAGTGGTGTGCCGTGAGCCACCAGGAGAGGGCCAAGTGCGATGAATGGAGTGTTAACAGCGAAGGGAAGATAGAGTGTGAGTCAGCGGAGACCACCGACGACTGCATTGCCAAGATCAGAGTACGTCTTGCCTGTTGGACCTAAAGCTCTGTGCGTGATCCTGCCAGTGGGGTGGAGACGCTTGTGCCCAGGCACCAGGCCCTCCGTCCTGACGAGCAGACCCCACGTGGGGGCGGCACCTTTGAGCCTGTGCCTCTAGCACTGCGTCCGGGCCCAGTTTCCTTGTGTGTTAGCACACAGCAGAGTGGTCCGAGCGGTGTGCAGGAACCCCCCCCTGCCTCGAAGGTGCTCTCCCTTGCATTTTCTTGGAGAGGCTGGATCACTGAGAGGCAGCCTGGACTGTGATAAGGGACCTGTGCTGTTGCTTGTTGTTATCGTTGTTAGGGGCCATGGAGTCATTTCCAACCCGGAGTGACACTATGTGCGGCAGAATGGAACGCCGCCCTGTCCCCAGCCATCCTCACCGTTGCTCCTGTGTTTGAACCCAGAGTTGCAGCCCCATGTCAATCCTTCTTCTTGAGGGCCTTCATCATTTCCACTGCCCCTCTACTTTACCACGCATGATGTCCTTCTCCAGGCACTGGTCTCTCCTGACAACATGGCCGACGTATGTAACATGAAGCTTTGTCATCCTTGCCTCTAAGGAGCACTCTGGCTGTACTCTCTCCAAGACAGTCCATTGTCCTTTCAATATTCTCCTCCAGCACCACAGTTCAAGTGCATCCATTCATTTTCGGCCTTCCTTAGGCCAAGCCTCATTTTCACAGGCCTACGAGGCAGTTGAAAAGACCATGGCTTGGGTCACGCACACCGAGTCCTCCAAATAGCAGCCTTGCTTTTCTCTAGTCTAAAGAGGGCTCGTGCAGCAGATTCTTAAAAACAGCTAAAGGTTTTGTTGTTCAAATTTCTAAAGAAGAAAATAGAGATGACTTGGCATCAGATCCTGGATCTCAGGATCTTTTCCCATAGACATTATCCAGGTGGCTTTTCCCAGGTCATAAATCATTCTTAGAAAATAAGATCTCTGAATGTTGCAGTCTGTTCCCACACACATATATACAGACACACATACATATTCATTCTTGTACATTTTGCTCAAATAGTATCCAACATATTCCTTAAGATACATTCTTAGAAAGTCTATTGCTATGTCCAAGAGGAAGCCTGGGCATCCTAAGCATCTCTGAAGCCCAGGGCATGTGAGCTGATCATTTGGATGTACTGGATACATGCGTTGAGCACCCCATGTGTGTAACAACCTCTGAGACAGCTTTCGGCAGACCAGACAAGGATTCTGGATTCCACAAAGACAGACTAGAGCCTCCAACTTCACCCTGTCTCTCTGTCGCACCAATTGAGTGTTGGAGCCAGAACAGTGACGTGGGAGCCTCCCTGACATGGTGTCTACTGCTCTTGAATAAGCCAAACACATCACTAGAGCCAATCCCCCGCTGAGGATGGTTGGCGTGAATGTGAGAGTGCACGGTCCAGGCTGCGAGGCTTGCCTGATCCTTTGTCAGGCCAGGAGTGTTTCAATGTTAATAACTGCTCTCTGCCTGAGCCTGCAAGGTTTGCCATCCAAAGGCTGTTTCAACAAAACGGTTGGAAAGGTAGATGGACCAGAAATGATTTCTTTTCATCTCTTGCTTTGTGTTTGCAGAACGGAGAAGCTGATGCCATGAGCTTGGATGGAGGCTACATCTACACGGCGGGCAAGTGTGGTCTGGTGCCTGTCCTGGCGGAGAACTACAACAGTAAGCAGAGGGGAGCCCCACTCTGGTTCCGTGCCTTCTGGGCCACGGAGGGAGGCAATGGGAAGACCACAACCTAAGTCATGCAGCAGTGGCAGTCATGTTCCTTTCCGGAGCACCTACTGCTTCGCCGGCTCTGGGTTCCACCATCTCTAATGCTTACAGTCATCCTGAAAAGTGGGAGTTCCCACAACCTTCCACCAGTGAGTGGGTGGGGGCTCCCCAATGTTAAGTGTGTCCCTAAATGTGACCCTGGCCCGGAGAACAGCTGGGATTCCCAACAGGATCTCCTGCTTCCCAAGCTCATACTTTTCCAGCCCCACTGTGGCAGGGATTCTGAAATAGTTCACCGGCTTCCCTAGGGCCCCAGGGCATTGGAAACTCCCCACTTGTAGCTAAATTCTCCAGGGGCGTTGAAATGAGCCTAGCCCTGCCGGGAATTAGTGGTGCTTACTTACGTCGGAATTTACTCGGTGGCAGTGAGTCTTGGTTAAGGTGACCAGACGTCCCGCTTTTGGCAGGACAAACCCGATTTTTAACAATTTTTCCCGTGTCCCAAGGCATTTTTAAAAAGTCCCGATTTTTGGAAAGAATGCACGACAAGCTAGGGTAGACGGTTTTCGGCCGCCATGTGGCTATTTCGCCAGGATATGAGTTTTATCAATGGTGTCCCGCTTTTGTCCCGCTTTGCCAATGTTGGTGTGCCATCGTTTTCACTTCTCCCTTACTCTGAGATGCAGCTCGAGAAAGGCATGGTTTTCATCGAATAACTGAGTGCTTATGAATGTCTTCATTTTCCTTTTCCCCAGAAAATGGCCCTGATTGTGTCACAGGACCAGAGCCAGGTGAGTCAGGTCTGGAGTTAGCCTCGGGAGTTACAAGGTAAATTCCGACTGTTGGGGAAGGGGATGGGGTACATTTAAAATCTAATACAGGAAGATGGGCAGTAGAAAAGGTCCGTTTCGAATTGCACAAAGGTGTCCTGGTGGCACAGTGGTTTAAGCATTGGGCTGGGTACTGACAGATTGACAATTCAAAACCACCCGCCACTCCATAGGAGAAAGACGAGGCTGCATGCTCCTATAAAAAATGTACAGCCTCGGAAACCCTAGAGGGAGTTGTTTTTCTCTGCCCTGTTGGTTTGCTCATAGTCAAAGCCAGCTTGATGGCAGTGAGTAGTGGGGTAAGAGTCAGTAAGAGGTCCCAAGGACTTAGAAAGCCCTGGTAGGAGATGGGTACTCATTGGTACCCAACCACAAGGTCAGCAGTTTGAAACTACCAGTCACTCCTCAGGAGAAAGATGGGGCTTTCTACTCCCATAAAGAGTTACAGTCTCAGAAACTCACAGGGGCAGTTCTACCCTGATTTCTAGGGTTGCTATGAGATGGCATTGAGTGAGTGTGTGTGCATTTAGAGAGTTTATGGATCATCTGGGATCATATAACCAGGAAGCCAATTCAAGCTCTTCCCATGGTCCCCATGACTGTGTATAACATGAGACCTGTATATGTTTAAATGAGACTTAGTACCAGCCAAAGAGTCTTGTTCATTTGGACCTTGAACAACTAAGGGGAGAGCCTCCTATGGCACGACTGATCACTTGACCTTCAAGTTAGGGCCAACATGACTCTAGTCCTGGTCTGTGGCTGGGGAGATGTGGAATGGTGAGGGGGGACCAGGTCGGGAAACCTTCAAACAAAGTACGCACTCATGTCCAGAGCCCCTGCAGGTCATGTCCCATGTGCCTGATGCTTCTCCTCATCAAATCCTCCCAGCTTCGCCCTGCTGCTCCCGGAGCCAAGCGGACATTTGTCCATGGAGAACAAGGCTTCTCTCTGTCCATTTTGTTTGATTGTTGTTGTCTTTCCTGGATTAATTAAATTGGAAACTGAAATCACAATGTCCCAGTTTTCAGGAGCAGCATGTCTTTCCTGCTAAAGACGTCAGCTGACTTGAGTTTGGACATTTTCTACTTGGCATCGTTATTTTGGGGCCAAGCTCTCCTCTCCTGGCCAGAGAGCCTGTGCCCCTCCTGTTTTCTGTAGCTCGTCAGTCTTGTACTATTCTCTCTCAATCCCTGCTAATCCCTCTTTTTCACTGCTTTCAGATAAAGCGCCCCCACCCCCGAGCCCCCTACCCCTGACAGAGTACAGCAGCTGCTCCTTACCTTGAGCCTAGCCTCAGTCTGTTACCAGGAGGGTCCACTCAAAGACACAAGGAAGGGGCCAGGATGCTTGGCTCCTCTAGGGAGATGCAGGCGTTACTTGGAGGTACCCTAGACACGGCAGCTCCCTCAATGCTTCCTTTCATCATCTGTCCTGTAAGGCTACTGGGCTGTGGCCGTGGTTAAGACGTCCAATCCTGACATCACCTGGAATAACCTGAAAGGCAAGAAGTCCTGCCACACGGCAGTGGGTCGGACCGCCGGCTGGAACATCCCCATGGGCCTGATCTACAACGAGACCAAGTCGTGTGCATTTGGTAAGAGAAGCCGGGCGGGAGCTGTGGCCAAGGCTGGAGAGAGAGAGAGAGAGAGAGAGAGGCGGAGCTCACTGAGTGCGCTATCAGAATAGGAAGAGATGTCGGGAGCAGAATCAGGATGGCTCCTTTTGGCTGCACATGATGGCTTGAAGTCGAAACTCTCCTTCCTCTTTCATGAAAAAGGCCAGAGGTGTGCAGCGCAGGGCTGGTGTGATCATCAGAAACCCAGCCTCCCCTCTTTCTGCTGCACCATTCTTAGCCATAATCTTCCATCTTCGTGGTTGTCAGCCTTGCCGTGCTCCAGGAAGACCCACGGACCAAGCGTTCAGGGCAAATGGAAGTGTGTGCCAGCCGCTGTCCCCTTTTTGAAGGGAGCTTTTCAGGAAGTAGTAACCAAATTAGCCCAAATAATTCAACAGTGCCCAGAACTTAGGTAACAAAGTCACAACTCATTGTAAGAGAAGCTGAGAAATACAGCCTTTTATTTTGGTATGCTTCTGTCCCCAAATAACATTTCATTTTGCTACCAAGGAAAAGGAGGACATGGATATAAGGGGACAGCTAGCAATCCCTGTGACTTACGGAGCTCTCTAAGGGGTTCCCCTTGGCAGTCTCACCGAGTCACTGCCCCGCTCAGAGGTCCCTTCCAAAGGTGGAAATCCATTTATTGCCTGTGCTCTCTGAATAGAACTTCAGGAGTGAGCTTATTTCTACCCCCTTAAAATTCTGGGTGTTAAGTTCATGGCCAACAAATGGCTTCTGTGGGTTCTGACTCACATTCTTTTCTTGAGTCCTCCGCGCTCTCACTTCCGAAGTGGACGCCTCTTGAAAAGGGGGAGACATTTCACGTCTGTTATGAAGCAGCTACATGCTGTGAGTGTGAGGGCTTGGGGACAGACCAGGTAG
>NW_022111322.1:2008138-2009327 GCF_000313985.2 Echinops telfairi | reverse complement strand
GCCTTCCCACAGGCTCAATTAAGTTTCCTTTTAATGCCCAGAGCCTGGCAAGTCCTGAACTGATTTACAGAGTTACAGCAGATCACAGAATGAGGTCGTTCTTCCTCTCCTGGCCCCTGAGCCAGGTTACATGTTCCGTGAAGGTTGCTTGTATTGGCTCAGGAAGGAAGAGCTAATTTCTGGTTGCCTTTCTGCACAGATGAATTTTTCAGTCAAAGCTGTGCTCCTGGGTCTAAAACCGATTCCAAGCTCTGTGCTCTGTGTGCTGGTCCACAACCAAACCAGTGTGCTGCCAACAGCAAGGAGATGTACTACGGCTACACGGGGGCTTTCCGGTGAGTCTTGTCATTCGGGCATGTGTTAGTCCGGGTGGACTAGAGGAACAAATTCATAGACACTCATATGAAAGACACTCATAAGAAAAAGCTTTATATAAAAAGAGCAATTATACATTGAGAAAACATCCCAGCCCAGTCCAGATCACGTCCATGAGCTTCATATTAGCCCATATGTCTGATACCAATCTATAAATTCCTCCTCAGACTCACACAACACATGAAATGATGCCGAATGCAGGAAGATCCCAGGCCAGTGGGTAGGAGGTCTTGTGGATCCAGTGGCAGTGGAAGCATCACAATGCTTGTGCGGTCCCCGTGTCTCCTCCAGCTCTCTAAGTGTCTCCACAGGAGGAAAGGGAAGGCAGAGAGAGAGTGCATCCCGCCTTGGGGGAAGAAGACAGGAGTTCTGAAAATCCTTAGGAGAAGGCTATGCCCACACAGAGGCCTCATCGGCTGTGACCTAAATGAGAGCCTAGATGCCACCCCATCATTCAAGTTGACAGGAGATTATGTAACTGCCACAGCATGGGAATGTGATACCCCAGCATCGATCAGATTTCTTTCTGCAGAATTGAAGTCTGAGCATAAGGAGTCCTGGTAACATAGTGGTTACATGTTGGGCTGCTAATTTCAAGGTCAGCAATTCAAAACCTCTAGCCACTCATCAGGAGAAAGACAAGGCTTTCTATTCCAGTAAAGAGTTACAGTCTCAGAAACCCACAGTAGCAGTTCTACCCTGGCCCACAGGGCCGCCCTGAGTGGGAATTGACTGGATGGCTGTGAGTTTGGTTTTTGTTTTGTTTCATTTACGTGTGTGTGTGTGTGTGTGTGTGTGTGTGTGTGTGTGTGTG
>NW_022111322.1:2006422-2008038 GCF_000313985.2 Echinops telfairi | reverse complement strand
TTTTTGTTTTGTTTCATTTATGTGTGTGTGTGTGTGTGTGTGTGTGTATGAGAGAGAGAGAGAGAGGTTACTCATTGGGCTGCTAACTGTAAAGTCAGCAGTTTGGACCCATCAGCCACCTTTTCAGGAGGAAGATGAAGCTTTCTTATCCCACAAAGATTAACAGCCTCAGAAACCCACAGGGGCTGTTGGAATCACCTTGACAGCAGTGGGTTTGTTTGGGTTTTAATTTTTTGAAGGCTGAGAGTCTTATGTTCTGAACCTGTTAGTGCTTCGCATGTTAGGGACCAGATTTAGCAGTCAAATGCAGAGACGTGTGTTCAGGGGCATCTGGCCACTCCTGTGCACAGGCTGCCAGAATCGGCTATCACAGACCGTTTGGAGTCGTTTGGCAATCTCTAAAGATGGTTTTGATTGTCACTTGTGACAGCCCTGTATGTGTCAGAGCATAACCAGTGTCATAGGGTTTTCAATGGCTGATTCCCCGCCCCCCCTCCCCAAGACAGATTGCCAAACCTTTCTTCTGAAGCACCTCTCTGAATGGATGTGAACCTCCAACCTCCCATTTAGCAGCTGGGCATGTTAACAGTTGACACCACACAGGGACTCCCCTTCCTAGCTAGCTGTCCCCCAAACCCTCAACCAGCTATAGAAATAAGCAGGTTCTTTTCCTGAAGCAAAACCCCAAACCAAACTCGCTGCCACTGAGTTGATTCCGACTCATGGCGACCCTACGTGGCAGAGTAGAACTGCCCTGTGGGTTTCTGAGACGGTAATTCTTTACAAGGGTAGAAAGCCAACTCTTTCTCCTGAGCAGTGGCTGGTGGGTTCGAACTGCTGATCTTGTGGTTAGCAGTCCAAGGGCCCTAAAGCAAGGAGGTTAAAGTAGACTGAAATCAGGATTGAACCTTGTGTACAAGAGTGTTTGATTCCACCAGAGCCATCTAACAGATGTTTAAACATAGACAAAGCTTCCCATCATTTAATAGGATTGGAAGACAGCAGTAACTGCTCCTAAAATTATACTGGACAGAGTTTATCTTATGATTTCTTTGTTCAGAGAATCTGTTGGTGCCCTGCCGTGCCTCTGAGCTGCATTTAATATGCCAATGACCATCCCAGAGATGTGTAGAGGGTATGTTATTGGAATCAAATGCCACGGTGCTGGGTTTTGCCACACTGGCTGAATTTTCTGAACACCAAATGCTGCATGAATATTCAGAATTCTGTTTCAAAGAGATGAAGGATTATGCAAATTGAAATTTGTGCTGGTCTTGCCATTGTTCACGAATGCTGCAGGCGCAGGGCCCCCTTGTAAGGATCTGGTGGGACTCAGTTTTTCATTCCCATTCCTATACTGAGATGCAGTACCACCTAGCTGGAAAACTGACCCTTAATGCTGCTTTGACGTTAAGAAAAGGATGTCTCTCTGTTAGAAAAAGGATGCCAGATGGTAGGATTTAATGGCGAACTGAGAGTGTTTGACTACCAAGCAAATCACAAAGCAAACATTTTTTTTTTCTATCTCTTCTCTTTTCCTTCCATTGCCCAGTGAGAGATGGAAGTGACCATAGCAGAGAGCAGGGGGCCAGCCCTGAATCTGTAGGCCGGCCCTC
>NW_022111322.1:1982396-2005833 GCF_000313985.2 Echinops telfairi | reverse complement strand
ACCCCCAAGGAACCATTAATCCAGTTACCGTCGCTATAGATTTACCTATCCTGGATTTCCTATACAGAAAAACATTCAAAAGGGAACAAACAAATAAAAACTAGCAAGAGTAGTAAAGTAAAATGGATACAAACCAACCGTTATTGAAAAGAAAGCAGGCCATATTAAAACTAGAACAAATGTACAAGGATTCTAAGGGAAATAAATGACAGGGTGCTCGGGCTGAGCCTGACGCAGGGCCTCTCTGGCATTGCAGTCTGCGTGACAGCAAGGCTGTTCACATCCCTGGTCCGTGGTCAGAGGGTTCACCGAGAGCGTGGCCCATGTCTATCCCCTCTGCGCTTTCTACAAACGGAAACAGCTTTGACATGTAACCTGCTCTCTTCTCTCTCTTCCTCGATGGAACTCTGCAGGTGTCTGATTGAGCGGGGCGATGTGGTCTTTGTGAAGGATCAGACGGTCATGCAGAACACTGGCGGTAGGTGCACCCGCGTCTCTCTCCCTGTATGCTTTCGGCAGTGGTATTCAGGGCTGGTTTCATGAAAGTATTGTGAATTCTGCCAGGCCTCAAAGCCCAATGCTCAATCTACTTGACTTGGTGGAACATTCACCAAGAAACATTCACCTGCCTGGGCAGAGTGGAGAGGTCCCTGGGGTTCAGAGCACCCCTGAGTTCTCACCCATAGGAGCTCCCCAAACCACAGCAGCCCCCCCGACCAGCCGCCCCCCTTTAACACGTCCATGCATATTTCCCAAGATCAGGAACATCCTCTTATAGACCTATGGTACAAATGCCAACAGCAGACAATTTCTTCTTAACGCTGCCTTAATATGAATGAAGTCCACAATCCAAATTCAAATTTTGTCAATTATTCCAAGAAAGTCCTTTAAATCTGTTTTATATAGACCCTGGCTTTATCCACTGGGGTAGCCTAGAGATGATGGCTTTGAACACCAAGAGGTTGGTGTCTAAATACCATTCTCTACTGAAAGGAACCAGAAAAGTTGGTGCTGGGGCAGGGGCAGGGAAAACTCAAAAGGAGTCTGCAACTATTGGCACACGGATTGCTGCCTGCTGTCTGCAAAGACCCATTGTATCTCCTGCATCTGGTCCGCACTCCCAGCAGGGCCTTTTCAAAGGACCTCGCTGCCCCAGTGTGACGCACCTCTTCCGCCCCTCTACCTACAGGACTGTGCTCCTCTCCTCCATCAAATCAGCAGCGTGGCTGTCCCCAAGCCTTGCCAGGGCCCCTCGCCCTCCTCTAGAGACGCATTTCTCCCCCCTCCTCTCTATCCTCCGCATGCCACAAGGCTGGCTTCCTCCAGCCAGCCTTCCCTTCAGAATTCTTCCATCTGGTTCTGAACTCACCCACACTGACCATGCACTCCGCAAACTAGAAACGGTTATTATCTGTGCCCTGAATATGTGCTTTTGTAGCTGTGTGATTTCCCTCCTCCAAACGAAAGCAGCAACTGAGAGCTTAGTTTTAGCTTGTTAACCTGTCTAAATCATGACAAAGAATGGAGCGGGTTCGGGCAGAGAGATGGCCGATTCCATCAGGAGGGTGCAGGGTTTGAAAGGCTGGTAAGAGAAAGAAGGAGTGATGTGATCAGGTGGTTGACTGTGTCTGCTCTTGCTTGGTGAGGAGAGAGACTGGCAATTTGAATCTCTCCACTGAAACTAAAAATATACAATATTCTTCAAACCACTTAATCCACTTCTATTTATGCATGGTCCTATGCAACGGTATTCACATTAGCCCTGTTACAATAGCAAAAAATAGAAATAAACTAAATACCTTTCAACAGAGAAATCGCTCTTTAAAAAAAGCACTGTGCATCTTTTGGAATATTATACAGTCATTTTTAAAATGAGCCAGCTTTATATACACTGACCCAGAAGGATCTGTCGGCTGTATTAGCTGAATTTTTTAGAGTTATGGAATTTTACCTTCGTCAAGATCCAACATGAAGCCGATCATGAGCCTCTGTGTGAACACAGCTGGCAAAGAATGTGTGCAGCCCGGCCTGGGAGAAAACAGACCATGCTCTCCAGGATCCCCCAGGACAGAGTGGGATTCAGGGAGTGGAGAAAAGGGGGCACTTTTGCTTGAAATGCACATATCCTTCCATTTTTATTATGACTGGGGACTCATACGTCATTTGCTCAGTGGAATATGAAGGGCAATGTGGCAACCCTGTGTTTGGGGAGAGATGTGAGGCTAACAAAGCCTTTGTGAGATTGCCTCCATCAGACATAGCAGAAGCTGAGCACCCCCCACTCCCACCACCAGAGAATGGAAAGAAGAAATTAACAAGGGGCTGAGAGCATGCTGTGGACCTGCTCCCACATAGGCACAGGCACAGGTACATTCTCACTTAGATTAGTAAGAAAGAGTCTGAGTGAAGGCATCGGTGCTGCTTCTGAAAGGAACCATTAGAGAAACCCATCCTTTGGGTTGGCAGTGCCAAAAGGCATCGCATAGCACAGAGATGGGAACTCGGGGCTTAGAGGGTCACAGTCTTTGTTACAGCAACATGAACAGAATGCTCTGGAATCTGGTGGGAAAGAAGATCTTTGTGAACCCGAGGTAGTTTATTGTGACAGCCTGGCTGATAAACACAAGTGAGATTAACTGAAGGCCGGAGAGATAAATGGCTCGGTGAGCCTCACCTTTCTTGTCTCTCGCTCTTTGATCATCGGACCAGTGTGAGGCTGCCTTGCTTGTTCTGTGCCTCAATTTACAGGCTACACTGTCTGTGGGGCGCCTAGCCTGTGAACTGTGTCGCTGTAAATTGAGGTCCCTTTTAGACATCTCTGGAGCTGGGGACTGGCAGTTGGTGACCTGCCTGACAGTGGGTGACCTGCCTGACAGTGGGTGACCTGCCTCGTGATTGGCTGCTGTGCTGAGATAGCCTAGCTTTCTCTATATATAGAGGAAAACCTGGCAAGCAGACTAGACTTGAAGGACTGCTAGTGTCTCACAACTCTCTCTCACAGGAGGAGATGCACTGAGCCATTTGTACTGCTTTATAATTTAACTGTTCATTTCTGGTATTACATATCTATCTGTATATAATTTAACAGTTCATTTCTTGTGTTATATATCTAAGTATCTTTATAAATAAATATATTAAATTATCAGCAATTTGGTTTTATCTCTCTAGAGAACCCTGTCTAACACAGAACCACATTCAGAAAAGGGAGTTCATTCATGGAAAGGATGGAAGGGTTTGGTCATTCCTGAGTGTGAATTGAAGGTGGGCTGTAGTCCACCTTGGCGTCTCTTTCCCTCCACCTGCCCTTAACTGCAGTGCGCACGCTGGGGTGTCAGTGCCAGACAGCGTGGCTCATCCATCGTGCCCTATCCTTCTCTCCCAGGAAAGAACACTGCCGACTGGGCTAAGGACTTGAGCGTGGAAGACTTCCAGTTGCTGTGCCGGGATGGCTCCCGGAAGGAGGTGAAGGATGCTGCCACCTGCCACCTGGCCCAAGTCCCAAATCATGGTGTGGTCGCACGGAAAGAGAAGGCAGATTGTGTCCGCCAGGTGCTGCTCAACCAACAGGTATGGACCAACCAGAGGCTCCCTAATGAACCTGGGTGCTGTAGGGGAGTTCACAGGTGAATCCACTACCAGACCCCAGCGTTCTCTTTCTGGAAGCTGGAATTAAGGGGCCATGGACTCCCCGCAGAGAGCTGGATTGGAGTCTCCGCTCTGTGGCTTCCTCAGCTGTGCCATCGCAGGCGCCTTCTGATCCTCTCGCCGCCTGCTCCCGCTCATCTATGAGATGGGAAGAGTGCTAGTTCTACCTACCTCTCCCTGATTGTGAGCATTAAATGAAATAATGCCCCCAAATAGCCTAGGAAACTGTCTGGTGTACAGGAAGTGCTCAGTACCTGTCAATTACCCTTGTTTCCCTGTCCTGCGCACTAAAGGAAAGCGGCCCAGCCAGCTAAGAAGAGGAAGGCCCTCAATGAGATGGGTGGACACAGTGGCTGCAACGATGGGCTCGCCCTTGAGAGCCACTGTGAGGATGGCCTCGGGCCTGCGCAGTGTTTTGCTCTGCTGTACATCCGTTGCTATGAGTCAGAGCCAACTAGAGGGCACTCAACACAACATCTTGCTTAGGCACACCCACAGCATCCCTCTAATAAGAGCATTGGCCGTCTGTGGGGGGGGTGGGGTGTCGTGGTGGGAGGGAGGATGTCGCAGAACACCCACCCCAGTTCCTGTCTTGTGGTGGCTTGTCTGAATATTCTAATCTTGAAGACCTTCTCTCAGGGACAGCTCATTGACAGGTGACGAGGTTCAGTTTTGTTTTTTTAATGAAGATAGCATGTATTTAAGTTTCCTTAGGCATCTGAAGGTTTCCCCATAAGCAACGCCCAAAAGATATGGCCAGTGAAATGGGGACGCAATCGCAAAGAAGTCAGGGATGGGGGAAGGACAACTCCCAGCGGAGGGTAGAGCTAGCATGCACCCTGCAGAGGGGGTTGCCCTACAGGAAACCCTGGAGCTGGACCCCACTGGGGGAATGCCAGGGGCTGGATGCAGAAGACCTTCAGGCTCACCCTATCCTCTTTCCTTTTTCCCCTGGGGCTGCCTCAGCAGAGCTTCCGCTGCCCCCCAATCCCCCCCACCCCATGTTCTCTGCCGCTTACTTGCTCGCTGCCACCGCTCCTCACGCAGCTTCTTTTCATTTCACAGACCCAGTTTGGAAGACAGGGCTCACAGTGCACTACGGGCAAGTTTTGTTTGTTCAAGTCGGAGTCCCATGACCTGCTGTTCAGGGATGACACACAATGTTTGGCTAACCTTCCAGAGAAAACTACCTACCAGCAATACTTAGGACAAGCATACATAACCGCTGTTGGTAATGTGGCCCATTGCTCCACCTCAAGTAAGTCGGAGGAACTCCATGGCTCCAGGGTGGTGGGTACACAATCGGGAGGGGACAGATGAAAGGGTGAGGGAAATATGTCTTCCCAGCATGTCATGAAAGCCAGCTTTGATGAGCAGATAGTACAGGAGATTCAGGCGCAAGGTTCTAGGATAGGGAACTTTCTGGACAAGCAGAATTCTATTGTATGACGAAGGAAATGGTTTAAGGTTTCTGCAGCTGTGTTGCCCAACATGGTCGTCACTAGCCACCGTGGCTCCGTGCTGGTCAGCAGAGAAAGCATTTCCACCATTGCAGGAACTTCTCGTAGCCAGCGCTGCTCTAGAGAGCTTGAGCCATGCCAAGTGTGTCTACCAAAAGCTACCGTCCATGGAGAAGGCCAGTTTTCCTAAGAGGCAAAGCACAAGCAAAGCTACCTGAGCACCAGCACTACTCGGCACTGAATGTAGCCGCAAACAATCGTTTGGGGATGCGGCCGAACAGTGTGGTTGTAGGACAGTCTGTCTTCTGTGCTAGTGTGCATCTTACAATAGTGATTCCCAGGCCCTGGCCGTGGAGACAGTGACTCGGCGCCCGGGGCAGGCTATCCCTTTCTGACAGCTCCTCACAGAACTGTGATCTAAGGGACAAGCCTGCCAGGGCCCCTGTGGCGAGCACTCAGGTTAGAATCACGCACCTGTAACCTCCATGAGGGGAGGAAGTCTGCTCCATCCACCAGCCCTAACACAGAAACTGGAACGTTCTAGAAGCCTAGTGCATCTTGCTGTGGTAGTTCCTTGCCTGCTAAAGAGGAGTAGGCTAGCCGAGGTCAGAGGGCATAGCCCCCTAGGCTGCATCTAGCCACAGGAATCCAGGTGTGCAAGCCACCAATAAGAAACAAGGCAGGGAGGAGGTGAAGCGCAGAGAAATGATGCCATCCTCCCTGGGATGGGCTCCCTGGCGTTGGTGCTGGCGCTGTACAGGCTAGTGGAGGAACCGTACAAGCAGTATCAGATTGGGCCAGCCGCCCGTTAGAGAGCGGAAGATGAGGGTAACTCATCTGAATGCTTTCATAGCACGCCTAACTGTCCATTCGCTGAACGGTGAGCAGATGCAGGTTCAAATATCAATGCCCTACCTCTTTGCTTCCACAGAACTCCTGGAAGCCTGCACTTTCCACAGAAGTTAAAACCCAAGAGGCGGGACCATCACCCACACAGAGACAGAGCTTCGCCAACCTGCGGGCGTGGTCCCTGCCGCCTGCCCCGCCCTCCCTTGGTCCTGCGCCCTCTCTGACTAGTCTGAGCTAATCACATCTGCCCTTCCACCTCTCTGTGGCCACCTGTGCAGGACTTGAAATAAAAACGATCTTTGAAAAGCTTCGGTCTTTCTGAAGGATTGATTTTAGCCTACTGGACTAGATACCTATTCAACTGGGCCCATCTGACACTTCAGAGCTCACGAGCTCTCCCCTGCAGCCAGGCACACCCACAGCCACAGCTCCTGGGAAGAATGCCATAGGAAAGTTTTCTGAGAGGGGTCGGCGTGGTCGCTATAACAGAGTCACGTGTAAACAAAGTCAAGTGTGTGTGGCCGTGCATGCATGTATGTGTGCGTGTATGTGTGTGTTGTGTGTGTGGAACTTCAGCAGGAAGGAGAGAAGATGTGGGGTGAGAGCAGAGATTAAAGCTCAAGTGAGTTCAGAAAAAGAACATAAAAGGATCGGTATTATTTTAATATTTTGAATGAATTGTATCAAGGACAACAGAAGTATTGATTCTAAACCAGTTGAAATATGTAAATCACCTTCTTGCTTAAAATTTTTAAAAGCATTTTATTGTCATATAATTCTCAAACCATACCATTCAATAGTTCAATCATCTACTAACTTAAAAATGTTAACCCTCGACTGCCACAGTAGCTACCCTGATGGCCTTAAGTCCACGGCCTGCAGAAGTGCAGGCTAATGCTGACCCTGCCCGCCCGCACCTGCCCTGTACCCCTGCCACTCACCTGGCTCCTCATCCAACTACATCCCTAGGTGAACAATAACACCAGGTAGGGGCCCTCCTTAGAACGATCAACCATTCTAGAACAAAAGGGCAGCAGGTGCCCAAGGACAACGTTCAGGAGACGGATGTGCTAGGGATAAAGGAGCAACAGAAGCAGGAAACACAGGGAGGGATTCGAACCAACGACATGGAGCAAAGTGTATTTGAAACCTGAGAAAGGATTCCTATGATTAGTGTCCCCAGACTTGAGCTATATTCCATTGTGCATTTGAGCTTTGGGGAGCAGGAAGAGCGAGGAAAATGTGTCTGATGAATGAGACACGGTTTCCTCTAGAAAAGGAGAAAAGTTGACTACCCATCTCTGATTTGAATCAAGCAGAACACATTTAAGCAGACAGTAGCCTGGACCTCTGAGTCCTTCCTCCGCATCCAACCCCACTGATCTCCCAGAAGCCTGCAGTCACAGGAAGCGGTGATGGTGGAGGGCCTGAGGCGGCTCATGCCCTGCCCTAGCGGCTCACTCTGGGGACTGGGGGAGCTACCTTTTCGCTTGAGTCTGGACACTGCAGATGTCTTCTGCCTGCATAATCCCCTGAACACAAATCAGAAGAAGATAGGACTTTGTCTTCTAAAGTCTATCTTTAGTTTTTCCCAAAGTATACCATTCCAGTAGCACCAACGCATGTGACTCTACAAGATGGACTGGCACAGCCGCTCCAGCAGAACAACAGTTGTGAGGATGGCGCAGGACCGGGCAGTGGCTCCTTCTCTTGTGCACGATGAGCCAGAGCCGACTCCATGGCACCTAAAAACAATTTGTGCACAAAATTCCTACACAGTTGAGGCCGTTATGGGCAGGGTTTCCTATGTCTGGTTCTTCTTCTTTCCCTGAATGTATGGGTTTCCACAGCCAAGTCTACTAGTAGAATGCATGCAAGCAGTGATTTTTCTGAAGAAGAGGCAGTGGTCATTGTCAATGACCAGCGTGTGTATGTGTGTGTCTACGTGTGCGTGTTGGGTGATGGATGCAGGGCAGGAACCAGGACCATAGAAAGAAAAGAAATCGAGTGTGGGCAGACTCCTGCCAGACCTGATCATTGTAATTGAAAGTACAATGAAAAACAAAGCCATCCATTTGCTGACTGGTTCCCCACAACCTGAAAGCCTTCTTTGATCTGGGGTCCCTACTGCCTACCTTTTTCAACCAGAGGTCTTGCAAATGACTTCTACTATCTTCAAGTATGAGGTGGGACTGCCTGGGATCACATCCCAACTCCGCCCCTTACTGGACAAGTTGCTTAGCCTCTGCCTCAGTTTCCCTAGCTGAAAAATGGGGAAAATGGGTCATTGTCAGACTTACTGCTTGAAAAGAAGGTAGAGGAGTGCCTGACTCTAGCGAGCACTCATGTCCCCTTCTCTTCCCGGCCCGCCATTCTGCGACTTCCACTCCCGGCTCCGCCGCCCACCCCACTTAGATCACTCTCCTTGGAGTCTCAAGGAGCCTCCCTGCGACAAGGGATGCGGCTGACCACTCTCCAGGCCTGCTCTCAGGCTGCCTTCACGGGCTTCTTTGTGACTTCCTCTTCCCTTCCTCTTCTTTCTCTCCATGAGTTTCACGACCACTTGTTCCTGAGTGCCTCCCAGAGGGAAACCCCGCGGCTGGTGGCTGGCACTTTACATGTGTTTCCTGTATCCCCTGCAGGATATAAGCTTTGCGGTTTCCCAGACCTGCCTGAAACATGTACAAAAGAGAGGTCATCTTCTTGCCAGCTGTACCCTCAGCCCTAACCCCTCCAGTTGAGTTCCCTGCTCACATAAGGCACAGCCACCTGCCTCGTCATCAGCATCACCACCCACCTTATCTCATACACGCTCAAGTCCTAAGATTGAATTAACTACCCGATGCCACACTGTACACCTTCGAAGCGTCTCCGAAATCTGTACCCTCTCTGCCACATCGACCTCTGTCCCTGCTTCCGACCTTGAACCCCTTTCGTCGGAACACTGCAACAGCCTCTGCCGGTTTTTCTGCCTCGCCGTCTTTTCTCTGAACATGCTGGCAATTATCAATGTCACCCCTCAACTTGCAACTCCTCCTGTGATCCAGATGCAGTCCAGCACCCAAAGTCCCTTCAGGCCTGGTTCCCGTCTCTTGTCACTTCCCACCACCTGCTGAATGACAGAGACTGCAAACAGAGTCCCCAGCCTGGCTGCATTCTGCCCACAAAGCTATGTTATTTGGGTCACAAGCATTTACAGGTCTTCAATTAATTGTCGGATGATAAAAACAGAGTATTTTCCGCAAACGCCTGCCTTTCTGGTAACTGTTGAAAAACTGAAATTCACTGGCTATCCGTCTGCCACATGCTTGTTTGCAGAGCGGTGGCTGCCCACTTCGTCCTGATTACCTCTCAGCTCAACTCACCAACAGCGAGTCAAATAGGACCCAGAGAGAACCGTGGAAGACAGGACGGCACGGCCCTCTGGATGTCTGAGGCTATCGGTGTCCACAGGATCAGAAAGGTTCATCTCTCTGCTGGCCTTGCCCAGTGTATAACCCACCGCTTCATCAGGGCTCCTGGGCTTCCCTTATCTAGTGCTGCCACACAGATACACCACGCAGGGGGCTTAACAAACACAAACGTGTTCTTTGACAGTTTAGGAGGCCCGATGTGTCAGGTCTAGGGGAGGCTTTCTCTCTCTGTGGGCTCCTTTCAGCATCCCTGAGCAGGGCTTTCTTGGGGATCCCCTGGGTCTTGGCATCCGTCTCCCCTGGGCCTAGGACTTTCTCAGTGCAGGGGCAGCAAGCCCCAAGGGGGCACTTTACTTTCTGCTTTTCCTCCCAAGCGGTGGTCGGTCCCTTTCTCTTTGCTCCCTCCACTCGCATTTTGTCTCTTGTCAGATAAAATAGGCTGTAAGTCACAGCCCTGCAAAACTCTCCTTACATTGGATCAGGGCTGTGCCGAGGTGAAGGGTGTTGCTGTCCACTTTTAATCCTTTTAGGGGCTTGTCAGATCTGATCATCATGTAAGTCACCCATTACATCATCTAAAAAGACTCCCCAGCTTTGTCTCCCCCAAAGAGATGCCAAACATGAGAGGCTGTTTGCCAGCACATGGTGGGAGGTCAGATGCATTCAGGCTTCAGACTACTGTCTAATCCCATCACAGGTGGAGCCCACTCCCTGCTGTTAACGGCAGTGGATTGCTTCTCACTGAAGGCTTTCAGCCATCAGTCTGGTCCACTGCAGGTGGGGTTCACACCCTACTGATAATGGTTTCTATGGAGAGCCAGAGAACAGGTTAAACCTGCTCAGTGACATCCAAAACTAGGCTGCCTCCCTGAATCTAGGATCCGCCCATCTTGTCACATGTGTACCCCAATTCCCCCCACCTTCCTTTTGTGTGTATACCCCTAGATCAGGGGTCCTCAAACTACAGCCCGCGGGCCACATGCGGCCGGCTGAGGATATTTATCCCACCTGCTGGGTGTTTTTGTCTTGTTTGTTTTTTCACTTCAAAATAAAATATGTGCAGTGTGCATAAGAATTTGTTCATAGTTTTTTTTTAAAACTATAGTCTGGCCCTCCAACGAGTCTGAGGGACATTGAACTGGCCCCCTGTTTAAAAAGTTTGAGGACCCCTGCCCTAGATCATCCCCCTCTCTTCACTGTATTGCACAATCCCTTCCTGTGATGTATGTCCTTTCCTGTAATTAGGGGGCTTGCACACTCCCAAAAGATATATAAGCCTCGGTTAGTAATAAACTGCTCTTGCTTGCTCCTGCAATTCCCACCTTCTACATCCTGACGTGGACCACCAAGCAGGGCTTGAGGTGAGCATGCTACCATGAAATGTGTCTGACTCCATTATTTAAATCGCTTTTCTATCTCTTATTCTCTATGACTTTACTATAATCTTTACTTATTATCACTGTACAATTGAACTACTTACTGGACCTGTGATGATTTGTTAGGGGCAGGCTCTCTTGACACCCAATCACTGAAAATCACTGCTTAACCAAATCAACACATATTCTGGGGGACTTAATTCAATCTATGACATGACTGGTGATTTCCATTTTCAACATTTCCCATCTATCCCGTGGGTTAATGGGTTAACCGTTCATGCTGACATGTGAGTCTGCAGGTCTAATTTTCGTATTGTATGGCTGGATCAATGTCAGGCCGGCTTCTAGCAGCAAGTGACCTTGAATCTCCCCCACCTGTTTGGAGCTGACCAGAGCTGGATGAAACAACTAGCAGCGAGTGACCTTGAATCTCCCACACACATCTGTGGAGCTGACTAGAGCTGGCTAATGTAAAGCAGCTTTGCAGGATTTTTTCATTCTTTTACTCATGGCCCGTTTTGCTCACTGCCCAGTTGGCTCAGTGCATGCTTTGTTCTCTGCCCACTGCCCTGCACCCAGCATGAATATACCGGAACCAGGAAGACACCTTACATTTTAGAAACCCGGACATACCTGTATCTCCCAATCCCTGACCACTTTACCTTATATGGACTCAAGGCAGCCCGGTCACATGTTCCCTGGCTATATAAACACCACTCCTGTAATCTGGAGTGCAATTCCCTCGGCCTGGACACTGTGGACCGTGGGACTTCGCCCAGGCTGGGTTTTTCTCCCCAATAAAGCCTGTTTGCTCTAATTCGACTGATTTGGTCTCTGGTGCCTCTTGACTACCTTACACCTAGGTGGTGTTGCTGGGTACCACGGAGTCAGTTCCCACTCACAGTAGCCCTCTGCACAGCAGAAGCCAACACAGCACGGTCCTGCGCGTCCTTATGATTGTTCCGATGGTCGCCCTCCTTGGTACAACCTCTGGGTCAATCCATTGCTTTTTCACTGCCTCTCCCCTTTACCATCGATGATGTCCTTTCCGGGCATAGGTCTCTCCTCACCATATGTCCCAAGGATGTAAGATGAAGTCTTGCTATCCTTGTCTCTAAGGGGCATTCTGTCCTTACTTCTTCTAAAATAGATCTGTTTGTCCTTTGAGCAGTCCATGGTACTGTCGCTGTTCTTCACCAGCACCACAATTCAGTGCCATGCCTTTTTCTTCAGTCATCCTTACTATATGCCCAGCTCTCACAACTAGATAGGGTGACTGAAAACACCAAGGCTTGGGTCAGGCACCCCTTTGTCCTCAAAGTAACACCCTTGCTTTTCAAAACTCTAAAGAGGTCTCATGCAGCAGATTTACCTAATGCAATGTGTCTTTTGATCTCTCGACCACTGCTTCTGGGAGCATTGATTGGAACCCGAGCAAGACAAAATCCTTGACAACGCCAACCTTTTCCTCATTTATCATGATGTTGCCTATTGACCCAGGTGTGAGGATTTTAGTCGTAATCCACACTGAAGGTGACACTCCTTGTTCATGACATCACCAGCAAATGGTTCCAGTCCTCCTCATTTGGGGGCGACAAGGTTGTGTCACCTGCATAACGCAGGTTGTCGATAAGCCTTCCTCCAATCCTTTCTAGAGATAGGGAATTGCTGTGATTTCCGTATGCGGAGCATTATCCTTCCTCACAGGACACGTGTACTTCTTTTACTGCCTCTAGAGACGAACCCTTTCTTCAGCAGTTCCATTCGCTCTCCTCCACGACGCACTTGGTGTCCTCTTCTGTGTTCCCATCTCATGCTATTCATCTTCTGCTCCATCCCTTGCCACCAAACGCACTGGAAATCTTCTGTGAGGAGACCGTGAACCACTCATTCCATTCATTCATTCCGTTGCTCTTCTAGCCCTCGTGAAGAAAACCTCTTTGCCAATTCCTGATTTTAAAAGTCAATACAGGGTGCTAGGGAGGGAAAGGGGATTTCAGGAATAAAAATGAAGGTGGGAGGTGGGAAGCCCTAGAACTGATTGTGATTGCACAACTCATTTTAAAGGCGATGTAGTCATGGGGGGAGGCATTCTAAAATTGATGTTGTAATTGTACAATTCTCCTTGACATGATTGAACGATTTAATGGTATGATATGTAAATTATGTGACAAAACTGTTTTAAAAAAGGATAAGGATAATGCAGAGGGTAGCTAACACAGGTATAACATGTGACCTGAGTGACTCTTGAAGGGGAACACACTGGGCACTTTTTTAAAACCACGCTGTCGAGGAGATGAGCCAGTCACGGTGCGATGTAACAATGATGAGAAATACAACCTTCCTCTAGTTCCTAAAGGTTTCCTCCCCGCTCCCACTACCATGACTCGAATTCTATCTTGCAAGACTGGCTAGACCAGAGGAGGTACACTGGTACAGATAGGAACTGAAAATACAGGGAATCCAGGACGGATGAGCCCTATAGGACCAGTGGTGTGAGTGGCAAAACAGGGAGGGTAAAGGGAGAATGGGTAGGAAAGAGGGAACCGATTACATGGAAGTGTGTGTGACCTCTTCCCTGGGGGACAGACAACCAAAAAGTGGATGAAGGGAGACGTCGGACAGGGCAAGATATGACAAAATACCCATTTATAAACTATCAAGGGCTCATGCGGGAGGGGGGAGCGGGGAGGGAGGGGAAAAATGAGGACCTAATGTCGGGGGTTTAAATGGAGAGAAAATGTGTTGAGAAACGATGTACAAATGCGCATTACACAATTGATGTGTGTATGGATTGTGATAAGAGTTGTATGAGCCCCTAATAAAATGTTTAAAAAAAAAATAAAACCACGCTGTTTCCACATTAAGTTTCCAAAGATCAAGGCAAGAAAGTCCTGGTGGCCCTGGAATCTCTCTCCGGTTTCTAACTGCAAGATGGGTGGTTCAAACCCAGCAGCTGCTCCACCAAGGACGGTGAAGCTATCTGCTCTGGTGAAAATGTACAGCCTCGGAAACTCTTCGTACGATCTCTCTAAGTCAAAATCGAGTTGATGGCAGCAGGTGGTCATGACAGACTTTGTGATCTTGTTCTGCTGATAGAGTAGAAACTGGGGGCGTGGGGGGGTGGAAATTACTTGAAGCACATCACAGCCCCATTTTCATCAGTGAATGCAAGGGAGGTGCAATTGTCATTTTCATGGAGTGACATAATGTGTGAAGTAAAAGATCTATGCACTTGACTTGTACTGGGGGCTGATATCCTGGCAGTTATTTAAAAGATGAGATCAGATAGTTGGACAGGGGCACAATTTCAGTGCTCACCAGGGACACCAGATATGCCTCTGGATGTCTGTGTTCCTTGTTAAATATCTGTTCCTGTCTCCTCCTTCGAAAGAAGCATGGTGTAACTGAGAACTATAACTTCCAGTGGGTCCTTGGAAATCCCCCAGGCCCAAAGGAGGAGAAGCAAACCGCATAAGAACGTGCTGACGTTTTTTGTTGTTAGGTGCCAGGGAGTCTGTACCAACCATAGGGACCCTGTGCGCAACAGACGGAAACACTGTCCACTCTCTCCCATCCTCACAACTGTCCCATTGTTGCAGCCACTGTGTCCATCCATCTCCTAGTGGGTCTTCCTCTTTCTTCCTGCCCCCTTTACTTTACCAGGATGATGTCCCTCCCCAGCGACTGGTCTCTCCTGACAGCGTGTCTAAGTACATATGAGGAAGCCCCTTCATCCCTGCCTCTAAGGAGCACTCTGATTGCTCTTCCCAAACAGATTGATTTGTCTTGTTAGCAGTCCACAATTCCAACGTAACAATTCGGTCTTCCTTACTCAAATGCCTAACTTTCACACGCATATGAGACCATTGAAAATATCATGGCTTGGGTCGGGCGCACCTTAAGTTCCCAAAGTAATATCTTTGCTTTTCAATACAAGCAAAGACCTAAAGAGGTCTTGTGCAGCAGATTTACCTAATGCAATGCGTCTTTTGATCTCTTGCCTGCTGCCTCCGTGAGCATTAATTGTGCGCCCACGCAAGACAGAAAACCTTGACAACTTCAATCTTTTCTCCATTTATCATGATGTTACCTATTGATGCCGTTGCGGTCTTCTTTACATTGAGTTGTAAACCGTATTGGAAGCTACAATCTTTGGTCTTCATCAGTAAGCGCTGCGAGTACTTCTACCCACTCCCCCAGCCCCACCCGTTGCAGCGAGCCCTGTTGGGTCATCTGCATATCGCCGGTTGTTAATGAGCCTTCCTCCAATCCTGATGCCGCATTCTTAAGAACTACAACTCCCGAAAGACCCTGCTTCCTGCGCTTGCGCAGAAGGCAGGGAGGGCTCTGCGCCACGTCGCTCTAAGGCGACGGAGAGCACACTCTGCGGACCGAGACTCCGATGCTCATGGCTTCCGCCGGCCCGCAGCGGGTTCGGGAGGGCGGCGGTGCGGGGGGCGCTTTCCAGCCCTACCTGGACTCCTTGCGCCAGGAGCTGCAGGGGACAGACCCGACGCTGCTGTCCGTAGGGCTGGCGCTTGTCGTGGTCCTGCTGACGCTGGGTAAGGGGCCGGGCGGCGAGGGCAGGTGTGGGGTGGTCGCGGGCCGCACTCGGGCCGCCGGGGTTGGCCTGGGAGGGAGGGGAACCCCCTACGGGGGTCCCCGATCACACCGTCAGCTGTCGTGGTGCCGACGGTCGTCCGAGTGCCCTCCTGGAGATTGGGGCGTTTGGGGGAGACCGTGTTAGTTCCCCGCTCCAGCCGCACGCGCGGCCTCCGGAGGATCGGGCCGTCATGGCGGCGGGGGGTCCCCTGTGCGCCCGCAGTGTTATGGAAGCTGATCCGGAGCCGAAGGAGCAGTCAGAGAGCCGTGCTCCTCGTTGGCCTCTGTGACTCGGGGAAAACGTTGCTCTTTGTCAGGGTAAGTGTTGATTTAAACTTTAAAACGAACGTTGTATGCGCACGTCTTAAATGTTACAGGAATCTGGGGGCATCCCAGGGTTTCTAGGAACTCAGGCTAAATAAGACATTGATGCCAGCCAAGAAGAGAGTTAATTCTGGACACACGTGGGAGGATAAAAAGACGCTTGGGAAAATCTGTCAGCTGGACTTTGTCGGTCACGGCTATGTTTTCCACACTTGTCGGATGCAAACCTTCAGTCCTTATTATATGTAAGGCTTTTCAGTAGTTCCATCCTGTGGCTAACGATTCCGAACAGCTGAAGAAACAACAGCCAGGGACCCGTTCATAGTTTATGATTATGTGTGTAGCAAACGCCTCCGGAAGCTTGTAAAGGAAAAAACAAAGGGGGTGGTGGTGGTGGTGTTTTAAAGCAGCGGTTCTTAACTGTAGGTTGAGGCCCTTTCACAGGGGTCGCCTAATACAACCTGCATATCAGATATTCATTTACATTACGATTCATAGCAGCAGCAAATGTGCTGTTATGAAGTAGCAATGAAAATAATTTTATGGCTGGGGGTCACCACAGCATGAGGAACTGTATGAAAGGGTCGAGGCATTAGAAAGGTTGAGAACCACTGGAGAGTTTTTACGTTAACATTTGAGCAGTCTTTTCACTAATGTGTATTTTTATTTTTTTGAGAGCTTAAATTTCCTCCCAGGAAAACAATGTCTAATCATTCCCTCCCTCCCAATTTTTGATGGGTAAACATGTTTAAGGAAGGCCCATAGATTTGGCCACTAACTGTAGCTTAAAATTTGTGCATTATTTCCCCCCTCATTGTGAGAGAGGAAAATGAAAATTTGCAATTAATTAGATTGCAGTTTTTAGAAAAACCCACCAAACCAATATGGCCCTTTTATTCATTTATTTGATTCTAGACCTGGGAGAGCTAGAGCAATAGGTTTGATGATAATGTATTTACTCTGATCTCTTATCTCAATTTTTTACAGTTGTTAACCGGCCTTTACAGAGATACTCAGACATCCATCACTTACAGCTCTGCTGTCTACAGAGTCAACAATAACAGGGTAAAGGGGGATGGTGGTGGTGGTTGGGGTGTTTATAATCTTGACAGTGTTACTTTACTGTGGCCAGGAAGTATGTCCCCGAGATGAATGAACCTGAGGATGCTGGTACCATTTGTAACTTGTTTTGATGGAGAAGTGTAGTCTAGGTACAAACATGTGCTACAGATTTAAGGAGGCATACCTCCACTATGTCACACCGTACAAGCTGATGCTATATTAGCTTTTATTCTTTTTTATTGCTATGCCTTTCCAGCTTTACCCTGAGTTTTTAAGGGTGGGCATTAAGCTTTTGCTTCTTGTTTTAAATGAAGTAATGCATGGACCTGGAGCACAAACTCAGAGGTTCAAAGGTGAAAAGTCATTTTGCCTTCAGGCTCCCCTTTTAGAAGCAGTAACTGTTGCCATTTTTGTGTGTATCCTCTTGATATTCTAGGCCTGTACAAACATAGATGTAGCTATTTCCTTTCATTTTTTTTTAAACACTGCTCTGCCCCTCTTTTAGATTTTATTTAACAACATAGGAGTTACAAATTGGGGTTTTCCTCACATGGGTACTAGCTGCCTAGTCCTATACAATTTTTACTTAATCAGAGCCCAAATAGTAGCCATTTAATATAGTTTCGTTTGTTGTTATTCTTGTGCTTTTCAAACGGTGCTGAATTTCATATCTTCAAGAGTATATATGACTGTATTTCAGAAATACAAAGAGTCATGGACGTTTTCTGTGCATATCTGGCTCTAGAATGTAGACGGCATCTGCCAAGCTGTTAATACTATTGAATAAATAGTTGGCTCATGAGGGCTGCGTGGATGGCTAAGTGGATGGGTTAAAATGATATTCCTGACCATCCCTCTTTGCCTTGGGTGCCCCTGCCCCCTCCCTAGGACCTCCAGAATGAAACACTGTGAGCAAAGCTAAAGGGACCGCCTTTGAAATGTCGTTGAGGAGACGTTTGCCTCCTCCAGCGATGGCAATCTCTGGCCTAGTCCTGTTTGTAAACGCCACCGGAGTTTGACTTTGAAATTTCAAGTCAGGAGATGACTAATTCAGGGGTACTGGTGTCTCGAGTTGTTAATGGGTTTTTCCAGAGTGCATGTTAGACCCATGCTTTTCAGTACAGGAGCTGCTAG
The DNA here is from genome assembly GCF_000313985.2 of Echinops telfairi. NCBI lineage: Eukaryota > Metazoa > Chordata > Mammalia > Afrosoricida > Tenrecidae > Echinops > Echinops telfairi. The sequence continues at coordinate 1,987,965 of NW_022111322.1, read as the reverse complement.
GCCCATGGGGGTACTGAGTACCCGAAGTATGGCTGGGCTGAAATGTGCTGTGTAGAATATATGCCAGATCTTGAAGATTTAGGCAGAAAAGAGAATGTAGCATATATTCTTAAAGCCTTATTTTGTTTTTTATTACATGTTGAAATGCTACCATTTCAGCTGTATTGGATGAAATAAATATTTTTTAATATGCCTACTAGAAATTCAATATTACATATGTGGCTGGCACTGTATCTGTTGGACAGTGCTGCTGTGCAGCATTCAGTGGTGACTCTTACCTTCTGTCCTCATGCCTCCCGCCCCCTGGGTTTTAGGCTCAGTCTCTCTCTCGATAGTAGTGCATACTCTGGATTGTTCCTGGGTGTTAGTAGTGCATACTCTGGATTGCTCTTGGGGTGCGGGTTAGTGGTGACTGAAGTGCAGCAGTCGTTCACAGCCCGGGACCCTTGGACACTCACCAGTACATAAAACAAAGAGGCTAATTAGATATTGTTCATTTATGCATAACAGGGCTGCACGGGCTGTGGAAAGGTCATTTTGAATTCAGCTGGGACAGTGTGGCATCTGCATAGGCCGGCTCCTGCTGAGCAGTGGCTCTGCTTGCCTGTGGACAAAGTGGACCATCAGTGGGTCTGACAGATGCCCCAGCGGCACATCTGAGAGTCTTGTGAGCACAGAGGCATCCAAGGAGGGGAAGGCTGGAGATATAGGCCCTCGGGGCTCAGTGGGAGCCAGGGGCTTGTGTCAGAGAGTCACAGCCTCTCTCTGTTTTAGTGATTACAGCCCAGATCAAGAATTGACATAAACGTGTGAAACAAATAGATAGTGTATCTGCTGGATGAGTACTTTAGGATTAAAGGGGGAAATGATCAAAAGGGGTTTTGTTACTCTAGCCCAGGGGTCCTCAAACTTTTTAAACGGGGCCAGTTCACTGTCCCTCAGACCCGTTGGAGGGCCGGACTGTAGTTTTTAAAAAAAACTATGAACAAATTTCTATGCGCACTGCACATATCTTATTTTGAAGTGAAACACCAAATGGGACAAAAACACCCGGTGGGCCGGATAAATGTCCTCGGGCGGACCACGTGTGACCCGCGGGCTGTAGTTTGAGGACGCCCGCTCTAGAAGATGGCCAGGTCAGCTGCTCAGAGGAGGGTGCCGCTGTAGAGTTACAGTCTCAGCAGCACACAAGCAGTTCTCCTCTGTCCTCCAGGGTCCCTGTGAGTCGGCAGGGGATTCTTGCGCTGGGGTCATGCTGTATGACCAGTGTTGGGTTCTGAAATGACACGTGTAGCGTGAGTCCACTTCCTTGGGCTCTGGTGTTTGATCATGCTGATGAGGGGCTGGCACCTTCTAGAGGGCTCACGCTCCCGACTCCTCGAGTCATGGTCAGGTTGCTTCCAGACCCTCAGAACACGTTCAAATGTGTGTGTAATTCTACATGGCAATCATCTCCCTCCTGGTACTAGAAACCCTGCTAAAGCAGGGACCACAGGTGCTCTTGTTCCCGGCCACATGTCTACTCAAGTAATCAAAGATGTCCAGTGAACTTCTGTTTGCGTCCTTAGTTACACACCAGTCTGCTACGTGAAATCTGCTCTGTATGTCATTGTTGTGAACATAGGCCTCACGTCAAACATTAATGTTGTTTTCACCGTCCTCAGGGTAACAGCCTGACCTTGATTGACCTCCCTGGCAACGAGAGATTGCGACTGCAGTTTTTAGAGCGATTTAAGGCTTCAGCCAGGTATGTGGGAGAGGTGAAACGGGTCTGCCTGAAGTCGCTGTGGGGGCACCCTGAGTGAGCACGGGCCTGAGGTGACGGGCTGCTTCGGGTCGTGCGGCCAGGTGTTGGGATGCTTGTTCTTCTCTGACTTGATGAGAGCCACCAAGTTGGTGTGAGGTGGGAGCTCACTGCAGTTTTGATTGCATTTCTTGACCATTTTTCATTTGTCTATGGGTCACTTCTGTGTAATCTTTGGAGTAATATCTACTAAGATCCTTTGCCCGTTTAAAAAAATTGGGTTGTCTCTAGTTATTGAATTCTGAGAATTCTTTATACATGTGACATATAAGTTCTTTGTCAAATATATTTTTTACAAATTAAAAAAAAGGTATTTGCAAAATGTAAACTCTTATTACTGATGTTTTAAAAATTTACATTTGTTCTGAGGAAAAATTTTTTTTTTAATTTTTTTATTAGGGGCTCATACAACTCTTATCCCAATCCATACCTACATCAATTGTGTCAAGCACATTTGTACATTCATTGCCCTCATCATTCTCAAAACATTTCCTCTCCATTTAAGCCCCTAGCATCAGGTCCTCATTTTTCCCCTTCCTCCCCGCTCCCCCCTCCCTCATGAACCCTAGATAATTTACAAATTATTATTTTGTCATAGCTTGCCCTGTCCGATGTCTCCCCTCACCCCCTCTACCGTTGTCCGTCCCCCAGGGAGGAGATCACATGTAGAGCCTTGTAATTGGTTCCCCCTTTCCAACCCACCCTCCACCTACCCTCCGACCACCCTCCCGGTATCGCCACTCTCACCACTGGCCCTGAGGGATCAGCTGCCCTGGATTCCCTGTGTTTCCAGTTCCTGTCTGTACCAGTGTACAGATCCTCTGGTCTAGCCAGATTTGTAAGGTAGGATTGGGATCATGATAGTATGTGTATGGGAGGGAGCATTTAGGAACTAGAGGAAAGTTGTGTGTTTTATCATTGCTACACTGCACCCTGCCTGGCTCTCTGAGGACAAATTTAGTGATGTATATATGCTATTAAAATCTTGAAAAAGAATTTTAAAGTTAAGAGGGATCTTAGAAGTTATTAAAATCCAACGTTATATACAAGTCTATTCTTAAATTACTAAAATCAAAATCTCAAGAGGGTAAGAATAAGATTTTTTTAAATCACTTTATTGGGGACTTTTACAGCTCTTTTAATAATTCATACATCCATTGTGTCAAGCACATTTGTACATATGTTGCCATCATCATTCTCAAAACATTTTCTTTTTACTTGAGCCCTTGGTATCAGCTCCTCTTTTTTTTCCTCCCTCACTCATTGTGTTAGACAGGGTTCTCTAGAGAGATAAAACCAGATTGCTACTCTCTCACTCATGAACCCAAAATAATTTAGCAATTACTATTATTTTCATATTTTACACCGACCACTGTCTCCCTTCACCCACATTTTTGTTGTTCATCCCTGGGGTGGGGGTAGGGGGGAATGTGGTTATATGTCCATCATTGTGATCTGTTCCCCCTTCTCCCCCCACCTTACCCTTACTCTCATGGTATCACTACTCTCATTATTGGTCCTGAGGGCTTTATCTATCCTGGATTCCGTGTGTCGAGCGCTCTTATCCGTACTAGTGTACATGCTCTGGTCTAGTTTGATTTGTAAGGCAGAACTGAGGTCATGATAGTAGGGGGGAGGAAGCATTAAATAACTAGAGGAATGTTGTATGTTTCGTCGGTGCTATACTGTACCCTGGCTGGCTCGTCCCTTCCTTGTGACCCTTCTTTGAGGGGATGTCCAACTGTCTACAGATGGGCTTTGGGTCTCCACTCCACCCCCCAACCCCCTTATTTGCATCAGTATGATTGTTTGTTGTGTTCTGGGTCTTCTGATGAAGAATTAGATTTTTGCATTTCTTTTAATATTCCTTCTCAGTTCTTAAACTTCTTATCTATGGTTTAAGATTTCTTCTTGTTAGCTCTCTTAAAACTGATAAAAACTGAAGGTGAATATTAGTTTGCCACACTTTAAATGGCAGTGCTTCTTATAGTTGATGGTGTCCTAGTTTAATTGGCAGTATTTTTGCTTTGTTAGCGGCACCAGACATAATCCTGTATCTTAGGTAGTGGCATCTTAAGCTTGATGGCATGTATGTCGTTCTTCCCTCTGTGTAGCGGTTAAACACTGGGCTGCTAACTGCAAGGTCAGCCTTTCAAAACCACCCGCTGCTCGGTAGGAGAAAGACAGGCTTTGCACTCCAGTAAAGATTTGCAGAAAAGTTCACAAGAGCCAAATTATGATCTTGAATATATCCCAACTGAAGACTAGATTTGATGCATTAGAGACTCATGACAGAAGACCGGATGAGCTGTGGGATGACATCAAGAACATCTTACGTGAAGAAAGAAAGGGTCATCAGAAAGACAGAAAAGATCAACATCGAAGTCAGATGAGACAGAAACTGGTTCTTCATTGTCGAGTAGCTAAGGCAAATGGAAGATATGGTGAAGTCAGAGTTGAATAGAAAATTTCAAAGGGCAGCTCAAGAGAGCAAGGTAAAATTTATAACGAAATGTGCAAAAAGATAGAGTTAGAAAAACCCAAAAGGAAGAACCTGCTTAGCCTCTCTTAAACTGAAAGAACTCAAGAGAAAATGTAAGCCTCGAATTACAATATTGAAAGATTATGTGGGGAAAATATTGAGTGATCCAGGGCAGGAAGCATCAAAAGAAGGTGGGAAGGATACCCAGACTCGCTGTACCAAGAAGAATTAGTCCATATTCAGCTGTTTCAGGAGGTGGCACATGAGGAAGAACCAACGGTGCTGAGGAAGACGTTCCAGTTGCAGTGAAAGCATCAGCCAAAAGCAAGGCTCCAAGAATTGATGGAATACTAATTGAAATGTTTCAACAGGCTGATAAAAGCGCTGGAAGCAATCACTTAGGCCAAGAGAATTCGAAGGCAGCTACTTTGCTAGCTGACTGGAGGAGATTCATGTTTGTACCCATTCCATAGGAAGGGGACCCACAATGCGCAAATTATCAAGCAATATCATTGACAGCACATGCAAGTAAAATGTTACTGAAGATCATCAAACAGCAGTTGCCACAGGACATTGACATGGAGCTGCCAGAGGTTCACACTGGACTCAGAAGAAGACATGGAACAAGGGATAGCATTGCTGCTATTAGAGGGATCTTGGCTCAAAGCAGAAAATACCAGAACGATGTTTACTTGGGTTTCATTGACTATGCCAAGGCATTCGACTGTGTGGATCCTAAGAAACTCTTGACTAACCTTGAGAAGAATGGGAATTGCAGAGCACTTCATTGTGCTCATGTGGAATCGGTACTTGGATCAAGAGGCATTTGTTCAAACAGTAAAAGGAATACTGCATGGCTTAAAATCAGGAAGGGTGTGCATCAGGGTTGTATCCTCTCACCGTACTTATTCAGTCTGTGTGCTGGGCAAACCATGAGAGAAGCTGCGTGAAGAGGAATGTGGCATCGGGGTTGGAAGAAGGCTTATTAACAGCCTATGATGGGCGGATGACACAGCTTTGCTTGCTGAAAGTGAGGAGGACTTGCACTTGCGTATGGAGATCAAGGATTGCAGCCTTCAGTATGGATTACACCTCAATGTAAAAAGAACCAAAAACATTACATCGAGACCAATATGTTACAATAAGTGGAGAAAAGTTGTCAAAGATTTTATCTTGCTTGGATCCACAAGCAGTAGTTGAGAGATCAAAAGACACATTGCATTAGGTACATTTGCACACGAGCTCTTTAAAGTATTGAAAAGCAAGGAGCCAAAGAGGTTGTT
>NW_022111322.1:1973622-1981562 GCF_000313985.2 Echinops telfairi | reverse complement strand
CTTGCATCCCAGACATACAACATTAACAGGTACACTAGAATTCTGAAGGTAGCTATACTGCAAAATAGTTTAAAATTAGATGATTGTACAGTATTCATTTATGCTTGGAATTCCAGTCCTAGACCAAGCTTGTGGCCACTTGCTGTCCAGCGGAGCAGACAGCGTCAGTTCGATGCCTGGCTTTAGGGTCTGAGTGTAGCCTAAACCCATCAGGCTGCAGTTGTTCACCTTGTCCAAGAAGCAGGCGTCAGGGTCGATCTGATACTTGGCTGCTATTCCGAGGGGAGTGGTGCTGTTCCCGGCTGTCCAGGTGAGATTGACAGCAGTCTCCAACTTCTCGTTCACCTTCTGGTAAATGGAGCCGCCAAACTCTGTCCCGTCATTCACACTGGTGTGAAGCTGGAATTCATACGTCTGGTAGCCAACCGCAAAGTTGCTCTGCGTCACCCGGGACTTGGCGGTCTTGAAGTTCATCTGGTAGCCGGCCAGCCAGCCCTTGTAGCCCAGCACCAAAGTCCCGAGGATGGCAGGCCCGGCGAGGTCGAAATCCACGTCGTAGCCAGGTTGACGTGCTCCCGCTTGTACCCCGTCTTGATTTGGGCGTTCTTTTTTCCCAGTGTTTGGGGAGAAGGACAAGTCGAAGGCCAGCTTCAGTCTGCGGGTCAGCTGGTCTTCCACAGTGATCTCGGTGCCGAGTGTGTTGTCTGTGTTCCACTTCTCCGTGAATGTCAGCCCGTAGTCGGTCCCCCGTCCTTGGTTTCCAGACTGCCCGTGACTTTGTTGGTCTCGGTGTTGGCTGAGCCGGAGCTGGTAAATTCCAGTCCATTCTCGGATTTTCTTTTCAAATCCAGTTTTATGAGGCCAAACCCGTAGCCCTTGGTGAAGACAGCCCGAGGAGGTTTGCCAAGGTCAATGTGCGTGGGAGGGACAGCCCTCCTCTGCTCGGAGGCGGTAGCAGCGGGCTCCGTGGTGGACGGCGTGGGCTGCGGTGCAGAGGAACCGGCCAAGGAGGGTTTTTTGTTTGTTTGTTTGTTTTGAGGATTGAGGTGTGTCTGACCCAAGCCGTGATATTTTCAATTGCCTTCAATGCATGTGAAATTAAACAAGGAAGATTAAGGAAAATCAATTCATTTGAACTCTGGTGTTGGCAAAGAATCTTGAAAGTACCAGTGGACCGCCGAAAGAACAAACGGATCGGCCTTGGAAGAAGTGTCGCTAGAATGCTCTTCAGAGCAAGGCCGGGGGACTCGTCTCTGGTACTTCGGACGTGTTGTCAGGAAAGACCAGTCCCTGGAGCAGGAGACCGTGCTCTCTGAAGGCAGCGGAAAGGAGGCCGGCTCTGGACAAGATGGACGCACACAGCGGCTTCAACAGTGGGTGAGGGTGGTGCAGCACTGGTGGGATTTCGTTCTGTTGTACATGGTCACCATGAGTTGTAACCGCCTCGATGCACGGCACCTTTCATCGTGTGTGAGGCACGTCCTGCTATTTCCATTTCTCGTTGATTATTTATCCTTCTTCAGCCCTTATCCCAAGGGCTTTGCCATCGAGTTTCCTTGAGGGATTCCTGATGTGATGACAGGGTTTTTCTGCTTCCCTTTCCTGGGAAACAGAGTTCTGGGCTTTGTGCATTAAAACCTTGCCCTGGGTACCCATGGTCTGCACGTCATCTCTGATTTCCCTGGGCTTCTGTGCTGTTGCTTTGTTCTCAGCATACGAGGCTGCTCACTCTTCCTTCCTGCCTTACATTGGGCTCTAAGTGCTTCTCATCTGTCCTCTAAGGTAAGTTTTTCCTCAGGTACCAGTATTCTTTATAGGACAGGGAGTGCAAACCCGACAAATTAGTTTGTCGTGCCCTCCTTTTCCACCAGTTACCCACAGTTTGCTTAGGTTGCAACTTACCTTGAGGTCTCGGGCACTCCAGTTCACTCCCTCTGCCTTGCCCGTACTCCTTTCCATTGCTTGTGCCCAATGTTTTGCTCCTTCTGAATTTCAGCCCAGTGGTTCCGTCCTTCAGGTCTTCTTTGCGCTGATCGTATTTAAATGACCTTCCTCTTTGTTGGTTTTGCATAGGTTTTTGGCTGTACCATCCCACCAGCCGCTTTGCACGAGAAAGATGAGGCTCTCTGCTCTTAGAGAAGTTTACAGTCTCGTGAACCCTCTGTCTAGTTGCCGTGAGTCAGAAAGCACTTGATGGCAGTGAGTTTGAGAAGATCTCTTGGTCTGAGAGGCCAGGCATCATGATCTGTCGTCTTTTTGGCTACTGTCATTGCTACGTAGAGGTGTTCAGCAGCTCTTACATGAGTATTTGTGCTATGGACAACCTGCATCCACACCTGCACGTGTGTGTCATGTGTTATTCACTCAGACTGACCAACAGGGACGAAAGATACTTTATTATTTTTTTCCAAAGACAGTGACACACTACTGGACACTGCCGGTTTTTCCTCTGTCCCCCTCCAGGGCTGTTGTGTTTGTGGTGGACAGTGCGGCATTCCAGCGAGAGGTGAAAGACGTGGCTGAGTTCCTGTACCAAGTGCTCGTTGACAGTGTGGGCCTGAAGAACGCACCCTCCTTCCTGATAGCCTGCAATAAGCAAGGTGCCTTCCTCCTCCGTGCTCTGGGCTTGCTACTGGAAAGTGGTACCGTTGCCTAAAGGGGTGCTTATTGAGGATGAGTGCTAGGTGCTGTGTAAGTAACTGTAACCTCAAGCATTTCACACCTTACATTTTATTTCTGCACCTGTGTTTTCGTCACTGTTCACAGGCTGTTGTAAACAAAGATGACAGATCGTTCCAACTTTCCTTTGATAGTGTTTTGTTTAAGGTATAAATTATCTTACATTATTAAGTTAATCAGATTAATGATATAGCCACATTCTTTTTTAAAGGTGGGGGAAGAGCATTTATAGTTCAAATAGGAATGTTGCATCTTTTTCAGGAGTCTTGGGAGAAGACCCTTATTGGTTTAAATTAAAAATGTGTTGGTTTCTTACTAGATATTGCAATGGCCAAATCAGCCAAGTTGATCCAGCAGCAGCTTGAGAAAGAACTGTAAGTATGAGCGGGCCCCTTAGACCTCAAACAGAGTTCTTATTTCTTTCTTTGGTGGAGCGTGATTATCACAAGGAGACAGAAGATGAGTGGATCTGCTTGTTAAGTTCTTGATGGAGGAATTTGGAGTAATGAGAGCATGACTGGGGTGTTTATAAATATTCTTAGCCTTCATGGAATGAAGAGCTCAGAGTATTGAAATGATTACCCTCAATTTATTTTGCTACTGTCAACAGTAGAAATTAAGAGGTTTCAGAAATTAAGCCATTTAAAAGTCATTTTTGTTGATAAAATTAGAAAGGAACATTTGGGAAGAATTTAAAAAGATACTATTTGTAGTTTATTTTATTGTTTTTAAGCTACTCTGACGATATCATTTAGCTTGTTTTTTGTGTTTAAAATGTTGCAAATGGGAGCTACCTATAAGCTTTTGAATTTTAGGAAAACCAGCATGTCTTTATGTTCTGCCGGCCAAAGGCTTGTTTAGGCAGAAAATGATCTACTTTTTAACAAAGAAGGTGGATTCAACTTTTAGCTCAAAATATCCAATAATTTCTTGTCTCCTTTATTCGTTTACCAATCACCTATAGTGCATGCCCTCTGTGCCACGTATGGTGCATGCCCTCTGTGCCACGTATGGTGCATGCCCTCTGTGCCACACCCTCTCTTGGGATGCGGCCGTAGGGGAAGTCTGCGACACTCCTTGTACTCGGGAGCTCAGGAGTCCAGGAGAGGATGGGCTGGCAAACTCCTGCCCAGGGGCCTGCAGGCTAGGAATAGTTTTACATTCTCAGAGAGCGGTTTAAAACAAAAGAAGAAGAAGCCATAGACTGAACTGTGGTCCACAGAGCCCAAAAGGTTTTCATTTCTGGCGCTTTACAGAAAAAACTGAGCAGTCTTAGTCATTTTCAGAGGTTTCTATTCCTTCTGAAGTTTCTTTCTTACAGTGTGTCTTCCCATGCGCTGACGCTCACTCTGGAGGCCCTGCGGATGCTGGCTGTCGGGGCTGAGGGAGTCGGGACAATGCGATGATCCCATTGCAGTTGTTAGAGATTATTCTCGGGAATGCAGGCTGTGGGGATGTTTGTGCATCCGCTTGTTTGGTTTCTAAACTAGGCTGTTTAACAGTCTTCCCTTCTGTGAAAGACGCATTTTCCTTAGTCCATGTGCTTGTCACGCTAAAGACGCATAGAAAAAGAGCAGGCAGTGCCGTGAAGTGCAGTGTTGGAAAGATGGAAAGATGAGTCAGTTGGTTGTATCTTCATTGGTAGTGAGAAGTGATCCTGTCAGCTGGACGCACGTCATGCCTTTCTGACTAACAAGGCTGCACTGCCTCTGTGACCTTGTGACCAAAGCTAAATACATTCAATAAATTATGCTTCAGTATCACACATATTTGAAAAAGTGTGGCCCATGCATTGAATTTAAAGAATGTAGAAATGAATACATGCCCCACCCCCACCTTGCTTGGTTAGGGGGTGGTGGTGGTCCTTCTGTTTCTCCCTGAGGACAGGAGTCCTATCTGGATTTGCTATTAATTATGCATTGCTTGAAAATACTTCCTGTGTGTGCACAGGCATGTGTGTGTACCCCTAAATGAAGTTATGGGCTAGTTTTGCTTGTGGGTTCTCCACAGAATTTCAAGTAACGTTATCAAGAAGTGATTTGTTTAAAGCATGTAGGTATGTCTGCCTCTACTTCTTATTAGCAGAAAGAGTCAGGGGGTATAAAATGACTGCTGCTACCTCAGGAACAGTGCTGTGGCTTACACACCTCTTTAAGGGTGCCTGGTGGCCCGTGGGTGAGGCGCTGGGCTGTAAAGCGCAAAGTGGGTCATTCACACCCTCCCTCCCTGACAATGCCACTGTGTCTCCGTGGCCCTTTGGGCTAGGTCTCCTTTGTCCGTTATGATCTCCCGGAGTCAGAATAGACTCTCTTCTTGCAGCCAGCGGGTGGCAGGGAGGGAAGAAGGTCTTTGTGTTACATACTTATTTAAAATACATTTTAAAATGCATCACGCAGGAGGTTGGGTTTGTAGGGGCACCGAACAGAAACGGTGGTTGGGCGTGGCGCACACCAGATCTATCTGTTCCTGTGTAAGGTCAGAGTGCGTCCCACCTGCCTGCCCGAGAGGGTGGTCCTCAAGGCAGAGGCTTGCGCCCCAGCCTCGACAGTGTGATCGATGTCTGAGTGCCGAGTCTCTTAGGAGCAGAAATGATTTCTTAGGGCGTTTAGCTGCTCTGTAAACACGAAGCTGTGTTTGCTTCCTGATGTGTTTTCCTTGTACCTCACAGCAACACCTTACGCGTCACCCGGTCTGCTGCCCCCAGCACACTGGACACGTCCAACAGCGTCCCTGCCCAGCTGGGGAAGAGAGGCAAGGAGTTCGAATTCTCACAGCTGCCCCTCAAGGTCGAGTTCCTGGAGTGCAGCGCCAAGGGTGGAAAGGGGGACAGTGACCCTGCAGACGTCCAGGACTTGGAGAAGTGGCTGGCTAAAATCTCCTGAGCTGAAGATGTGGATTTGCGGGTGACTGACAGTTTGGGCAAGGATCTATCTTAGACAGGGATACTGTGGTGAGAAGCAGGTCCTTGTCCCAGAAAAAGTAGCATGGGATTTTTTAAAAAAATCCCTTCTCCTTTATAGCTCCCTCGTTTTGATTTGACTCAGGAATCTTCCCTCTGTTAAGATCTATGCCACATCTCTTTAGCTTGTGCTGGATGGAGGCTCAGGTCCCCGTGACACCGCAAGCAGCCTGCACATAGTGGGCATCACCGAACAGCTCTCACCCGAAAGGTTGTCTGATTGTCTGTGTGTGCCTGGCATGTTTGGTTTCCAAGTGCCCCTGACTTGTCACGGGCAGTACATTGCCTGGTGCTCTGTGCAGTCCCCTGTTTGTCGGTACAACTGCAGTGTCGGTCCCCCCACATTTAGTGGCTGCTGGAGAACAGTAATGCAGAGGGGGATATGAGTGCCAGGTAGCGGGCACTGTTCTTCAGCTCAGCAGGCTTCCAAGGACACCCAGGCTTTCCAACCATGCCTTATGTCTCCAAAACATGCGTTCATGAACCCTTGGAAGCATTCCCGGCAGTAAAAGGTAAACACCAATCCCCAGATGCCAAGAATCTAGTTTTCTGGTGGTTTCCATCCCTGGGAATGTCATGGAAATTGAAAGACAGTTAGGTTCCAGTGGATGGCTGAGGTGCTCTTGGGCTAGCTTCATGCATTGCTTGATCAGCTCCGATTTTACACCTCTCGCTAAAATGCTAGGAACAAATTGGAAATGAGAAAAATGCTCTGCTAGTTTTTGAAGTGTGTTTATATTCTTTGATGGGGAAGAAGCTGTCTGCCTTTTGAAAGCACTGCCATTTGCTGCCTCCTTAAGTATCCGGCCTTTATAAACAATGTATTCATTTCTTGGTGAATAAAACCTGTGTGGCTTCAAGCATTTAGAACGATGTGGTAAGGCTCGGCGGACATCAAGTGTGTGGGGCCCAAGGCGTGCATCCTGCTTCCATGTCCCCACTACACACCACACTCTGGACAGACTCCGGCAGTGGGCATGGGGACAGTGGGGGCGGGGACATGGGACAAGTGAGCAGGCCGGCACAAGCCATTGAGCGGGCTGTGTAAGGCACTATTGGAGCACACACCAGAGCCACATAGCCTGGTCCTGTGCTGTCAAGGAGCACCAATAAATAGGGCTGTTCACAGTTCAAATGTGGCTCCACCCCATGTACCCTCTGCCTGCTGCCAGGGTATGTGCTCAAGTATGAGGCCCAGGGTCTCTGAGCAAGACACTGCCTAGGATCCACTGCCCAGCGCCCCCTCTACTGGGCACCTGTGACCAGTGCGACTGGTGTCAGACTGCTGACTAAGCGCCCCTGGCCTGATGCCCCTGTCCAGGAGCATGCTCTTTCAGCCGTGGAGGCAGTGTGCCAGAAGGTAATTGAGGAAAGACTTCTGTGAGAACACAGATGTGGTCCCCTGAGAAATGTTAATATGCAGGCGAGTTCGCCATGATACTCCCTAGGCAAGCGGATAAGGGGAGCCAACCCGGAGGCATTCCGAATGACCAATAGGTCTAGGGTGCGCTCGGGAAAAAGTCTCTGAGCCAGAAGCGGGTTTTCTTAGGGGTGAAGTAAACGAGCAGGTTGTAATCATCACCCCGCTTCCTACCATCCCGTTCCTGAGCCTTTGGGGCATGCCCACTCTGGTGGCCCTGCAGCCACGCGAGCAACCTCCTCCTCCTCCCGGAGGGGAAGACCAGAAGGCAGAGGGCTGTCAGGACACGAGGACCGGCAGACGGTGCGACCGTCACTCATGTATGAGATACCTGCTTGAAACCAGCATGGCACATCTGAGCTGCGTCTGGTGTGAACAGGCACCCAGTCCCGCTCCCATCACAGCTGCCACGTGATGCCAGTGGTCCCTTTCCTGAGGCTGTGGTGAGATGTCAGCTGAGGAGCAGCGGTGGTGGCGACGCAGCCCGGTGCCGACAGGCAGCTGCGGGCTGAGAAAGCTGGAGCCCCGACCTGGTGCTCTTGATTACGATGGTACTCCCTTCGAGCACCCTGCCAAAGGGCTCGGGGCTCGGATTCCCGGTCAGAACGGCTGCCGCTGGTGGGAGGGAGTGCCTGGGGCCTGCCACTTCCCTTCCTGTCACCCCTCCACGAGTGCCCTGGTGTTGGCGGCGTGGTCTGCGCTCATGGCAGCGGGGTTGCTGAGCCGTTTTCATTTCTTTTTTGAGGTTAGCCCCAAACGCTCACAGCTCCCACTGGTCTATTGCCTTGTCTCCGGGAGGGTAGGGGTATCAACACGCCTTCTACTTCAGCCCTTTCCATCTCTGACTCCGCCCGAAAGGAAGCCCGCTTCCCTGTCCCGTGC
>NW_022111322.1:1970688-1973303 GCF_000313985.2 Echinops telfairi | reverse complement strand
CTTCCCTTTCCCGCGCTCCTCCCTGCAGTAGGCGCGGCCCCGCCCCGGCCCTGGTGGGAAACAGCAGCAATCCTTCCTTTGCAGGCAGGTGGCCCCATTGAGGTTACAACGTGCCTTTTCAGTGTCCCCTGCCTTCCCTGTCTCACTGCTTCCGTGGACACCACTGTGGCTGTGCACGTGGGTCAGCTGCCGCCGTGCTGCCCTCACGGATGGACTGCCGTATGGCCTCCTGCCCTACTGTGCCAGCTCCCAGCTAAGCTGCCTTTGGCCTGGCAACATCTGGGATCCCAGGGTCCCCTGAGGCCCTGGGACGCCGCGTGAGGGAAGCACTGGGTGTTGTGGTTACCTGAGATCACTTTGTGTTGTTGGAATATGCTCTTTCTTTGTTTCCAGGAGCTTTTAGCGTTACAGTGGACAAAGCTCCCTTTTGCACTGCTGGTCACTGGGCTGCGGAGCCCCGCTGCCGTGACAGAGGCACAGAGGCAGCCCTTGGTGCTGCCCGTCTGGTTCACACAGGGTGATCCTGCCGACTCTTCTCTTGGCTGGGCACCTCCTAGCCGAGCATTCGGTCCAGCTGCAGCAGGGACCCCCCTGGCAAGGAAGGGGCTGCAGACAGGTCTGAGTTTCACCACCTGTTGTGGGCTTATTCACTCCCCTGAACACTGTCACTGCGGGAGTGAGTGTGGGGATGGAACTGCACTCTGGCTCTTAGGCCTCTGCCGGCGCCTGCCATCCCGAGCCTGCCCTACCTCACATTTGATGGGACAGGCAGAAGTGAGCCTTAGCGAGCAGGGCCAGTGACTTCTGCCCCTCGTCATCAGAGATGGCTTCCCTGAAGGGGCAGGCGAGACTGTTCCAGAACTTTTATGAACCAAAGGGGAAAGGTGGTGAAGTCAGACTAGGAGAGCTAGTGAACTTGACCTGCTCCAGTCCGAGGAAGGCAAGTTTCGGCAGCCAGCATGCATGCTCAGGCCTGGGCAGTTCTCCATTCATCTTACCCGGTCCCAGAACTACCTGAGCCTCAGGGCTTCTTTTTTTTTCCCCCCAGCTAGTGAGCCCAGGACAAATCTTCCACAGTTTATTTATCGAGTTCCTTCCTTAGGGTCAGACATTTCAGGGCAACACCATGTAACAGTGTGTCTTTCCGGATTAACATTTGTGGTTTCCCTCCTTACAAAAGGGCGAGGGCAGCAGCCGAGGCTCCACCCATTTGAGCCTTTACTGATTCCAATGGCAACTCATCCGTTCAGAATCTCCACCCACAGGTCTGTCCGATGCTGGACCTCCATCACTATATGCTGAGATTAAATTTCGCTCTCTGCCCCACCGCACCCCCAAATGTGCTGGAATCTTAATCCCACACACGTGGCTGTGATCCTGTTTAGACAGAGGTTATCTTTGCTTTGTTAATGAGATCATACCCAAGTATGGTGGGCTCTAAATCGAATTGCTTCTGAGTTATAAAAGAGCAGATTGGACACAGAGGCACACAGACACGAGGACTGTGGGGACTTTGGGAGTCGCGGGTGGGGTTTGTCTACAAACCAAGAAAAGAAGAAGTGCTCTGGACTACCAAGGACAAAGGAAAGTGGCACATCTGAAGGCCTGATTTGGACTCGGAGCTTTCAGGGCTGTCAGGGCATCTTTTAGTCTGGCGAGGACTGACGCTTGCGGGGGCCTCAGATGTCTCCTGGTTGGCGTGGGGTGAGGTTGGAGGTGGGGTGTGGCAGTTTGGTACCCCCAGGAAGGTGGTGATAGTTGTGGTGCTTGCCCTGTGGTGGCTTCCTGGCAGTCACCCAGAGCAGCTCCAGCCCCTGCAAACACCCTCTTGGGACCAGCGTGGTAACTGGAGGGGGATGGCGGGAGAGCACCCTCTCTGGGTCTCCTGCAGGCAGATGGAGACTGGAGTGGAAAGGAGGGTACATTCGACCCCACCAGTCTGGCTCACCCTGCCCGTGCAGCAGAGGCCCTGGAGGGACCAGGTGAGGGCAGGGGGAGGCAAGGGGCTTTGGGAGGAGACATGCCTCCGAGACAAAGGGGTGCTTGCGGAGCACACGCGTCTTTCTGACCCCTCCCCCCCTTGTATGACTGCGCCACTGAGATCATGAGACACAGGCTGTGTGTTGAGAATTAGGACAGTTTATTTGTTTGACCAACATGCTGAGTCTTCCACGGTTTACACAGTTTTATGTAGTCAATATGGTCGCTATTGCCTTCTTATCCAGTAGCAGATGGAAATACCACCTTCTATGCTCCTCCCTCCGGGGGTGGGGGATGGGTGGAGCGGAGAAGGGGATGTGAGGGGAGAAGTTCACACACCACAAGACAAGGCCCAGCAGGCTGGCAGTCGGTGCTGTGGGGGAGGCCCACCTTTGGAAGGAAGCAGTGCATGTGCTCCCCTGGAAAACCACGCCCTGCAGGGAGCTCAGCCACCTAGGGGTCTGGAACACCGAAACAGTTCACCTTGAACTCAAAAGGGTGCCCGGGCCTGTGTAGGTGCCCCAAACAATGTGGCTGGCCCTTGAGGGGTAGGAGCTCAACATTTCCCTGGATGATCGGGAAGAGGCTTACATCCTATCCTACCCCCAGAGTGCAGATGGCCTGTGGACCCCCGA
>NW_022111322.1:1964585-1970561 GCF_000313985.2 Echinops telfairi | reverse complement strand
GTGTGCAGTCACACTGGTGCACTGCAGCTCGGCATGGGGTGAAGACCATCTGGGTTCTCACCACTGCCAACCTGCTGGGGGATCCTAGGCCACCCTCTCTGTCTTGGGAAGAGGTAGTTTGGAAACTAGTGAACGATCATACACCCCTACCTGGGTGATGCACACAGCTGCCCCTCACAGAGCTCAGAAACACAACTTTCAGTTCAAGACTACCTGTGCTCATGTCCTGACGGCCTCACCTGCCTTGTTTAGGGAGGCACCCGGCCTGGCCTCCCCAGTGCTGCTCTGCCCTGCCAGAGCGCAGCTGCCAAACTTGGGCAACATGGCTGCAGTGCCCACTGTACTCTTTCACTGCGCATGCGAGCGTGTTTCACATCACACTCCGTTTCTTCTGATGCCTGGGGGCAGGTGCTCTACTGACTCCCCCTTCTCTAGTCTTAGGGTTTCTCAGGCACACTGGGGCCTCCCATGGCATCACCTTCACTTGGACCCTATCTACAAGCCAAAGGGCAGTGATGCTACCTGCTCCAGGTGCGAGACCAGGACCAAACGGACTGCTGTAAGAGGTCTGACTGCCTCAAGAAAACCCAGGAAGCCAGTGGAAGAGCCAATCCCGAGGGCAGGGGAGCAGAGGCCTGGGAGAGTCCCAGAGTGCACACTGGGACTCCCTACAGCTCATCAAGCTGATGGCAGCCACCACGTGCCTCACTGCTCCACAGTGCGCTGGGTGTGCGCGCCTGAGGCGGGAACCGGTTACCCAAAGCTACTCTTCAGTGCCAAGAAAAGAAAGATCGCCATACAGTCATTCAGTGACACCGCGTGATGGGGAGTGGGGCTGTCCCAGAGGCTACCAGGGATGGCACTTACGCCGCCAAGGCTGAAGGCAGTAACCGGACTCCTGTAAATCCTTGTGAGGTAAGTGAGCACTTCCCACAAGCACCACTTGGGGGTGTGCCCACACAGGCATGCACACCCGTGCATACAGTACACAGAGATGGTGGACATACGCCCGCTGTGGTTTTGCCTCTAGTTTTAACACATCTATGCATTCGTTTATTGATGGCAAGACAATCACAAGTTATTTGACAATATTAAGTATTTCTTATTTCAACACGCAGTTACTTTTGAATTTCCCAAACTGTTATCACAACACAAGTCCCAACTTGAGAGCTGGAAGAACGAAAATATACAGTGAACACATGTGTCTCCGCGTGAGAATGTGTTTGTGGGAGGTGTATACACAGGTCTATCTATATATAACTATGTACACACTTGTAAAAATTAAACACACGACATCCAAATTATGTTCATCCACTGTCTCTCTGCCTTCTGGAAGAGGCGCTGGGGCCTCCTGCTTCCACTCTTCTTCATATGAAGATTGATTCCTCTCGAAACATCTCCTGGGACATACCCTGGTTGGCCCTGGGAAGTCCCAGGGTGTCCGGCCGGGCCCACTGCACTGACCGGTACCATTTTGGATTCGTTTCTGAGAAGTTCCAAAATTCCCTCCCACCACCTTGTGGCGGCACTGACCGCCCACATCAGAGATGGCCGCCGGGCCCATCAATGGCGTGCTCACCAGTTGCCTGGAAGAGGAACCAAGGGCAGCTTGGAGGATGGGCTTTACCGTTTAGGCCGGGGCCCATGAGTCTGGGTCTGTTTGGAACGCTGGCCAAGTGACTGCCAGCATGTTTGCGTCAGATTTAGTAAGTCCCCAGGACTGGGACTTTCTCAGGAACAAGTCAAAACGGCAGGGGTGGCAGCCAAAGGCCGAGGCAGCCTTGGGCACCCCCCTCTCCCCCAGGTGGCCAGTCTCCACAAAGGTGCGCACAAAGAACCCCGACTGGCCTGCCCACGGATGACACGTCATTAAGCAGTTGGATTTCTCAAAACAGTGCTCGGCAGTGTCAGCCACCAAGGCTCTGGGGCAAGGAGCTGCTTCTGGCGGATGACCGCAGATGGGCCGACCCACAGGCTCCGGACCTGCCCAACCCCCCAGCTCCAGGCTCCCACCCTGCCCCACGTCAGAGTTTGCTTTCACCCTTCGTCAGACTCAGGTGTGTGCCCTGGTGTCCAGGCAGCCGGCTGGGGCACTGTTCACATGGACACAGGCTCTCCCCAGCCCATAAACCCACTTTACCCTGGCCTGCAGCTGCCAACAGCACCCCATCCTTCCAACCACCTCTTGCTCTCAGACAAGTGCCTGCCACTCGCTCCCAGGCTTCTCCAGGGAAAGGAGGAGAGGTGGAGCACTTCCCTGGAGCCTTGCTGCTGGGCTCCTTGCTGCCCAGACTTCCAGGGTCACTTCCAGTGGCCACCGGAGGTCGGAGTCAGAGCTGTAGGCTCTTGTGTGGCTGTTCTGTTAACCAATGCTTGAGTCGAACCACGGAGGGTCTGGGTGGTGGGGCCTGGTTGGTCTGGGCCACTTGGCCTGGCCCAGGATCGGAGCCTGATTAGGTTGCCCAATAAACTGCTTTGCTGCCTTGGGCTGGGGTGGAGGAGGGCAGAGATGGAGAGCAGTTCAGAGGACGGGAAGGAGGGGGTGTGTGGAAAGGGTTCTCTATAAGTTTACAAATATACAAAACCAAAAAGCACATCTTTCAAATAAAAATGACTACATTTTTATCTGGCAAAAAGTTGTATACACATGATTTAATTTTTTTTTAAATTTTAACAGTTTTTGGCAATCTTAATAAAGTACAATATATTACAACCAAACCAAAAAATAGTTGTTTAAATAACAGCTGTTAGAGTGACATGATCCCTGATGCCCAGCCTCCCTCCCCAGCCCACCCTATTCCTAGAGACAGAGAGAAAAGAAAAATCCTCCCATCCTGATAAACTCATTTCCCACCCACCCCACCCCTTAGGAAGCTAACCAATAGGAAGCAACACAACAAGCGAGAAGTTGCGGAGGAAGCCAGCCCGGGGCTCTGCATTAGCAGGAGCAGCCGCCCTCGCTGGCCGGGGGCTCCTGGGGCTTGTCCAGCTTGATGTCGATCACTGCGGGTGGCCGTGCTAAGGAAGACCACTCGCCCGGAGAACTGGGCCCACGCCCTCCCCCATAGCCTGCACACCCCCCTCAGCAAACACCCACTCAGATCTCTCTGCTGGGCCCTAGGAGGGAGATGGATCACCAGCTCCCACCTCCTGCTCCCCACGAAAGCAAACCCCTCCTGGGCCGTGGGGATGACTACCTGCAAGCACACCGGACAGAGTCCCAGAAGCCTCCCCGGTGACAGGTGTTCCCGGCTCCCAGCCATCGCCTTGCCAGCTCTCAGCATCATCCCAAGGGCACTCAACACCCCAAGTAGAGAGTCTGGGGGAGGCAGGAATGCTGGTCACACCCAGAATCCTCCTGGTCCACAGCATAGTAACGTGTGGGCTCCCCGGGTTTTATGAATGGTGAACACACACACACACACACACACTCTCAGCTGCTGCCAGGTTGGAGGTTCCAGTCTACACAAAGGGAGCTAGACAGACAGGCCTGCAGGTGCACCGAGAAATCGGCCACTGAAAACCCAGTGGGAATGCTCGGGCACACAGCACAACTCAGCAGCCCGAGGTTCTGGCTATCTGTGGGCCCTGTGTTGGCACTTTGCCTGCCAAGCTCCCAGCAGAGGGACCACTTAATATGCTAGGGGGTGCACTGAGAGGCAGTACCCGTGGAAAACTGCCAAAGCACAGCCCATTTCCAGTCCTTTCTATCAGAGCCCCGGAGGGGAGTGGGCTGGAGAAGCATTTATCACACCCCGCAGAGGACCTGGTGCGAAATGCCTCTGTTAGCTCATCACAGAGCTGATCCTGGTGGAGGGGGGGAGAGGGTTGGAAGGCAACTCAAAGCCTCATTAATGGACTTGTTGCTGAAGGCCTAGAATGGTGGTATGGTGGGTTAGTATTGGGCTGTGAACCTTAAGATAAGTGGTTCAATCCCATCAGCTGCTCCACAGAGAACAGAGGAAGCCTTCCAGTGTGCGAAACGCTGTCCCATGGGGTTGCCATGAATCGGAACCAACTCGACGGCTGTGGGTTTGGGATATAGGTGAGGGTTGTGGGAGAGATCATTCCAGAAGCTTTAAGTTCTACAAAAAGCTATATTTTCCCTGAAGACCATGTTTTCTTCTTCATCTTGGCTGTTGGGAAACTGAGCCAACGTTTGGCTTCTACATCCCCTTAGTCATGGGGTGTAGTCCGGTGAGGGTTTTTCCTCTGGCTCTTCCACGTTGCCCTGCCTCTACTTCTCCTTGTGCCCCAGTTTTCATGTGTACACACTCTCACAAGAGTAACAATCATGGTGCGCGTCCACACACATTCATATAACACGGCAAAGTGTCCACGGTTATTCAACAGTCGCCTTCCCTCCACGCTGCAGGCACCTCCTGACCTCTCTATGCACGTCAAGCCCACTGACTCTGCCCCTGCCCACGGTCCCTCCAAAACCCACTCCGCAAATGCCTGCCTCTCTCTCTACCTCCTGGTCTTCCCCAGGTTCCCCCCTCTGAGCCCACCTGGTTGGTTTTCCCATGAGTCCATCCCAGCTCCTCCCCTCCCCCAGCCACCGTCCCTCTTCTGCCAACACCCCCTCCCTTCCTTTCCCTCCCCTCCTTCCTTCGAGAAATGATGTCCCCGTCTCCACCCCAGGCCCACGTCTGTAAGAAAGGCCTTTGCTGCTTGGTTCAGGCCTTCCAGGGTGGCTGTTTTTTCTGGGAAACCTTTGTGGTGGACACTCAGCACCTGCCGTATGCCAGGCCCTGTGCTAAATGTGCGGGCTGTACCCCGACTTCCACCACCACCACCTGGTGTGCTGGGGATCCTAATACTCACCTTCCAGCCAGAAAGGGGAGGAGCCTGGGTCCAAGTCCAAGCCCATCCGACCCCAAAGTAGGGCTGGCCAGGGTGCCTGGTGGCTTGAGTGTAAAGAGGAGGCCCAGCAGGCCTGCACGAGCCCAAGGCAGACAACGGAACACCGAGGGCCGTGCTTTCGGCCCCTTGGCCTGACATTGCCCTTCAACTGTCCCGAGTCCCTTTGACCAGGCTCCAGTGGCGACCCTTGGTGGCCTATGGGGATGACAGGAGCTGGGCAGCTGCTCTGGGGGGGAATGAGTGCCCAGGCTCGGGGGGTTGAGGGGGACAGAGGCCCCTGACGTTTCCCTCTCCTGGCAGCCAGCCTCCGGTCAGTGCCCTCACCCACGACGACAGTCCTCATGTGCGCCCGAGATGCCCCAGGAGCACTGTCCTAGACTGGAACAGGGCCGCATATGCCTCCGTTTGAGGCTCAGATTTGGGCTGGGGGATGTGAGTGCAGGCAGATCTTGCACTGGGAGCTGGTGCAGGGGCCGGGGTATAAGGTGCCGCAGGTCCCTACAGGGAGCTGTCTCTTGTAGCGACCGGACGCTGCACTCACGCTGTGTGCACAGAAAGCTTGCCGGCAGTGGGGAGCCCACTCGGATGAGTCTTCATACATAGAGAGCAGTGCTCATGGAGCAAAGGGCAGCGGTCCTTACTGCTCAGTCTCGCTCCCACCAGCAGGCCTCGCAGATCCCTGTTCTGGAGGCAGCACTACCGCAGCACATGGTGGAAAGACCCTGGGGCTGAGCTATGCCCTGAATAGAGACGGGAAAAGGGCTGCACATGCCACCCCCAGCAGTGCAGGGAAGGCTGGGCTGGAGACCCCATGGGGGTCTGTCCACTGTGATAAAGAGCCAAGCGGGAAAATGTGGGGACCACATGTCTTCCAGAGCATCCTGCCCCTCCCTTGCCAAAAGAAAAAGGATACTCCCTTCTTTGCTCTTCTCCTGGACGTTCTCCATTCCGGGCAGAGCAGAGGCCACCCGTCGGAAGAGCTGCGAGAGGAGACGCCGCGTGAGCTTAGGCCCGGCCTTCTCTCACGCTGGGCCCTCAGCCACGCTCCTGCCACCATCGCGGCCCTCCTCAGCCTGACCTTTTGGCGTTAGTTACTCTCTTTCTGCCTGC
>NW_022111322.1:1963512-1964485 GCF_000313985.2 Echinops telfairi | reverse complement strand
CCAGCATGGAGGTCTCTGCATCTTTGGGGATACCCACCCCATGGGACTGATGAGACAGGGAATGGAGTGGGTGGAGCCATGTGCATGGCAGGCAGTCTCATTACAGGGACCAGGGTCCCTGGGAGCTTGGGGGTCAGGGTACCTGGGGCGGTGCCTGGCTACTGGTCCTCCTCCTGACTCTTCCTAGACGTGTGCACTGTCCCTCTCCCAACCAACAGGAATGCCCTTGGCGGGCCCCCAAGGCCAGCCATCACTGCATCCACACCAGAGGGTCCCTAACTTGGTCTACTACCCCATGCCCTTGTGGCAATGAAAACATTTGTACTATAGCTCCCAATCCAGGATAGCATGTAGGTATCTACTTCTGCAGCTTCCCTGGATGGTTCCAGCGCCCCCCGGCGGCGGTATCGCCCACTTGGGGAACCAGTGGTCCACGGGGTTAGTGGGTCGAGGTCGGGCTGAGCTGCTGTGGGGACAGGCTGGCTCCCAGTCCCCACGGCCACACCTGCGCTCAGCCTGGACCCTTGCTTGGCAGGTTCTTTCTCCTCATCCTGGAGGGCAGAGTTCTTAACCTCCCTTTGGGCTGAGGACAGTCTGGTGAAGCCCATGGGCTCCTTTCCAGGACAATCCATCCTTTAAACGTGTACGTACAATTGATGGCACAGGATGATAAGGAAAATGAGTTACTTTTGACAAAAACATCTGAAGTCTTTTTAAGATAGAGACTTGTGACATTGTGACCACTGGATTTCTTCGTGAATCTGTGAAATAGCGAGACCCAGCAGTGGGCCCACCAACACCGTCCTTCTAAAAAGGGACCTGTGTGAACATGTCCACAATTCGGCACCGGTATAAAATAAAAAGTGTGACAACGGCAACGATGAAGCACACAACTTTCCTCTAGTCCCTTAATGCTCCCCACCCCCATCCCCCATAAGAGGCAGTACCCGTGGAAAACTGCCAAAGCACAGCC
>NW_022111322.1:1958298-1963204 GCF_000313985.2 Echinops telfairi | reverse complement strand
AGACCAGACCAGACCAGACCAAGTACACTGGTACAGATAAGCGCTGCACACAGGGAATCCAGGACAGATAAACCCCTCAGAACCAATAATGAGAGTAGAGTTACCAGGAGGGTAAAGGGAAGGTGGAAGAGAAAGGGGGAACTGATCACAATGATTTACATATAATTTACATATAAGCCCCTTCCTGGGGGATGGACAACAGAAAAGTGAGTAAAGGGAGACATCGGTCAGTGTAAAACATGAAATAATAATAACAATTTATAAATTATGAAGGGTTTGTGAGGAAGGAAGGGTGGAGGAGGGAGGGGGAAAATGAAGAACTGATACCTAGGGTTTAAGTAGAAAGAAAATGTTTTGAAAATGATGATGGCAACCAATGTACAAATGTGCTTGACACAATGGATGTATATATGGATTGTGATAAGAGCTGTATGAGCCCCCAATAAAATGATTTTTTTTAAAAGAAAGAAAGAAAGAAGGAAACCTGCAGGGCAGTTCTACTCTGTCCTATTGGGTGGCTATGAATCAGAATCCACTCCGTGACAGTGAGAAGTATCAAGAAAATTCTGGCCTCAAAACAAAAGAAAACCAGTGATGTGGGCCTGGGTGCCGCGAACATCACAGAGGCCAGCTGCCTACGCTCATGATGGGAGAACATGCTAGAGGCCAGTGAAGAGAGAGCGGGCACTTTCCCCAGCCCAGGCCTGCTGGGCCACTGCATTCTGTCCCAGGGCTCCCTGGGCTGAGGCTCAGCCTCCTCTACGGCCTCTGGACTAGGATGAGAGTCTCCCTTACGCCTGCCTCACTCACCTCCACAGCCCAGGATGCCCGGCTGGCCCAGACAAGGCGTGGGCCTGCCTGCTTGCCAGGATGCTGGCAGCATTCCATCTCCTGCACCCCTGGCCTGAAGCTAGGGTCGGGATCTGGAGAACCCTGGCTTCTCTCCACCACAGGCTGTCTGTGGCTGGCTCCTCGGGCAACACGCTCCTCGGGCCGTTTCACCAGGGGCTGTGTGCAGTGGCTATCAGCCAACATGAGTCAGGGGCCCCTTTCAGGGCCTGTCCGACTCCCTCCTACATGCATCGTCAGCTGGACCCCCCCTCTGGGTGGCTTTATGGTGGCTCCGAGCCCAGACTGTGGCTGATAAGGCTTAGGACCCTCCAGTCAAGCTGGGCTGGGCCGGTGTCCCACCTGCTTCACGTTGTAGCCGGTCTTTGCACTGGTTTCAATGAACATGACGCTCAGCTCTTTAGCACGCTGCTCCCCTTCCTCGATGGTGATCTGCCTGTGGGGAGGGGGTCGGTGGGAGTGGGGGGTGAAGAGGGAGTTCAGCAGAGGGTAAGTCCTAGGAAGGGTCTGCCCAGCAGGGCAGACGGAGACCTGCCCCCCAGACAACCCTGAGGACAGGCTCTGGTAGGAGGGTTGGCCCCAAGTTTCCAAGCACAGGCTCTCCAGGACAAAGGGGACTCACAGGACACTGACTCTTCCTGGAGCCCTCTTTACCACCTGCCTAGCGTGGGAGCAGGTCCGGTGGTGGTGGTGGTGGTGGGCGGTGGTGTGGCTGGGCCTGTGCCTGACCTGTCTTGCCCACCTGTCAACAGTGTGACAAGGGTCAGTGCTGGTCAAACTCCACGGTGGCCCATGTGACACTGCAGGCCGTGTCCTTCACGGGAGCCGCCACGCATGCTCCCAGTGCCAACCTTTTGGTTCACAGCTGAGCACCTGACCACTAAGCTCCTGGGGCACGTCGGATCGCGGGTCAAAAAGCGCTTCAAGACCCTGACATCCTCAGTCCCATTTTCCCAACGAGAGCCCAGGTTAAGGGTGACTTCCTGAGACCACAAGCTGCTTACTGAAGGGGCCCTGGGTGCAGGGTGCAGTTCGCACTATCCCTGAAATGGTCAGAGTGGATCTCAGGAGGCCCACCCTGTCTGGCTGGAATGGGTGACCCATCTCCTTGTCTGCCCATGTCAGAGTCACGGGAGATGAGGGGGCCAGCCAGCTCGCAGGCTTTGGCCAACCCTGCCACGGGGCCCCATGCGCGTGAGTTAGAGAGCTGTGCTTCAGGGCTGCCGTGGCTGCGACCCTGCAGAGGCAGGTGGCCAGGCCTTCACTCCAAGGAGCCTCTGGGTGGGTTGGAATGACAACCTTCATTAGTGCCCCATGTTCCACCATTTTCTCCTTCCAAGGGCAGGCGTGCATACAGGGAATGTCAACTAGCTTTCTGGGAAGGGAGGGACGGTCTAGTCACTGCCCAGGAAGCCTGGTGCTCAGACAGACACAGGAATGAAGCAAGGGGGGGGGGGCATGGAAGCAGGTTCATGCTCGACAGAAATTCTGCATGGTCAATTCTGCTGGGGCTTGGGAGGCTCATCCACCCACCCCTCCCCCACCCCCACTAGTGGGCACACTTGTGCCTGGGCAGAGGCCAATGCCTGGGCACCTGCCCCTGGCTCTGCCTGGTGGTGAAAGGCAAAGGCTTCAGAGTGCCCACCAGGGTGGGGCACTCCCCCAAGTGGTCTCACAGACCCCAGTGTAGGTCAAGGGCCTTCCCCAGGCAGGGGACAGGCTCACCACCCAGGTCCCTGCCCCGTGCTCACCTCTTGTCCGCCAGATCGGTCTTGTTGCCCACCAGCATGATGATAACGTCACTGCCCCTCTCTGTCCGGACATCGTCGATCCACTTAGAGGTCTGCTGGAAGGAGTTGAGATCTGAAGAGCGAGAGCAGAGTCAGCCGACAGGGGGCAGAAAGGGGGCCCGGGAGCCAGAGGGAGGGGCTGAGGCAAGCCTGCACAGATCATGGGGCCTGGGGCTCTGGAGGAAGCCCAAGGGTGTTGGTGGGGCTGCCCTAGGCCCTTGAAGAGGCCCGGACAGGGCTGAGCCACCTGCACGAGAGAGGGGTCCCTCCACATGCGTAGTCCTTGAGCTGTGTCTGAGACAGGAGCCAGTGACCCAGGGGTCACACCTCAAAGTAAAGCCTGACTTAGGGCCCAGAGCAGAGAGAGAAATGGGGACACAGGGGTGGGGTGGTAGAGAGAGCAGAGGACCCCAGAAGGGCCTGCTTCCCCATCCAAGCCTCGGTCAAGTCTGACTTAGGGAGCGCAGGACCGGCTGGAGAGAGGAAAGGGGGCCCAGGAGAGGCAGGGCCATTTCCAGGGGGGCTTCTGCTCAGTCAGAAGCTGCGCCGGGCCTGCAGTGAGAGGGTGCCCAGTGAGTGTCTGACTCACTGCCCTTGCTCCCAGGCCCTGGGCCCCTGCACACACCCTTTCTGGGTACCCTGGACCGGCGCTCACTTGTGATGTCGTACACCACCACGGCCACTGTGGAGTCCCGGATGTAGCTGGGGATCAGGCTGCGGAACCGCTCCTGGCCGGCTGTGTCCCAGAGCTGCAGCCGCACCTGTCGCAGGGAGGGCAGAGCAGTCAAGTGAGGCCGAGAGACCCCACGTGGGGCTGGGGAGGCCCAGGCTGTGCCAACGCTGGCACGGGCTCGCCCGGGTCCCAGGTGATCAGCACAAAGGGCTCCCGCCACCCACACGGTCCTGTGGATCTGATGCCGACACTCACCGTGCGATCCTCCAAGTACATAGTTTTTGACAAAAAGTCAATCCCAATGGTAGCCTGTCAGAGCAAAGCAGAGAAAGGTCAAAGTTGAAAAGTCTCAAGCAAAAGGGGCCAAAATTCAATGACCTCAGGGAATCTTTCTCAGCCCTCTCAGAAGTGAGCTGAAGCCAAGGAGGGGGCAAACAAGGGGTGAGGCAGGGGAGCAGAGCCAGGCATCCATCCGGATGGGCTGAGTGCTGCTGGTGGGGATGCCCCCCAGCACCTGTGCATCCCCAAGCTTCCTTTCAGGTGGGCGCCACAGAAAGCCAGAGCCAGGGTGGCTGCCCTGCCCGAGCCTGCAGCCCACCTGCCTCCTCCCACGACAGCCTCTCCGGGTGCTCTCATAGCTTCTGCCCTCTGCCCTGGACACGTGCCCCTGGGACCTGGTTGCCCCACTGCCTCGTGTGCGCAGGCGGGTCCTGCTGCAGGGAGCAGGTGAGCCCTGGTGCTGGGGGGCATTCCCAAGCCATCTAGAACAGTGTCTTGCTGGGAATCCGTGCCTAGCCCCCACCTGCTCTTTTCTCCCCGACAAACAAACATGTTAGGAGCCAACTGTCACTAACGATCTTGCACTGCACCTATGTCCTATGTCCCATGTCCCAACACCAGGGAGAGGCAGCTGGGGAGACTGCAGTCAGCACCTGCTCTGTGACCTTGGCAGGCTACCCTCACCTGCACTGGTGTCTGCAAGTGTGGAATGAAGCTACCACTGCTACCTAGTCTGTGATACAAGAACCGGGCACAGCCTGAATACCCAGGGCACTGGTCGGCATGGTGTGGCACCTGAGGGCAGCAGGATCTGGCAGCCAAGAAAGCCCACATCCTTCAAAAATATTTAAGAAAAGGGTACTCAATGAATGAAAAAAAAAAGTAGATTAAAAACATTATGTAGGCTGTGATCCCGATTTGATTAATTTGAATTATTCCTTAGCATTTTCGCGACTGCAAATCTTTATGGGAACAGACAGCCTCATCTTTCTCCCTCTGAGTAGTTGGTAGGTTTGAACGGCCAACCTGGCAGTGGCCAGCCCAACAGCCCTACCTTTGAAAAGACAGGCATTTCTTCTATTCTCTTAAATGCTTACGTAAAGAGAATACACTGAACTGTTCACAGTGCTAGCATCTCAAGGGGTTAACAATATGGCTGGTTTTATTTTTTTCTTCCTAAGACATTTCTTTATTTTCTACAATGAACATTTAGTAGCTCTAGAATAATACAACAACACCAAAGTATTCAACATCATTTTAAAAAAGAACTTACCTGGCTGATAAGAGATGGGTACAAGAGACTATGACCCCAAGT
>NW_022111322.1:1955460-1958196 GCF_000313985.2 Echinops telfairi | reverse complement strand
CTGAGCCCAAGACTATGGCCTTTAGTCAACCTGAGCCCAAGACTATGGCCTTTAGTCAACCTGACCCCAAGACCATGACCTTTAGTCAACTGACCCCAAGACTATGACCTTTAGTCAACCTGACCCCAAGGCTATGGCCTTTTAGTCAACTGACCCCAAGGCTATGGCCTTTAGTCAACCTGACCCCAAGACTATGACCTTTAGTCAACCTGACCCCAAGACTATGACCTTTAGTCAACTGACCCCAAGACCATGACCTTTAGTCAGCCTTCAAACTGAGAACTGAACTCCTGGTTCAACTGTCAGACAACAGACTGGCCTAGAAAGTGACCTGGGAGGTGGAGGAGAGAGGCAGACCTTAGAGTCAACCACCACGGGTGAAAGAGCAGTGTGGCCCCAGGGAGGAAGCTGAGGGGGCAGGAAGGGACAGAGACAAAAACAGGGCCGGAGGGGGAAGAGTGCGGTCACATTGTGGGGATTCCACCGGTGACACGGAACAAAACGTGTAGAGACTGTTGAATGGAAAAGCAATCTGCATGTAAACTCCCACAGAAATCACATTACAACGTCAAAAACATTAGAAAATGAAATGCTTTGAAACAAAAATCAAGTTTGAAAATAAGTTTAATAGTGTGAAGTGAACCGGTAACATCCTCCCCAACCACTCCCGGCAGAGGGTGAACTACAGAAACGTGGGTGAAGGGAGCTAGTGGAGAGTGTAAGACGTGACAATAATAGTGATTTAACATTTATCAAGGGGTCATGGGGATGGGAGGGTGGGAGAGGGAGGGAGAAAAGACAGGGTGATGCCGAGGGCTCAACTAGAAAGCAAATGCTTTGGAAATGATGATGACAACATATGCACAACTGTGCTTGATACAATGGATGTATGGATTGTTATACGAGCTGGAAGAACCCCCAATAAAATGATTTATATTAAAAAAAGTCTGAAGTGGTTTCTGAGTACAAAAAGCACCTGCTCCAGGACCCCCAGGCTGTCTGCATACATGTGGCATAACACACACACACACACACACACACACACACACACACACGTGTTTACATAATCACACTCCCAATTCATTCCACAAAAGTTTTCTAGTGACTCAATCCTCCTGGAACTGTATATACAATTTTAGAACATGGGTACTGGACAGCCCGATCTAAATGCCTTCCTTTGGAGAGGAAAGAACAGGCGAGGGAAGTTCAAGAACATGCTTTCTACAGCTAGGAGGCTCTAACACGTGACCAGCATGTGGGCTTTCCCTACCCCAGCTCTGCACACCCGTCTTGCACGTTAGCCCCTGGGCATCAAGTTCGAAACTGCTAAGTAGCTGGTGGACTCTGCTTTGTTCCTAATGGTCACATACCAACTACTCATCAGTACATATCCAGGCACCAGGATTGTGGAGAACACACAGAAGAGGTGAATTCCCTCAATGGAGTCTACAGGGTGTGCCAAGTGCTTTCTGTAGAGTGACAACATGGGCTAAAAAGCAGATACATGCACTCAGGATCCATGGGAGAATCTCCAGCACACCACGGTCTGCCATCCCCCTTTTTATAATAATAAGACTGTGGATGTGTCCACAGACCCCCCCTAAAGAATATACAGCCCATATTCCCTTGAAACTGGGTAGCTAAGTCTGGTTGATGGGATGGGATAGTGAAGTGTCTGGGAACCGGTAACAATCGGTTACATCTAGGTCCTTCCTGGACGGGCTGGGGCGGTGTGCCCACAGCTGTCCCTCTTCCTGTACTCACTACTTGGATTACAGATGTGGTGGAGGTGAGTCCCTGATCCACACAGGTGAGAGTGACAGCAGGTCTGCAAGACAGAGGAAGCCTACGCCCCAAACCCTCGAGAGTCACCTCCGCACCCTTTGGGCTGCTTACACTCAATGTTATCTATGTTTTTGTTTGTTCGCTGGAACACAGCCAACCTGTCCCCTAATGAACAGAGAACCATGAGGGAATGTGTCCCTCCTCCGTTGCTACTGATCGTGAGTGATGTGTTCAATGATGACTGTAATGATGACAGGAGTCCTGGTGGTGTAGTGGGCTGTGATCTGCAAGGTCCACAGTTGGAAACCACCACTGCACCTCAGGAGAAAGACAGGGCTTTCTATACCCATAAACAATTATCATCTCGGAAACTCACAGGGGCAGTTCTACACTGTCCTATAGGGTCACTATGAGTCAGCATCAACTCTACGGCAGTAAGTTTGGTTTGATAACAATGACAACACCACTTCATCTCACATGTGTGTAAGGCATTCTGCTACTGAGGAATGGACAGAAATCACCAGATGACTTGAATAGGAATCATGCCATGTGGATTAAGTATGGTAAAGCTCAACCCAGTGGCCTGAATAATCCTAAACACTTTTTACTGGACACTCACATACTTTCTGCTCTGTGTCGTAACCACCCCTTGACTGTCCATTTGTTGTACTGTGGTGGCTTGTGTGCCGCGGAAAGCTATGTGTTGCTGCTATTTCAAATACCACCAGGGTCACCCAAAGTGAACAGGTTTCAGAAATGCTCCTAGACTGACCACAGACTATGAAGAAAGAATAGGCTGTCCACTGCAAAGGAATTAGCCACTGAAAACCCTACGGATAGCATCAAAGTATTGTTGCTACTAAAAAAGGGCATTTATAGAGGTCTAGATAAAGACATGTACATATGCAAATATATTTATACGAGGATGGGGAAATAGATCTATGAGCCTAC
>NW_022111322.1:1944507-1954389 GCF_000313985.2 Echinops telfairi | reverse complement strand
GATGTACAAATGCGCTTTACACAGTTGATGTGTGTATGGATTGCAATAACAGTTGTATGAGCCCCTAATGAAATGTTTAAAAAAAACAACAACTCATGACTAGAAGCAAAACACTGTCCTATGGTGCCAGAAGATGGGCCCCTCAGGTCTGAAGGCACTCAGAACATGACTGAGGAAGAGCTGCCTTCTCAGCGGCGAGTCCCCCACCAAGGAGTGGATGGAGGAAAGCCTGCAGAAGTAAGACCTCTGGGATCTTCATTTGCTGAGGATACCTCAAACAGTTGCAAATACCAATCAAATTTTTAAAAGCAAAGCAAGCTGTGTAACTCAAACAGCTGCAAATATCAATTAATAATTGGAACTTGGGATGTACAAAAGTATGAATCTTGGAAAACTGGAAGTCAGCAAAAATGAGATGAATGCATAAAGATCAATATTCTAGG
This sequence comes from Echinops telfairi, assembly GCF_000313985.2. NCBI lineage: Eukaryota > Metazoa > Chordata > Mammalia > Afrosoricida > Tenrecidae > Echinops > Echinops telfairi. The sequence continues at coordinate 1,953,946 of NW_022111322.1, read as the reverse complement.
CATTAGTGAGCTGAAATGGGCTAGTATTGGCCATTTTGATTAGGAAAACCATAGAGTTTACCATGCCGGGAATAACACAATCAAGAGGAATGGCATCACATTCATCATCAAAAAAGGACATTACAGGATCTATCTTGAAGTAAAATGCTGAACTGTGACAGGGTAATGTCTATCTGTATTCAAGGAAATTCAATCAATACAACTATCACTCAAATTTATGCACCAACCACTAAAGCTCAAACCCAAACCCAAACTCACTGCCTTCGAACTGATGTCGACTCATAACAACCCTACAGTAGAAGTGCCCCTGTGAGTTTCTGAGACTGCAACTATTAATAGGAGTAAAAAGCCCTTTCTCCGTCAGAGCAGCTGTGGTATTGAACTGCTGTCCTTGCAGATTGCAGCCCAATGAACAACCACGATGCCACCAGGTATAATTCAACCACTAACGCCAGTGACGCAGAAATCAAAGAATACTACCAATGTCTTCAATCAGAAGTTGATCAAATACCCAATCCAGATGCATTGATAATTACTGGTGACTGGAATGCAAAAGTTGGATGCAGAGATGGCACAGTAGTTGGAAGAAGCGGTCGTGGTGACAGAAACAGAGCTGAAGCTCACGTGGCAGAACTTTGCGAAGATTATGACTTCAAAATCACAGCTACCTTTTTCAACAATGCAGTGGAAAAGCTCAATGTCAGCAGCTAAGACCAGCCCGGGGGTTACTTTGAGGGCTAAAAGTATGCCTGTTCCAAGATAAGCTATTTCTAATTGCCTCATAATTATGTGCAAGTTGGATCTTGATTACAGAAGATCAAAGCAAAATCTATGCATTTGAACTCTGGTGCTGGCAAAGAGGCTTGAAAGTACCCCAGACTGCCAGAAGAACAAACAGATCTGTCTTGGAAGAAGTACAATCCGGATGCTCCTCAGAGGCAAGGGCAGTGAGACTTCCTCTCACATACTCTGGCTATGTTATCCCAAACGCCAAACTCATGGCCATCGAGTCAATTCTGACTCATAGCCACCCGATACGACATGGCAGAAATGCCTCTCCAGGTTCCTGAGGCTGTAACTTTTTACAGGATTAGGAAGCCCTGTCTTCCTCTTGTAGTGGCTGGTGGTTTTGAACAGCTGGCCTTGCGGTTAGCAGTTCAATGCATAGCCACTATGCTACCAGAGCTGTAATCCTTAACTGGAGCAGAAAGCCTCATCTTTGCCTCATTAGAGGAGTTGGTGGGTTTGAATTGCCAACATTATAATTAGCAACCCAACTCGCAACCTACTGTGCCATCAATCTCAAAACCCAAACTTACTGCCGTCAAGCTGATTTGAACTTAGCGTGACTCTCTGTGGGTTTCCTAGGAAGTAAATATTTTTCTGGAACAGATAGCCTCATCTCTCTCCCAAGGAGCAGCTGGTAGGTTTGAACTGCCAATCTTGTGGTTAGCAGGGCAACAGGTAACCTATGACACTACCAGAGCTCTGTCACTAGAGCTTACCATACTACCTGGGCTCCTTATAATACTTGACCAAAAGAGGTAGTAATGAGAAAAGGAAGGCTAAGAAAAAAGCCATTTTCCTATTTTCCCATCTCTCTGATATCTCATATAAATCCCATGCTTCTCATAAGACAGAAAAATGACATGTTTTATTCAAGGGAACAATGACAAGAATGACAGCTTACTATCAGAAGTAATGGAGGATGGAATACAATGGAATAGCATCTTCTAAGCCCTACCCAAAAAAGCAACAAACCCTGTCAACCCTGTCTACTGCCCCTTCTCAGTCTCGGAGAGGATCCTCTTCCATTCTGACCGAAAATGTTGGTATTCCCGGTGTTGTTTTTAGGGGGACTTCAACAGAAGTTGATTCCCAACAGAAACCCAACCCTTACATCTACTTTGCATCTCAGGTTCATACAGCTAACTGTTTTCCAGAAGCGTCATCTGATAGCCCTCCAGACATCTCATTAAACACTGTGTTCTAAATAGAGCCTATCAACTCTCTCCAAACCTGCTTCTCCTGTTTTCTCTATGCCAACGATAAAGGCCTCTCCACCAGCTTAAATACCAAAGTCTCTGGAAGCCCCCGGAATACTTCCTCTTCACTCACTCTCGTATTCACACTCACATCGAACGACAACTGACCTGACTGCTCTGGACCCTATGTCCTTGTTCCCTTCTCTCCAGCTCCACCCCCAGCTCCCAAGTTCACACCTTAAGCTCCTTTTCACCTAAATAATCCCAAGAGCGCTTCCTGCATGGTATCGCTGCCCTCTGAACTGCCCCTTCTAACTAGCTCTTCACGCAGTAGCCAAGGCTATCATTCTAAACTAGCAATCTGACCATACAGTGATACTACTTCCTGGGAAAATCCAAACACGTCAGCTTGGCCTACCTGTTCAAGGCTTTCCGATCCCCCCTTGCCCGGCGTGTGCAGTACATTCTAGTTCCAATACTCTTGCTGGGACTTCCCTGATCCAACAGCCACTTGTGTGTCCCTCCCCAGAATGCTCTTCCTCAGGGTTAAGGCTTACTCTCAAGAGTTCAAGATCCAGCTTCTCTTCAAATTGTTTTCTGATCACACAAGGTGGTCCCAGAGTTCCTTGTTTAGAAGACTCTTTATTGAAGTGGAACCACCTCATTGTCATTGTCATTGGTCAGTGATTCATGGTGATTCTCACACATAGCCAGGGACTACTAGCTTCAGAATCAAACCAGAAGCTTTTAAATATGCAGAATTTGAGAGTCCCACTTAGACCGAATCACAATCTCTGGGGTGTTAATCTGAGAATCTGAATTCCAGTTTAAGTTTCAGATAATTTGTGCAGCAAAATTGTGAACAACTGTTTAGACCAGTGGTTCTCAACCTTCCTAATGCATGGGATGAGAGAGAGAGGAAGATGGCTCTTTCGTGTGGAAAGCGATATTCACAGATGAAGGAAACAACATCTGTTCAGAAAGAAGGTCACACGGGTAGTAGAGTCCGAATTTACACCCAGGACTCCCTAACTGTGAAGGGTCTGCTTTTTAACTATTCTGATCTGCTCCCTAGGCTTCCTGGAACCCCTTCATTTCCAAAGTGGTCACAGTGCTCAGTCTGTTAATGAGCTCGCATGTGTGTGGAGGCAAGAAGGGTCACATCCTGTCTGGCTCCATCATGTCAGAATCGTATGGTCATTAGCTATAATAGATCATCAGGGCCCTCTAAGAGGAAATTCATTTGCATTTTATAAGGAAAAACAACAATAACAAAAACAGTCAGCTCTCTAAAGCCCTAAACAAGAACCTTCAAGGGGGCTTTGGCTTGAGTTTTTGATCATCAGCCAAAACATCTCACTGCTTGACATCAATCTATTTTTTTCAAACACAAGGCACAAGCAGCAGGCCCCAGCCTACTGCTAGCTGGAGCCCAACTTTCCCAGGAAGACCAGATCTGTAGGGAGAAGGTAGTTAGAGTCATCCTTGGGTAGCTTCTTTCTGACAAACAGTACAAGTGATTAGTACTTGAGTATCCACTATGTGCCGGACACTGAGCACAAGCAGCCACGGCTCCTGAGCAGGAGTTTACGGACACGATTGCCTACTGAGCTCAGATGTATAGTTTCAGGCAGATGAAAATTAGTTTAGGTACAGGATCCTTAATGGTCCAAGGGAGGAAGAACTTACTTTCGAATGATTTCTTGAGGAAATGCAGGGAAACTATAAAAGCCCTGGAATAAAAAGACACTACCTTTCTTTGGAACAGGTACAAATATGAATCTCTTTTAGTCAGTTGGTCAAGTAGCTGTCTTCTAAATTTCTTGACAGAGATGCGTGCATGCATCAGCTTGTTGAAAAACTTCCAATGCTGTTCCATCCATTCTTAGACACTTGCGTTTGCCTACTGCTTCCAGTGCAGCTTGGACTTCTTCCTTCAGGACCATTGGTTCTTGCTCCTAGGTTACCTCTTGAAATGGATGACTAGTACAATTTTTGGTACAATGACGCTGTGCATTATTTCCTTCTTCTTTTGATGCTTCCTGCATTATCCAATATTTTGCCTACTGAATTTTCAATATTGCTCATTGAGGTTTCTATTTTTTTTCTTGAATTCTTTGAGTTTAAGATATGCTAAGCATGTTCTTCCTTTCTGTTCTTCTAACTCTAGGTCGTTGCACATTTCCTTCTAATATTTGCCTGTATCTTCTTGAGCCACCCTTTGAAATTCTTTTCAGTTCTTTGACTTCATCATTTCTTCAATTTACCTTAGCCACTCTACGATTAAGAGAACTTCTTTTGAGTCTCGTCTGACAGCCACTTTGATCTTTTCTTGCTATCTTAATGGATGAGCTTCTTGATGTCATCCCACAATTTATCAGGTTTCATGCCATTAGTGTCTAATACAACAAATCTGTTGTGGAAATGCACTCTATTTTCAGTTGGGATACTGTATACTCAAGGTCGTATTCTGGCTCATGTGGACTTCATTTCTCCCCAGCTTCAATCTGAACTTACATATGAGCAATGTATGGCTTGTTCCACAGTCAGTCACTGGTCTGGTTTTGGCTGCTGATATTGAACTTCTCTTCCTACCAAACCAAACCAAACTCACTGCTGTCAAGTTGATGCCAAATCCTAGCAACCTATAGGACAGGGTAGAACTGGCCCGAGAGTTTCTGAGACAGTAACTGGTCACAGGAGTAGAAAGCTCATCTTCCTCCGGTAGAGCCGCTGATGGTGTCAAAATTCAAACCTTACAGCTCACAGCCCAGTGTGTAACCACGGGGCCACCAGGGTTCATTTCTCTTCCTCCAGATGTGGTCAATTTGACTTATGTGGATTCCATCACGGACAGTAGCCTTTTATGTTGCTGAACTGGGTATTTGTGATGAAGAAGTCCCTGGTCTTGAAGTTTTCTATCACGTGATCTCCAGCTTTGTTTCTATCACCAAAACCATGTTTTCCAACCACTGTTCCTTCCTCTTTGCATCCCACTTTTGCATTCCACTCACCCACAATTATCGGTGCATCTTGATTACTTGCTTGATCCATTTCATACTGAAAGCACTGGTAGCATTCTTCCACTTCAGCATCACTAGCTTTAGTGATTGGTGCATAAATAGCTGAATAGTAGTTGCACGGATTGGATTTCCTTGAATGCGGATAGATTTTATCCTATCACAGTCATTTTACTTCCAGATCGAGCCTTCAGCGTCTTTTTTGGTGAAGAATGCAATGCCATTCCTCTCGATTGTGCCATTCCCGACACAGTAAACCGCGTGATTTTCCTATTTAAAATGGCCAACACCAGCCCATTTCAGCTTACGAATGCCTAGAATATCAATCTTCATGCATTCTACGTCATTTTAACAACTTCCAATTTTCCTAGATTCATAGTTCTGTATATTTCAAGTTCTAATTATTAATTGACATTTGCACCTGTTTCTTTTCATTTTGAGTTGTGGCCCATCAGCAAAGGAAGGTCGTAAAGCAGTGGTTCTCAATCTTCCTAAGGCCACGACCCTTTAAGACAGTTCCTCATGTTGTGGTGACACCCCCAACCATAACATTTTTTTGGTTGCAACTTCATAACTGTAATTTTGCTACTGTTATGAATCGCACGACCCCTATGAAAGGGTCGTTCGATCCCCAAAGGGGCCACGACCCACAGGTTGAGAACTGCTGTCCTAAAGGCTTTACTCCATCCATCTGTGTCACTAGGGTCGCCTCTCCTCTGAGAAGGCAGCTCTTCCTCAGGCATATTTTGAGTGCCCTCTGACCTGAGGGGCTCACCTTCTGGCCCTGTCTCTGACAATGCTTCACTTCTATTCATAAGCTTCCCAGTTACTGACAAGGTTCCAATATTTGCATAATAATTCCTTTGAAATGGACAGCCTATTCTTTCTTCAAAGTCTGTAGCTGGCCCGGAAGCTCTGCTGAAATCTGTTACTTTGAGTGACCCTGCTGGAATTTGAAATAGCAGGGACATAGCCTTCAGCATCACTGAGACACACAAGCCACCACAGCATGACAAGCTGACAGGCGAGTGACTCACTGTGTGGTTAGGGGTTATGTCAATGAGACACCCCTGGGTAAGAGTAGGCATGGAGTCCAACCCATCCATCCGCTTTCAGCGTGATGATACCTCCTTGGGGTGTGGCTTCGGGTTGAAAAACAGACCAAGGAGAATGAAGTCCCCTTTGCCCTTTGCTTTCTGCTGGATCTGGATCTTGTGTCTGGTATTGCATTTTCTGCCAATCCCAGGAGCCAGGAGCGGATTACCAACAGTGGATTCGTGAGCCCAACTTGAGACTCATTTACCTCTGCATCTGCCCGTCTGTGCATCCTGCCACCGCTGCTTCCACATCCTGCTTCCTGTTCGAGGATTTCCACATGAAAGGGAAAACTTGGCTTGAACCGCACTGAACTTAGCGACCTTGACCCCTGTGTCTGCCGTTTCTGGATATGCATCTCCTTCTATCTACAAATACACACAAGCACCATCGGATTTGCTTTTCACAACCTAAGACACTCAGTAAAAAAACCCCAAAACCCAAGTTCTTTTTCATGACAAACTACTGGTTTTCGAAGGAAACCTGTAGATCCCACCCCGCAGGAGAGCTCCAAGAGAGGTCTCTCAGGCTGGCTATGTAAAGCACAAGTCTCCAGAGGCAGGAGGCAGGAAAAACGGAAACTCCGGTTCGTATTTCCGGGAAAGGCTGTCCATGCTAGTGCCCTGCAGAGCCATCAAGCACAATGGCCTATCAATGGTTCTGGTAAATCACATCCTGAAGAATCAGGGTCCTTTCCTTGCTCCCTGTTTCCCAATGTTGCTATGACCTAGGAGCTCTTCTGCTTAGAACTCCTGTAAACTCTCAGTGAACTCGTGCTCCCAAAGCTTTAGGAAAGCTGGACCATCGGAGCAGTGTGTCCCGAAGGAGGCCGTGTGGAGTCTTGCTCATTCATTCTCTGGAAGCCACTTCCTCTTGTAAAGCAGGGAGTAAATGTTTGCGTATGGCCGTTCTCCAGGAAGGTAACATCAAGAGAACATGAGCAGCAGGCTGGGCTGTGGGACCGCCCTGCTGGCCCAGGACCCGCTCTCCACCACCTCCACTGCGCCGTAGGTGCGGCCTCTGCTGCTCAAGGCACCAGGAGGAGGCTGCGCTGTATCCCGCTGAGCTCGGGTCTGTCATCATTCGATCGCCCAGAACCAACCTGGCAATGTTTATTTATTCCCTTAATATCTTCATGCTGGAAAATGACAGTGTTTGTGAAAAATGACAGGTACTTCATTTTACACAGAATGTAAGGATTCTTAACTAACACACAGATTTCATAGCTGTATCTACATGTTTCTTTCTGAACGTGGTATGAAGCAGCGTCAACAGGGCTTCAGACATCCAACCTACAGCGACTGTACATGAAATACCTCCCTCTGCGCCATTGCTTTCATTGACCCGGGTGATCCCCAAGGAAAGAGATGTTTCCTGAGGCACTTGTTGGAATCTTGCTGGCTTTGTGCCTTTAATATGAAATATAATTTTGCATCCACATTCTGACAAGACACTGTACTAAAGTCTGCAGGAGCAGTCTGCATGGCAATTTGCATAAATTAACTCCAGCCTGCTCAGGAAGAGAAATCATGAAAAGGCCTGTGTGTGTGCCTTCTTTTTGACTGTGCCAGGCCTTGGCCCAGGCGGGGAGGCAGCGTGAGTGGCACAAAGCGGCTGGGCATGACAGACACTGGACAATGAAGCTTTTTGTGCTCTGCACCACCAACCATCCGACGCAAGCATCAGAGTAAGGGAATGCAAATGAGCATGTAAATGAGGCTGGCAAAACTTCAGGATTCAGACTAGGGCGTGGACACCGTGGGATGAGGCCTCAGCCTGTGGAAAAAGGCTGGGCAGGCGCTGTCCTTGCCGGACGCTTAGCAGTGAGTTCTGGGGGAGGGGACACCAGCTCAAGAGGCCACGGGGCAGGTACCTCGTTTCTTTCAGATACCTCACACTCCAAGTCTGAAATTTCCACATTTCTGATAGACGGTCTTCCCCCTAGACAGTGGGGGGGCACTTTGTTGGCATCCAGTTTAAACATTTGTTGATTCCTTTTTTTTAATGTCAAGACTATGGACTAAATCACATGCATCTTTAAACTTTAAGGACGTAAATGTCATCACAATCAGTCAATCCTTTTAAAGTCCACAGAGTTGACCAGAGTGTCTGGAAGTGTCTTGAATGGATTTTAGAAGGGTGACAAATGGACCCCAGGCGAAAGCTCTCTCCTGAGCTCTGCGGTAATGTTCCAGGTATGGATGACTGAGGGAGGGTTTCTGCTCCCAGAAAAACTAACAGTCTTGGGAAGCTGATGTTGTGACTCGGAATCGATTCAATGGCAGTGGGTTTGGCTTAAAGGGCGATCTAGAAATCTCTGGGAGGATTATCATGTACAGGAGCTTCAACATTAAGATACTTGACTCTGAGTGTGAACTCCACCTCCGCATCTGCTCACTTCCTTATTCACCACTGACCTGTGTCCATAAGGAAAAGTTGTGCACGGTGATTGAGCTAGAGATAGGAAAATAAGGGTTCACAGTGGAACCAATGACATAACTTGAAATATACCAGCCACTCTTCAGAAAATGCTTGCCTTGATACTTCTTGCTAACAAAACTGTTTTCAGGAAAGAGTGCCTGGTGCTCACCTTGGGATCCCCTCCCTGCAAGCCCCCTTTGAGTTACCCCCTTCTACCATTACTCCATGTAACCCACTCCAAGATGCCTACACACGTTGCCGGTCCCCAATGAACACAAAAGCCTCACTTCATATTGGCTCGCCTCAGGCTTCTCTAAATCACTGTGTGCCAGTCATACATTTTATATGTTCGCTCCTGGTTTTACTGTCTAATGATGGTTATACAACTATGCTTCCTCAGAGTGTTTGTTTGTTCACTTTTCAAGACCTAATGTGCCCCCAGTTTAAACCTGTCACAAGCCTTCAATAAATAGCTGCTTGCCCGGACTGCTTGCTCTTAAGCAGCAGTGAGTGGGGGATGACCATTGGCAGCCCCAGGGGCATCAAGGGCCTCGGAGCTTTGGGACCAGCATGGCCTTCTTGAGTTCTGTCCATCCGTACAGATTCCAAGGAGTACTTCCAGGGAGAAGGCCTCTTAAATCGCTGCCTCTTTGCATGACTACTCTTCAAGCTGTATTGTTGGCTTTTCTCTGTATATTCTGATGTTGCCCCTTCAATATCAGTTCACTCTGTACCTTTTTTGACAAGTTCATTGCCAGATTGTTGGGTGGCTGTTGTCATGGTTCTCCCAAGTCTCCCAAACTGCAAACAAGATAAGGGCACAGGACAACCAATTAGATGCCTATGCGGTAATTCCCTGCTGTAAGGTGCAAGGCTCTTAAGTCAGGATTAGTTAGATGTGAGTCAGACCAGAGCATT
>NW_022111322.1:1940872-1943125 GCF_000313985.2 Echinops telfairi | reverse complement strand
CCCATCACTCTGTCTTGCATGGTCCCTTTGCTCTGCCACCATTTGTAGCCTGCTGTGTCACAGAATCGAGGAGGCCAAGCACAAGGATCTTGGGTCCAAATAACATGCTCCACTTGTGGATTTTCTTTCTTATTGGTAGTGATCCCCCACTTCCCACCAGCGATGGCTAGCTGGACAACAAAAACGGGTCAATATCCATGTTGGAAGTCGATACATTTTATTTGCACCCACACAAGAGTGCCATGTTCCTTTCATTATTAGCAAGATACTCAATCTTATCTTCGTGGACCACATGTACCTCGTTTTCACAGTCCTACCCAGTGTTTCATTCTGTTGTATATAGAGTTGCTTTGAGTTCCAACCAATCTGGCAGCACCCAGCAACCCACTCATTTGGTGGGAGCTATAAAGACTACTTCTAGAAAGGCCTTATCAATTAATTCACTGCTTCACAGCCTCTTAGAAAACTTACTCCGTGTCCTTTGTATTGAATTAAATAGCATTCTTAAAATTTTTCTCAATGTATGAAAGGATTATAATTTTCTAAAGAAAATTATAAATTTTCTAAAGAACTGAAAATCTTTTTGAGGTTTCCCAGCCTACGTGACTGGACTTCATACAGTTAGTCCACATGTTAGAAGTCCTGAAGATGCTTAATTATGGTTACAGCATGCAGAGTGGAAAGATACTGAAGCTATCTTCTTTAGACGTTGATATAACAGCTGATGACTTGCTTCAGGAGGTCTAAAATTGGGGAAATTATTTATTAAAAGCCTTTGACACAGTCTTTCCCGGATTAGCAGTTGAACAGAAATGTACCCCAATCTCAGATCAGCAGTTTGAAACCACCAGTCAGTTCCGTGGGAGAAAGATGGGTTTTCATAACAAGTTACAGTCTTAGAAACGCATAGGGGTGGTTCTTACCCTGCCCTACAGGGTTGCTAAGTCAGCATCAACTCAGTAACTGTGAGTTTGGTTTGGTTTTATCAAAACAAAGATGAAATGTTTATGATGATGATGAAGTGTCAATCAAGCTGGGCCAAGATTGTCAGTGGTTGGTACGAACACCAATGACCTGGTAGTAATCTCCCACGACCTGACCTAACACAAGGTGACCACAGTCAATTGGTTGTAGGATAAGAATAGGGTGACATGCAATGACCTTACTGAGATCACAGCTCTCACATAATTAATTGAAAAGAGACTTTCCTCAGGGATGTGTTCTCTTTCCAATATAAGTAGATTCTGTGAAGAAGCTTGCTTCCTTTTTGCTGGGTATTGGTCTGGTAACTGGCTCATTGATCTCTGGTTCATTGGGCTTGAGTCAATGGCTTGCCCTATTGCCTACAATAGAGGGGTTGTCAGTAGCCTGTCGTCTTACCTGCCCACCTTGGATCCATTCATTTCTGCAGACACAGGCTTGATCTACTGACCTTGATTTATTTGTCTTTAGTCACCAGTTTGTGGTGACTGCACCAATAGTAGGTTCATCAGCCCCTGCGACTGTGTGAATCAGGAGAAACCTTCAGACTAACATCTCACCCGTGGGCTTGGAGGCTACCTGAGCTTGGATGTACCCACTTCTACCACTGTGAAAGCCATTTTCTTGATACAAACGTCTTTCTATATAGACATATATAAGGGTCTCTGATTGAGATAGTTAGTTTATTGTGCCAGCCTGGCCAATAAACACAAGTGGGATTAACTGAAGGGCGGAGAGATAAATGGCTTGGTGAGTCTCGCCTTTCTTGTCTCTCGCTCTTTCATCATCAGACCAGTGTGCGGCTGCCTTGCTTCTGTGCCTCAATTTACAGGCTACACTACCTGTGGGATGCCTAGCCTGTGGACTGTGTCACTGAAGATGAGGTCCCTTTAAGACCACACGATTGGAATGGACATCTCTGGAGCTGGGGACTGATGGTTGGTGACCTGGCTGACAGTTGGAGACCTGCTTTGCTGTTTGCTGCCTGTGCTGAGATAGCCTAGCTCTCTCTACAGAGGACTACCAGGCGGCCCTCAAGACTTGAAGAACTGCCAGTGTATCACAACCCTCTCACTGGAGTGAGTTGCATTGAGCCATTTGTACTGCTTTATAATTTAACTGTTCATTTCTTGTATTATATATCTATCTGCTTATAATTTAACAGTTCATTTCTTGTGTTATATATCTATCTGTTTATAATTTAACAGTTCATTTCTTGTGTTATATCAAACTATCTTTATAAATAAATATATAACATTATCAGTAATCTGG
>NW_022111322.1:1937677-1939800 GCF_000313985.2 Echinops telfairi | reverse complement strand
ATACAAGGTGGCTTCATAAAGTTCAAAAAGAAAATATTCTGTTACTTTTTAGCTCCATGAGCTTTTGGGAGCCATTGTATAATGTCACCAAATGAGATCACTGTAGAACTCAAAGAAATAAAATTGCTTTTCCTGCGCCTGTCATTAAAAAACAATGCAAAGGATTTCTTGGACTTTGGTATCACTGAATAATTTGGACACCTAGTTTGTCTTTATTAGCTCAACCATTATACCATTAACTAAAGTTTTCTTAGCCTGAAGTTTTTAAGTTATTAGGAGATGGCAAGAAAAATATCATAAAATTATGAGGCATTAATATACATACCAGCTTTGCTATTCCCTAATTACATTTTTCACTCATTCATTCATTTTTGGTATATGAAATATCTAGAATGCTTAGGAGTCCTCACAGAAAATCACAAAGGCCAACGGGCTATTAAAATCTACAGCTGGATACATTGCTAGAAGGTAGTAACCCCTTTGCCTTTGGGCAGTAGGTACCACTACAAAACTAGTAGCAACAACGGGCATAGTTTTAGAGAACGTTCTTCATGTTAATGTGCCCAATGCGGTATCTGCTGTTTTAAATTCAGCCCTAGCACAAGTAGCTGGCTGACTGTGAATGGCGTCCTCCTGCAGCATCTTCTAACATTGAATTCCCTGCTGAACTGTCAATTTGTCAGCATTACATGATGCTGACAACTGTGCCAGCATTCCAAATCCCAGTAGAGTCCTTCCTGGTGAGCAGGATTCAGAGGAGTTTCCGACCTAAGAACACAGTGGGAAGAAGGAATACGAGGTCCACCTCTGAGGGATTAGCCATAAACCCTTACGAACAACAGTAGAACTCCGGCTACTTCAGGGTGGAAGGCACTAGGATATGCCCGAGGAAGAAGTGTCCCCTTAACATAAGAGACCATCTTAAGGACAGGTGGGCCAAGCTTTCAGAAGCTTGCTGGGTTGATGGGGCGTAACTCAAAATGAGTAAAAATCAAGGAAAACTGGGAATTTTCAAAAATTGAATGGAACACATAGAGTGACATCGTAGGCATAGTGATCTGAAATGAACTGGTATTTTCCATTTGGGATCAGACAAATGTATAGTTTACGAAGCCAGAAATGACAAATTCAAGAAGAATGTTGTCATAGTCGTCATCAAAAAGAACCCTTCAAGAGCTATCTTGAAGTTCAATGCTTTCTGTGATAAGACAATATCTACATGCCTAAGAGGAAGGCCACTTAATATAACGATTGTTCAAGTTTTCAAACCAACCACTAAAGCCAGTGACAAAGAAATTGAAAAATACCACCAACTTCTTCTGTGTGGATCATAACACACTATGGACAGCCTTGAGAAGAACGGGAATTCAAGAAAACTTCATTCTGCTCATGTGGAACCTGTACATGGGTCCAGGTTATGTGACCAGGACACAAGAATATTGCATAGTTTAAATTCAAGAAAGGTGTGTGTCAGGATTGTATCTTCTCACCATACTTATTCAATCTTTATGCTGAGCAAATAATCAGAGAAGCCGGATTATATGAAGAATGTGGCAGCAATATCAGAAAAATGCTTATTAACAGCCAGCAATGTGCAGATGACACAACGTTGGATTGCAGCCTTTAGTATGGATTACAACTCAAAGTAAGGAAGACCAAAATCCTCACAACTGGACCAAGCGGTAACATCATGATAAATGGAGGAAAGAGTGAAATTTTCAAAGATATCGTCTTGCTTGGCTCCACAATCAATGCTCATGGAAGCAGCAGTCAAGAGATCAAAAGAGACCCTGCTCTGTGTAAATGTGCTGCATGAGATCTCTTTGGAGCACTGAAAAGCAAGGCTGATCCTTTGAGGATTAAGTGCACCTTACCCAAGCCCTGGTATTTCAACTGCCCCATATGCATGTGGAAGCTGAATCAGGGAGCATGAAGAAGAATCGAGGTGTTTGAACTATGGTGCTGGCAAGGAATACTGAAAGGACCATGGACTGCCAAAAGCGCAGACTGATCTGTCTTGTAAGACGTACAGCTCGAGCGCTCCTTAGAGGCAAGGATGGCAAGACTTCCTCTTACATATCTCAGACATGTCAGGAGAGACCAGTCCTTGAAGAAGGGAGTCA
>NW_022111322.1:1930654-1937128 GCF_000313985.2 Echinops telfairi | reverse complement strand
AGGGCTCAAATGTGGAACAGACTATCAATTGCTCAAATCCAAGTTCATGTTGAAGCTAGAAAATTGAAAGAGGTCTGTGAGAGCCAATCTATGACCTTGAATGGCTCTTACCTGAAGGTAGAGAGCATCTCAAGTATAGATTTGATGCACTGAACACTAATGTCCCCAAACCAAAGGAATTATGGAAATTCACCAAGAACATCATACAGGAAGAAAGCAAAAGGTCATTAAAAAGACAGGAAAGAAAGAAAAGCCCTGAGTGGCCATCAGAAGAGACTCTGAAACTTGCTCCTGAATGTAGGGTAGTGAAAAGGCACGTAGGAGAAATGATGAAGTAAAAGATGAACAGAACACTAAAAGGGAAGCTCAGGAAGACACAGTATTTTAGTGCAACGAGCAAAGACCCGGAGTTAGGAAAGGACACGTCCATCTTTAAGCCCAGTAGCCAGCTTGTGATGGGCAGTGGTCATCCAGTAGTAGAACTCTCACCTTCCACGTCGGAGGCCTGAGTTCAGTTCCTGGCCAATGTACGTCCCAGCTTTCCACCTGCCTGTCAGTGGAGGCTTGTGTGCGGCTATGCTGTGGAACAGGTGTCAGCGGAGCTTCCAGACTGACAAACACGTGGGAGGATGGTCTGCTGGGCTACTGAAAAGCGGCCAATGGAAACCCTGTGGATCACAATGGCCCAATGCCGGCCAACCGTATGAGTGGTGCAAGACCGGCGGAGTTCCCTTCAGCTGTTCATGAGGTCACCGTGAGCTAACTGAATGCCTGCTAGTAACAGCACGCAGCTTTCTTCATGAGAAGGTCATCACATCTGATGGCTGCAAGAGCGAGAGAAAAGCAGGGGTATGAGGGAGGGAAAGATGAGAGGCTCAAGCATGAACAAGTCTGCCTTCAGTGCAGTCCTAGGTAAACGTGCACGAAGAGAGGAGGAACTCTAAATGGCCACAGTCCTAATGAGCCTTTGTGGACAGGGCTAGCTTAGCACACACAGTGGCATTCAGGAGTTTTCACTGTATACGACTAGTCACAGTTTGACAGCGAGATTAAGGTGACCAGATTTTAACATTGGCAAAGCGGGACAAAAGCGGGACACCATTGATAAAACTCATATCCTGGCGAAATAGCCACATGGCAGCCGAAAACTGTATACCCTAGCTTGTCGTGCATTCTTTCCAAAAATCGGGACTTTTTAAAAATGCTGCGGGACCCGAGACAAATTGTTAAAAATCGGGACTGTCCCGCCAAAAGCGGGACGTCTGGTCACCTTAAGCAAGATTAAACTGTGTCTCCCCACCCACTAATATGAGCTGTAAATCCCAACCACTGTATCGGTGGCTGGAGCTCTGGTGGTGTAGTGGATTATACATTGGACTGCTAACCACAGGCCAGCAGTTCAAAACCACTTGCCACTCCACAGGAGAAAGATGAGGCTTTCTACTCCCATATAGTAGTTATAGTCTTGGAAACCAACAGGGGCAGTTCCACCCTGTCCTTTAGGGTCACTACAAGGCAGTGAATGAGTAAGTGACCCAGTGATGTCTATGGTCATGAGTCCACTTGTGAATGGGTTGTCTTTATTATGTTAATGAGACAGGTTAAACATAGGGTGTCTCTTAAGCAAATCTCTTGAGATAGAAAAAGAAATAAAAGAAGTATTCTCTACCATAAATGACCATGATGTCTCTAAAATGAATCAGAAACATATATAAACCAGAGATGCATGAATGGATTTGGTACTTCCACTTAATTCTAGCCCCACAGAATAATTAGTTCTTTGATGTGGCCCTGCTTGATGCTTGACCTCATGAAGATATCACTGAAGTTATGAGTGCTACAGCCAAGTGTGGTGAAGAAACTGGATGATGCCAGAATATCCAAGAAGAGTGTCTGGGGTCTTAAAGGCTTGATTTCAAACAAGCAACCATTAAAGCGAAGCATCAACTAAGTTCACATGGAAGAAGCACACTGTCCTGTGTGATCCAAGGGCTGTAAACAATACATCCAAATCTAATGGAGGGAATGGCATCAGAGCTTAACTTGTGAACATTTGGTGTGCAGGAGGTTATGGGTGACAGTGGAGGCCCAAAATCCATTGCAGAGTCCACATGGGGATTTATCCCTCTGGTTAATTCCCTCTGATCACAACTGAGGGATGTGAATAGCCCTCGATCAGACAGACAGCGCTGTAAAGTCAATTATGGGCAACTATAGTTAGGACAAAATGTATTATTTTCACTTGACCTCTATTTAGACCCAATTTAAAGCTACATCAATTTTTTTCTAAGTGAATGGGAAATACAAGTGGATTAAGCCCCTGGGAATCCCCTCGGACCATAGATCAGGGATGAGTAAAGTAGCACTGCTCACATGCAGAGTGCACTGAAAAGCAGATTGCTGCGAACACACTCAGGTTAAATTTAGTGCCCTATCATTTGATATTCTTTACGATCCATTTAACTTTGTCCTAGTTTTTAAATGTTTCTACTTTCTTTTCAAGTGAGGGTTTTTTAAAATTAGTTTTTATTTGTTATTCTCATGAGGGTTTTTTGTTTTTTGTTTTCTCTTGTTGCTATTGGTTTTAATGTTGTTGCTGCTGGTTTTAATGTTGTTGTTGCTATCGATTTTAATGTTTTCCTGTATATGAAATCCAGGAGAGGTAAATCTATAGATGGATGAATGGTCCCTTGGTGGTAGGACAGGGGAGGTTGGGGGAAATGGAAAGCTAGCAAGGATGAGTACAAAATATGGAAGGAAATATTCTGAAACTGATTGTAGTGCTGATTAGACAACTCTTCTTGACGTGATCAAACTATTGAATTGCATGATATGTGAAGTATGTGCTAATAAAATTGTTTGGAAAAGGCCGAGAGGGAAATGATGCCAAGCACATGCAGCTCACCAGGAACAGAATCCCCAGGGACACAAAGACCTCACTTGAGAGTTGAACGAGGGAGAAAGCCTTCCCTCAGCTGGCACCCTGGATCTGGACTTGGACTCCCCTCCACTGGGAGGGGAGGAGGGGTCGACTGAAGCCACTCCTGGGATTCCTGTTCTAGCAGCATTAGCTAACTGAGAATTGATTCAGAACTTCTGATACTGGATGAAGGAGAGACTGTTCCAACAAGTACCTAGAATGTGGAAGTGGTGTGAAAAACGGGTCAGAGGCTGGAAGTATTTTACAGTCTAAGCCTAGAGTGTCCTGAAGAGACTGCTGGTAGAATTAGTGACGCCAAAGCAATTTAGGCGAGGGCTCAGATGTGAGTGCGTGGAGCCTTAGAAAAAGCCTCTTTCATCTCAGAGAATACGTATGGCATCAAAACCAGAATGCTGCTAGAAACATGGATGGGAATGTGCCTCTCATGGGGCTTTAAAAGACAATGGTGACCATGCAGCTGGGAAATGGGAGCAAATTATGGGTTGTGATCAACTCAATGGCAGTGGGTGGGTTTGTATGTTCAAATGACTGGTGGCAAGTAGAAGTAGTAAGTGGTGAACTTGTCTGGCTGATGTGATTTCTAAGCAAGAACTTAAGAGGGCTTTTTCCTTGCCACTGTGGTCAAATGTGAGTGGAGAGAGAAGGACTTAAAAACAAACACTGAATGCCCTCTGACCTGGGTCCAAGAATGTGAATAGCTTTGCTCGGAGACAGAGCACTGCAGAGTTGATGGAAGAGGATGTGTTAGGTTAAAATGTAACACCGTATCCTTTGATCTCCGTTTGACTCGGTTTTAAATTGTTTCCGTTTTTTTCACATTTTCTACTTTCTTTCCAATTGAGGGTTTTCTCTGTTTTGTCATTGTTGCCTTGCTTTGTTTTTGGCTGTTGGTTTCTTGGTTTTGTTTTGTGTGGTTTTCTGTATCTGGAATCCAGGATAGGTAAATACAGAGAGACGGTGACTGGATTAGTAATTTCCTAGGGGCCTGGCAGGGAAATGGAGGGAAATGGAGCTGACAATGAGTACGAGAAAGAAGAAAATGTTCAGCCATTGGCTGTGGTGATGGTCATAGAACTCTTCTTAATATGACTGAACTATCAAATGATATGTGATCTGCCAATAAAGGTATTTTAAAATACTGAAAAATGCAGAGTACGATGAATTTGGAAAATCCTACTAAGGATATGTATTCTAGAATGTTCACAAAGGACATGCCTATCACAATCCCCTAAAGGTTGCTAAAGCTTGTGACTGGTGGATCTAACTAAGGGCTGTAGCCGAAAAACTCTTAGCTTAGGCTGACGGAGGAGAGAACGAATAAAAAGAGAGAAGCTTACCTGACTCCTGGAATTTTACAAGCAAGAAATAGGCCAAAGGAGCTATATCTGGTGTCCTCCAAGAATAGAAAAGAACCATCCTTGGAGTAGTTAGGAGATCAGCAAGGCTTGAAGAGGGCATGGGAAGCAAAAGGGTGGGGTTGGAAGGAGGCACTGACATCCAGAGAGGATGAGCCTCCCCCCAGAATGGAGCGGCCCGGCCAGTGCCCAGAGTCTGCATGCGGGGCCGCGGCTGAAGCAGCATCACAGGAGAGAGAATTCTTTCCAAGCCTTGAGAGCTAATGGGAGGTGTTCTGCTGGCTTTCGACTGGTTGGGTACCTGCTACCCCTTCTCCCCATCCAATTTCTCCATGAGTAATGACAATAGCTACCTGTGTCAGTTCCGCCACATCCTTTGGAAGTAGGTAGCTTGCGTTCCAGATTTTATAGGCTCTTATTAGAGGAATTCTGCTTCAGGATGGTGTATACCGAATATCATATGCATATTTGACGTAGAAGATGAGATTTTAGACTTAACCTCAATGTCTGTGGTTATAATCCTATGTAGGAATGGGCTGTCTTTGTTATGTTAAGGAGACAGGATCAATATAGGGTGTTTTAAATCTACTTCTTTTGAGATAAAAAAGAGATTAAGTAAGTGGAAGAAGAAATGGGGAAAGGGAGATGTCAAGTCACATGAAGATTACCGAGGAGCAGCTAAAAGATCCAAGGACCTTCCTGCAAAGCTGACAGAGACCCTTCCCGCAGAGTTAGCACCCCAAACTTGGAACTCGCTTTGAGAAACACCACTTTTTTGTGGTATTTGTGATAGTAGCACTAGATAACTAAGACAATTGCAGAACCTGGTGTCAGTAAAAGATGAAACACTGCTGTATTAATATAAGAAAATTAACATGCTGTTAAAGACAACCTAGGATTGGAATTCAGTGTTTGCCCAGAGTTTCAATGCCACTGCCTGCTCAGGTGAACCTGCAGGGGTGTTGGGATAACCCCATTCCTCTGAGGGTGCTGGACTGGCAAGAGTCCCTTCAGAACAGCCCTGTTGGTTCTGGTCTTCAGCTGCTGCTATTCTTACATCTCAGTGACAAGTTGGCTTCATCATTACTGACTTAGTTTGTTTGATCTGCTTTTCTGTAGAGTGTGTATTTGTTTCAACACTGTTTTCAGCCTATAATTTTCCACATTTAGGTTTTAAGAGCTGTGTGAATATGAGCTGTACAAGAATTAATGACATTTCTATTGCCGGAAGAGTATTATGCATGCTACAAACACATGCGTGTGTACACACACACACACACACACACACACACACACACACACACTCCACCTGCCTGAAGTCTGGCAGGCCAAGCATTAGCAGAATGTGCTGCCCCAGAAAGAGAGACTTCAGAGCCTCAAATGTCACCACTGTGATTCTTACATAATGCACCTTCGCTGCACACCAGAAGAGGCCGCTCCTGTGCCTGGGCAGCTCCCCCTCCCTGTGAAAGGCAAGCCCTGCGCTACATGGTTAACTGCTGTGGGAGGGGCGGGAGAGGCATGGTGGTTTGAGGACCGCTGAGTGGTTGGACAGCCCACAGACCCAAGGACCAGGCCCCAGTAAACACCCATTTACTTCAGGAAATCACTGTGCAAACGTTGCACAAAGAAGCATCTCATCATTTTGAGAAACCCTGTGAGAACAAAAGGAAACACACGGTACCAATATGGTCCTGGAGGCAGGGCGCAGGGGTGGTTCTGAAGGGTCAGGGGCTGAGCCAGCAGGCACAAGAAGGACCACAGAGGAGGAGACCGGGAGTGGGGATAAGCCAAAGTCATGCTGAGGCCAGGTCAGAGCTTCCAGTGCTCAAGGGGGTCAGCCTGGGAGGTCCCACTCCTAATGCAGGTCAGGCTCAGCTGCAGGGATGAGAGCTGGCAACCATGCAGGCCTCTGCATTTGACACTAGAGGACTCAGGAAAGCAGTGACCCAGCGCAGGCTAAGACTGCCCGCCCCTCTCTCAGTGTCCTGAGAACATGCTCCAGTAGGCCAAGGCCCTCTTGGGGGCAGCCCAGCAGTTCATAAGCCCTTGTGCTGTGGAGCAGATTCAGGGAATCCAGGGGATTCTCAGCCTTGGTGGTAATTTCCCCTTAACCTCTTTTTAAAATGGGAATACCTGAGCCCACCTCAGCTGAGTGTAAGGTTCCTGAACAAAGAG
>NW_022111322.1:1921208-1929202 GCF_000313985.2 Echinops telfairi | reverse complement strand
ACTGTTCACTTCTTCTACAGAGGAGATTCAGACGGGGAAGGGGAGAGGGCCTGTGTGCAGAGAGCAAGGTGTGGGGGGTGGGTATGTAGGCAGGGGACATGTGTGCCAGGATGGAGGGGCAGAGCCTGCTCTCCTGAGGCCTCAGGGGCGTCTCCTGGGGCCTGAAGACAGACAGAAACTCCCAAGGTCCAGCAATAGGAGCTCGCTCTGCATGCCCAAGCTTGGAGGCCGGCCTCTTGGGCCTCAGGTTTGCTCCCTGCCATGTGGCCTCCTCAGGCCTGAGCCCCAGCTGAGGACAGAAGGCCAGAGTCTGTACTCAGTTTCCCGATCTGCCCTCCACAGAGGGAGCAGGCATCTGTCCTCAGAATGAGTGGATGAGACGAGATACAGAGACAGCGTCATGCAGAAAGGCTGGAGCACACTCTGCCTTGGGCACGATCTGGCCACCTGAGCCAGGCTGTGGGACTCACTGCTGAGGGTCAGGGTGGCCGTGTGTGTGTGTGTGTGGGGGGGAGGAGGGGGATTGTGGTGAAGGCAGGAAGTTACCATGCTGGGGGCAACTTGGAAAAGAGGGGGACGATTAGGTTCATCCCCCCAGACTCCTTGGGGATCTTTACTTCCCAAACCTCTTTGCCACCAAGTTAAGAAAGCAAAATAAACAAAGTAACATTTCCCCATCCGCTCTCCAGAGAATTCATTAACATGAACGAATGTGTGCACACAGAATCAGACCCTGGCCACCCAGCCTAATTACCACTTTAAAAGAATTCCACCTGCTCCCCCCGCTTCCCTCTGGGACAAGACCAAGAAGAGGCCTCACGGCCACCGGGCATCTAAAACCCGATGCAGACAGCACTTCTCCTAGTCACAGCTGCCCAGCAGTCACCTCTAACACCTGGTACGGCCACAGGCATTATGCAGGGCCTAGGAGCACAGCCAGACTGGAGTGTGTACCAATGGAGTCTGGAAAGACTAGATTTGCCCCGAGGGCACGGTGCCACTGCAGACAGGGCCTCAGGGAGGGTGTCCGGCCGTGCTTTGGGCAGATTTGGGGCTGGGGGGAGGATGGAGGGTACATGAGTTCAAGGGTACCCTGCAACTTTGGACTCATGTTCACTGTGATTCGGGTGAACGTTTACAGAGCACATGGGGTCTCCACTCAACCATTCCAGGGCCATAAGTTTGGTTTTCAGCTTAGTCCACAAGCCATACACACTTTGTTTTGTGACACAGTTTGCAGCCCCGACAGGGTGAGCACAATTCTCCCCCTTCCTCCCTGTTTGCCACTTCCCTTTGTCCTCCCGCCCTGTGAGCTTTGTCCCTGGACCAAGGGCACCCTCTGATTTCACTGGGCGGCGTTTGTTTGTGGGGAGGAGGGCGTGCGTACCTGCCTGCCTGCTGTCACCTTCTAGGCCCGCCTGTCCGCCTGCTGTGTCCTGACAGGTGAGCCACAGAACTACATTACCAGCTACAGCTGACCAGCACACCTGCTCTGTTTCAAGGTGCTGAGTTTTCTTCCTCATTGTCTGCCCACTCGCTCCAGGACCTTTCAGAGCGGTCAGCAGGGACCGGTGGCTCCACTTCGACCTCTGCTCTCTGGGTCACCTGGCTGGTCGGTCCTCTGGGATAACGGTTTCCATGCATCTCGTGCTGTCTCCATTTTTCTCTGCTCCGGGGGAGGAGACCGCCATGATGATGGTTAGAGCTGATGTCAACTTGATGTGCCTGCATGAAGGTAGGCGTGGAGTCCAGCCTGTCCCTCTGGTGACATCTTGGGGTGTGTGGCCTTTTTATGAGCAGCACAGTGGACCCCTGCCTGCCCTTCACGTCCCTGCCTGCCTGGATTCTGGACCGAGCTCTGGGGCTGGTGGCCCCTGGGAACTGCAGACCCTGGGAGCCGTTGGTGCCCTCTCATATTCTGCCAACCTTGGTTCCACGTGACTCTGCACCTGCCAGCCTGGGATCGCCCCGCTTCCCCTTCCTGGTTCACCAGCCAGCAGCTGTGTGAGTCTGGATGGGGCTCCAGTTAGCTCTGACCCACGGACATGAGCTCCACTGGGCTGGGCTGCTTCCTTGATATAAATGCATTTATTGATATGATTATATCTTATGCATATAAGAGCGCTTTGTTTCTCTGGAAAATTCAGCCAATAAATGGCCACTCACCGTTTTTAACACACTAATGATTACTCATCAGAGCAGGGCACAGAATGCTCTCATTGTGGCTTTTATTCCAACTGGGCTCAGTGTCCCCCAAGTTGATGGTACTGAGCCCCCAGGCCCAGCAACTCATTTTCTACAGGTGTTCGGTTCTTCCGGAAAACCTGCCATCACCCTGTGCTCTGTCTGCTCTACTCTACCATGGATATATCTGTCCAAGGGGGCATGTGCTCCGAACTCTGGTGAGCTAGCTAGAAGGGAGAAATAGGCAGGGCATTCCAGTAGAAGCCATGGCACGAGGCAATGTGTGGAAGAGTCCCGACAGCTTCACTGGATGGGGAGCAGGGAGGCCCACAGACCATGGGAGTTAGAAGTGGAGTAAGATTCTGAGGGTCTCGGGTGTCCTGGGGAGCAGTAGAAGCTCTGATCCACATGGATGGAGACTTTGGCAAAGGTCATGCCTGCCACTCACCACTGCTTATAATACCAAGCGGCCAAGAGTGGTGCTGTGTTTCCTGGGAGACATTACAGGCATTG
The DNA here is from genome assembly GCF_000313985.2 of Echinops telfairi. Taxonomy (NCBI): domain Eukaryota; kingdom Metazoa; phylum Chordata; class Mammalia; order Afrosoricida; family Tenrecidae; genus Echinops; species Echinops telfairi. The sequence continues at coordinate 1,926,505 of NW_022111322.1, read as the reverse complement.
CTAGTTGCCAGAGCGTGGATTCTAATCGACTCCTGGAGACCCCATGTGTGGAAAGTAGAACTGACCGGCAGGTGGTTCAAGGCTGGGCCCTCCTCAGGAGCAGATTGCCCAGCCTGGCTTCTGAGGAGCCTCTGGCTGAACTGGAACCACCAACCCTTTAGATAGCAGACTCATGCTGAGGTATTCATGCTGCCTGGGGACTCCCAGGAGACATTATAAGGAACTTAGTAATCAATAATCAAAAGTCTCAGATAATAAAAAATAGATAGCTGAGACTATTCACACACACACACACACACACACACACACGGAGTAACACATCAGACAAGAAATGAAGTCTGTTAAGATTTGCCATCTCGAATCCCAACCGCAGGAGTGCACGGCTGTGTCAGCAGAAGAGGTCCTGGCAAGTCTGTGGGTCTGTCTGCAAAGCCCTGGTCTTCAGGAGACACAACAGAGGCAAAGCAAGGCCACGCCTCCTGAGTCCACATCTCAGAGCTACGCGTGTCACTCAGGATCCCACGCCCAGAGCCTCGAGTTCCTACCTTACAGTCAGTTCTCACCAGGACCACAGCAGACCCAAAGCAGGACATTACAGGGAGAGGCAGAGAGGAGGGCTCTGTTTGAAGCAAGGATACTGGCTGGTTCAGAGGAAACAGCCAGACTATAAAGCAGGCACACAACAGTGAGCTGCAGCCTGCTGTGTCCCACATCCTCTCTGACTCGGTTTGGGAAGGTGGAGGGACAACTTAGAACAGCAGTTCCCAGTGAGTTCTATAAATACTTGTCCTTAAAGCCCTTGATGACCAAAGGATTCCATGACCAAATACATCTGGGAGATCCAGCACAATGCGTCTTCTTTCAGCAAAGCAAAACCACATGGGGACAGAGGCAAGGCCTGCAGCAGGCAAGCCCATTCACTCTGTTCACGCAGTGCCCCCTAAGCCTCTGTAAGCACACAATCACCCTTATCCTATTTTTTTACCCAAGATATAGTTACCAATAGCTCTTAGAACCAGGAGTGTAGAGAAAAATGCATTAGCACTTGCAAAATGTATCTTTTCTCTTAAACGTAGTTGAAATGCTTACGTTTGGAGAAAAGCTATAGCTGCAGGGACACTTCACAAACCTCCCCACACTCCCCACCGGTGCCAGAAAAGCGAACATTATGCACCTCCTCCGACTCACCTTGCTGCCACCTGGAGCGCAGCACTGGGCCTCTGGTTGTCCCCAGCCTCGCCGTCAAGAACTATGAGCCAAAGAGGTCACTCTGTGCAGCCTCCACCCACATGGAGCAGTGCAAGACACCAGGCCAGGCCCCACTCTGCCCCAGCACCTCGCTGTCATGCTGCCGCGCTCCAGGAGCAAGTCCTCCTAATGCTTCCACTTCCGCCTCTGGTTTCTCACCTTGCCCATCTGCCTCCGCCTGACGGCCTACCACCCACCCACCCACCCAAGTAACCAAGCACGCAAGGGTTTCGGGCTGCCGAACAAGAGCACACAGATGGAATTGGCTTGTCTATTTTCCTCATTTCCCCTGGAAATGTTTTCATCGACCAAGCTTTGGCTTTTCAGAAGAGGCGGGGACCTTCACTGGCCGGGGCCTGCACACAGATGAAGGCTCCTCCAGAGCTAAATGGCCGCCCGTGGCCCAGGACACCTGCTCGCCTCCCAGCATCCACAAGTCCCACAAAGAGGCCGGGCCACGCTCTCCAGCAGCTGTCCGGGGCTCAGACATGGGGGGAGCCGAGGACCTTACCTGGTACGTGTTGTCGAAGCTGTCATACATGAACCTCGTGATCAGAGACGTCTTCCCGACTGCAAAACAAGAAGAGAGTTGTTCAGCCTCGGCCACCCAGTGCTCAGCAGCTGTTGACCCAGGTGTTGCCAGAGAAGAAGGGGGCTCCTGGGGGCGGTGGGGGTGGGTGGGTTGTTTCTTCTTTAAGCAGGTTACGTCAGGCATTCCTGAGTGGTGCCCACACCGCTCAGAGACTCAGCTGCCCCCGGAAGGTCGGAGGTCGAAATCCACCCCCAGGCGACAGGGAGCAAAAGCTGACCCACTCTTCACCGAAGCTGCCAGGGAGAACCCCAGCTCCGTAGTGATTGCAAAGACTGCTTTTCCAGAATTAGCGGGGCTCCGGACCCCCGCTCACAGCTAGTCTCGGAAACTCACAGGGGCAGTTCTACCCTGTCCTGTGGGTTCACTAGGAGGCGGCATCGTCACGATGGCAGTGAGATCGGCAAGCTTTTCTCCCCAGGAGTCCCTGGGTGGGATCGACCTTCAAGCTTTCTGCTAGCCAATCATGTCCGGCACAGGTCAGCTCTTCCGAACATGTTTCACACAGAGCAAACGGACGGAAAATGAAATCAAACGCAAAGCACACAGAGGAGAGATCAGCTGTAGAAAGAGAGAAGTGGAAGGCGGGCCCAGAGGGAGCCCGGGACTGAGTCCCATTACCAGGTAGGCTGTGGGCCCAAGTGCTAGGTGCACCTTTGACAGGAAAGCCTCCCAGTGCCAAGAATTCTCTCCCCAATGTGGGTCTTCCTGGGCCCCAGCGAGTCCAGCAGACACAAGGCCATCTGTGAAGAACTGGAGCAAGTGGACACAGGACCAGATGTGCATGTCCTTTTACAAACATGGCCTTTCCACAGAGCACACCTAGCGACGGGACCATGCTGCTTCCCATTTTCCATCTTGGTACTGGTGAGGAAGGCATTTGCACAAGGCTGCCGCATGGCCAGGAGCCATGGGAAGCACGGGCATGCTCCAGCGTCCCTCGTGGGTCGGGCTGTTCTTCACAGCAAGTGCCTGGGGGTCCAGCTCACCACAGGATGGTCAGTCTCCCCCTAGAGCAGTGGTTCTCAACTGTGGGTTGTAACCCCTTTGGGGGTCGAACGACCCTTTCATAGGGGTCACCTAAGACCATCGGAAAACACATATTTTCAATGGTCTTAGGATCTGAGACACCACTTCTCTATCCGTCTGCAGCTGGGTCCGCCCACATGCAGATACATCCACATATGAGTACCCGGTGTGAAGACTGTTACCCATGCTATACCATGCTTCCAGACATTTCATTTATTTGTCATTAGAAATACATATTTCACAGTATATAATGACATAGTCTTTCATGACTAATCACTATGCTTTCTGTTCAATCTGTAACAATGAAAATACATCCCGCATATCAGACATTTACATAATGATTCGTGACAGTAGCAAAATTACACTTATGAAGTAGCAACGAAAATAATTTTATAGTTGGGGGGGTCACCGCAACATGAGGAACTGTCGTTGCATTAGGAAGGTTGAGAACCCCTGCTCTAGATGGTCAGACCCAGCTAGAAAGACCAGGAGGAGGGACGTCCAGCCACTGTGACAGCCTGGGCTGTCCCACACTGGGCACATGCCCTCTAAGGGGCCGCAACGTCCCATGGGACTGGCTATGAGAAACCAGATGTCTCTGGGAACCCATAAATACTGCTAATTTTCCTAACTGCTGGGGTTGGCTTCTGATCTGACCCTGTGCCGGCCCCCTGGGACCTGGAGGTGGCAGAAATGCCTACTGTGGTCTATCTAATAATCTGTGCGGGGGAGGAGGGTGGGGCTGACACAGGGTGCTTCCGTACACACGAGCCCTGCATTTCTGTCCCTCCTGTGAGGCCAGGGACGAGTGGGTGAGGCTTGTCCAGCTGCGCCGGGATCCAGCCTGGGCCCTTTCTGCTCCGGGCCGGAGACAGCTCTGGCAGAAGGTCCAAATGCTTTCATCCTGCCCCTCCCATTCCCCAAGGAAGAGATGCACAGGCTGGCCGGGCAGCCCTCCCCTGGGAGTGCTCTATACCAGTTTCAAAGCTTCCGTCACAGTGTTTAAAAGTTGCCGCCAAACTGTCTCCAGCCCATGTGGCCCCAGGCGCCTCAGCCCATAACTGTGTTCTCTAGAAGTTTTGCTGGCTAGGTTTTCAGAAGCAGAATCTCAGGTCTTTCTTCCAAGGCACCTACCTCTGAGTGGACTAGAACCCACGCCCACCTTTAGGTGAGCAGCCAAGCATAAGAACCGTGGGCACCATCTTACCCCGAGGAGCCAATGGTGCACCACTTATAACAGATCGTGGTACCCACCTCTCTGTGGCAGACATGTGTCTAAGGGGAAAAAAACAGATCATCGGGTAGGCTTCGCTGTTTGGGGTGAAACCACAAGTCTCCCTCTTTGGACAGAATTGGTTGGCCACATTCAAATCTAGCCAGGGTCCCCTTATTAGCTGTGTCACCTTGAGATGCTTACCACCTTCTGACCTCCGTTCATCATATTAAACTGGGTCGATTGTATCTCAGGCTTCAGAGGGCTGTAGGAAGAAGCTGGCGTGCTGCAGGCACAAAGAAAACGCTTGGAAGGGGAAGGTGGGAGCAGTGCAGTCCGGAAATAGCCGGTGCCGTGGTGTCCAGCATGAAGCGGGAATAAAAAATACCATGGCCACGTTTCCGAGAGGGCGTCTCTGTGGTGGGCTGTCATGCACCCAGATCACTTCCGATTTCATCTCGAGACTGCTCTCAGTGCTTCTGATAGAAATGAAAGCTGTGATGTGCTTTCAAGTGGCTTTAAACCCTGCCTTCAAAATGTCATATGAGCGTGAGAAGCAGGGGGCTCCCCCACCTTCAGGATCAGCTCTGAGCAGACCCGGCTGGCTCGGAGCAGTAGAGGGAGCAGCCAATGCACACGGAGCCTAACCGTGAGCTAGCAAGGAGCAGGCAAAGTCAGGTGGGAAAACACAGCTTTGTTCCTCTAGGAGCAGGCGAAGTGACTGGCTCCTGAGCACAAGAAGGCTCCCAGAGGCTGCTGGCGGCCTCCCAGGCCGTGGCAACTGAGCACCATGCACCCCGGGATTAAGGATGTGCTTCTGGGAGGAGAAAGCAGGAAGAGGGGGGTTCTCTTCTCCCGACAGGTTCTTCCCTGGGGCAATGGAGCAGCCAGGGGAGGAACAGTGGAATCCTAACAAGCCACTAAAGGCACCGAAGGTTCGCAGAGCAGCAGAGAATTTACAACCTCTGCAAGGGGTTTGGACGCCAAGCTGTTCTTTCTAAAAACAGCAGCGACTGTGCGTGGGGCTGGCGCACCCAGTGAAGCCCAGGTAGAAGGAAAACCGCCTAAGAAAGCAAGGTGCTACCGGACCGGTCAGGGACATCTGCAGGTTGCTTCGATGTTTCGAAGGTTTCAGCGGAGCTTTGGGACTACAGTGGACTAGGAAGAGAAGTCTGGCAATCTCCTTCTTCAGAGAATCAGCCAAGGAAAAGCCTCCGT
>NW_022111322.1:1899515-1920769 GCF_000313985.2 Echinops telfairi | reverse complement strand
CTGAGTTCCCATCACTCATGCCCAGCCCTCCTTGACATCTCTAGATCATTCTGGTCACCGTCTCTGCTGGGTCATTACTGCCACCCTGCCAGACATCATCAAGCCCCACCATGCCCAAGCACCCTTTTTATCACAGCAGAGCAGACGGCGGGGCCTCTTCCACCCGGGAGGGTTGGCCCAATCCAGAAGATGGGGACCAGTGACACGAGGCAGGTGCAGCAATCCAGGGCAAGGGTGTGGAGTGGCCGGCCCAGTGATGGTGGGGCTGGATGGAGGCCTCCCTCTTGCTTCCACTGAACCAAATGCTTCCTGCTACCCTGTAGGCCCGCTCTCTCATCTCGCATAGCACACGTCCCCTCACTCCACCATAGCGGTCCGGAGACCACTCACTCTCTCCCTGGTGGCCAGGACACTGTGGTGGGGACCCTGGGGGGAGGTCGGGGAGCTCAGCCTCTCATGCTTTCCGTCTCGCTGGGGCCTGTCCATTTCTTATAAGGATGTGCCAGGTCACCTAAGGCCCTTCCCCATCTGGACCCAACACCCAAATAGCCTACCAGCCTTCTCTCCGGAGCGTCCTGCTACTCACACTGGATCCTTGTGACATAAAGATGGGCCCTGGTCCCTCCTGTGCTCAGATCACTTCATCGACATCTCTTGGCCCCTTCTATTTGGGAACAGCTCCTGATGGGTACAGCCCACACCTCTCAGGTCCTCCGGCCTCCACAACCCTGGGCACAGGGAAGAACATGCCTGTGTTCTTCAATGCAGCTCATCTTGTCAGGGTGGATGTGTCCTGTCTCCCAGTGCCACACCTGCCCCCGCCCCCCATGAGCACAGGGCTCAGTGGTGGGGCTCGCCAGTGTCCAGGGGACAGGTGAGCACTCAGAGCAAAGCTGGACAGTACACTTCGACTTGACGTCAGGAAGGTCCCCCTAGCCCACTACCCTTTGTCTCTGTGACGCTTTCTGGTTAGAGCTAATTTTAAAGAAGCCCCTCCTGCCCGCCTCCATCCACCATGACAGACCTAACGAGAGGAGAAGATGAAGCAGAGGCTGCCCTGTGCAGAGCTCTCCTCCGCTCCGAAGGGCAGAGGCCCCTGCCTCCCCCCACACCCCACCCGCAACTGCTGCTGGTTGGAAGACACCAGGAGCAGGAGATAGAGGGGCTGGCACCCCACTGCCCTGCAAGAGCTTTCAGGTGCATCACGAGGGGTGGGAAGCGTGTGTGGCACCTGCCTGAACAGCACCACGGGCAGTGGCTGCACCAGGTAGAGCGGGGTGGGCAGGTGGGCGGGCTCAACCTCCCCCCTCACAGGGCTTTGTTCTCAAGGTCACACTGCCCCGCAGGCCTTCAGCCACCACTGTGCAGCGCAGCTCTCTCAGCAGCTGAAGGCTCGGCTCCACTGCTGGGGTTTTATTAAAAGTAAGCAGACTAATCGCGACTGGCTCCTTTTTCCCCTCACAGCTCATGGCTTAGCAATATTCTCCTCACCTTCTGGCAGTTTGGTCCCACGTGACGAAGCAGGGAGATTCATTTTCCTCCTTTCACTGAAATGAGGGGGAGACACGTCCTAGCTGAGCACCTAGCAGGTGTCTGCATCCCGAGAAGGGGTTCCTGCGTCTCTACTTGGTGCAGGCCGAGCATGTGAGCAGTTCATGTGGATTTGCTCATCTCACCTCCATCCGGACCCAACCAGGGAGCTCCTGTCCCCAGTTAGTAAAAGGTGAGCAGTAGGACTGGGGTTTGGATGCAGATCTGATGCCAAAGTCCCCCACCATGACACAGTGTTGGTTTATATAAAGATGTGTCCAGCAGTCAAAGAGGAAGCCCTAGGCAGTGGGACTGTCGGGCAGGCTATGTGGACGAGGCAGGACAGCAGCTGGGAAGGATGCAGGCGGGGAGAACGGTGGATATTCTGGGCAAAGGGGAAAAGCACAGAGGCGCGGAGATTGAAGAGAGGCAGACCAAGGGAGCAGGGTGGGCAGGGGAAGGAGCACGTCCAGGGGCCCCTGACTGACTCATGGGGCCTCCCGTGTGTCAGAGGGGAACTGTGCTCCCTCCACTCTAATGGCTGCTTTTTCAGAATGTGGTCACCAGGCCTCGCTTCTGCTAAAGTGATTCTGGGTGGACCCAAACCGGCAGGCTTTCCGTTCAGCAGCAAACATGTTAACTGTTCCAACCACCCAGGGTCTCCAAAATCTGTTCAACAAAGCTGCACGTGGATACCAGTTGACAAATAGTGAAGTCCACCTCTGGGGTCATTGGGGGGTGAAGGGGGATCTGGCCGGCAGTAAGCAGCAAGACACACGGGGGCAGGGGCCAGACTCACAGCCTCACTGGCCACATCGGGAGCATGGGTGCTCTCCCCAGGGCAAGGAGAGCATTGCCAACATTCTTCACTCTACCTTCTTATGTCTTAACACTGACATTCCCCCAAGTGGTGAATTGGGGCCGGTCTGTGACCTGGGCGGAAATGACACTAGGTGACACCAAGGCTGGGTTGGAAAGGGCAGTGTAGTCACACAGGCTAGTGTGCTTCTTCCATGTGGGTTTGTTGCTTCTCAGCTAAAAGGCTGCTTGTTTGCCTTCAAGCCTTTAAGACCCCAGATGCTATATCTTTTGACAGCCAGGCACCATCAGCTTTCTTCACCACATTTGCTTACGCTCCCGCTTTGTCTTCAGCGATCATGTCAGGAAGGGTGAGCATCATGGAACGCCAGGTTAATAAAACAAAGTGTTCTTGAGTTGAGGGAGCACTTGAGTAGAGGCCCAATGCCCATCTGCTACCTTAACACTAAACCTATAAATTAGGATCAGTTATCAGGCATTAAAGACCCAGAACAAAAAATCATATCATTGTGAATGAGGGGGAATGAAGAGTGGGGACCCAAAGCCTATCTATAGGCAATTGGACATCCCCTTACAGAAGGGCTACGGGGAGGAGACGAGCCAGTCAGGGCACTATAGCACTGATGAAACATACAACTTTCCTCTAGTTCTTTAATGCTTCCACCCCCTCCCATTATCATGACCCAAATTCTATGTTACAAATCCAGCTAGACCAGAGCATGTACACAGGTACAGATAAGAGCTGGAAGCACAAGGAATACAAGACAGATAAACCCCTCAGGACCAATATTGAGAGTAGCCATACCAGGAGGGGAAGTGGAAGGTGGGGGAAGAAAGGGGAAACCGATCACAATGATCTACATATAAACCCCTCCCAGGGGAATGGACAACAGAAAAGTGGGTGAAGGGAAACATCGGTCAGTGTAAGACATGAAAAAATAATAATAATTTATAAATTATCAAGGGTTCATGAGGGAGGGGGGAGGGAATGAGAAGCTAATACCAAGGGTTTAAGTAGAAAGAAAATGTTTTGAAAATGATGATGGCAACAAATGTACAAATGTGCTTGACACAAAGGATGTATGGATTGTGATGAGTTGTACCCTACAGATTCTCAGGCTCTCACCCCCTGGAGGCTCCCCTTCACTGCAGCCACCGTGCTGAGGAAGCCCAAACCAGCGTGCACAGCGCAGACCTGGAGATGCCCAACGTGGTCAGAAACGGAGCCTCCCAGCCTCCCAGCCTCCCAGCACCTGCAGCAGACACGTGAGTATGTGGGCCTGCTGATAGCACCAGTGCCCAGCCTGTGAGCTGCCCGCAGACGGTGTGGAACAAGCCCTACTGAGCCTTGTTCAGACTGTGAATTGGTAAGCATACTAGTCTCCATCTTGAGTCACACCGTGGGGTGGTTTGCGACCCAAACAGAAAAGGTAAACTGCTGTGGGCACAGTAGGGATGGCAGGATCTCACTGAGAGCAGTGGGGAGAGGGGACAGGAGCCAGGGACTGGCAGGTTAGGACAAGAGCTCTGTACCCGTCTCTGACCCTGCCTCTGAGACCAGCGGATGACAGAGTCATTCCTGAGCTCAGCCAAACTGGACGAGAAACAACTGCCAAGCAATCGCTCTGGCTTCAGGTCACTCCCAAGCCTTCTCTAATTCTCAGACCAAAGTGCCAGTACGGTGCTCAGGGGAGAAAAAAAAATGAACAGTAATCCACTCTCACGTGGGCTTATTTTCCATTACGGGCATCGCCGTGCGACAGCTATGTCTTGCTGAGATGTTGTGTGAGATCTTGGCCAGGAGTCTTGCACACCTGTGGACGCTCGGGCCCACGTGCCTCCAGTGCAGGAGGGGCCTGTGCCCCAGCTTCTCACCACACTCCCTTAGGCCCCCTCTCAGTGGCAAGGCCCAGGCCACTATGCTTCCAGTGCATCCTGGTGGGGGGCGCGGGAGGCCTATATTATAGGTAAGTTTCAGAGGGGGTGGTGGGAAGCTTCTCCTTCTTGGGGTTTCCCTGCATCAGGTCTGCGCTGGACACATAATTCACAGCCAACGGGCAGACACACCTCTACTCTCAAGCAGGGCACATGCGGGGAGAAGGCCAGGCTGATGCAAATTCCTACCCCACAGGCTCCATGGGACGGTGTGATGGAGAGACCAACAGAAAGGGAAGCTCACTACTGCCCGGGTGGAGGGGATGCCAGCCACTGGCTGCCCCCAGAATCTGCTCTCTGCCTTGCACCCACACTACCGGCCCCACAAGGTCTGCCATGCTCCAGGGAAGATAGGGCCAGCTTGGCCCGCAGGTGCACCAAGCACGGGACCTTGAAGTCAGCCACAGCCTCCTGGGCATCCTGAGTGGGGGGCTGCCTACATGCTCTGCTCACAGCCCAAGCTCGGCCTCAACTGGGAAATCTGCTTCTCCAAGGCTCAGGCCAGCAGCCCAACCTCAGCTGACACCCACTCAGCTCAGGCCCCAGATCATAGATGGGGGATGCTGTGTGTGGGCAGGGAAGGGCCGACTGAGGGGTCCCAGGCCCACCCTGCAGCTGGGAAGAAGACCAGGCTATCTCACATCTTCCAGCCCCCATGTCCACCACAAACCCCCATGACTGCCTGGCCATGGGCCCTGCAGTAACTGAAGAGGTAGGACCAGCGACATCTCTGATCTGATCCTGTGTCCTTCTGCCGAGTTTGCACAAAGCAGATGTGGGCGGGCAGCAGGGGAGGGGTGTCTGAGAACCAGGCCCCTCCCTGCCCCCTAGCTACCATCTGCTCCGAATGGGCAGGGTCACATGGCTTGCCAATGCCTACCTCAGCCTGAGGGGCTGGCTGGCTCACCACTGACTAAATGAGGAAACACATGAAAAATCCCATTTCAAACCATCCCCCTACAGACCCAGAATTAATTAAGAAATTAAGTAATTAAGAAATATGCAAAGCTCTTCATTGGGCACTTTAATTAAGTGTGTGAATTCCCTCTGCCAGAGGGCATTCAGCCTCCCGAGCCTTTCCAAGGGGCCCAGGGAGGATCAGTGATGGACAATGAGTGGCATGGGGGGAGGCCAGCAAGGCCGAGGTGGGGGTGCTCTGCCAGAGGAGCAGGGCTTGTTCCTCTTGCCTACTCATCAAAGGCTCCTGTTTTATGGTCTTCCCTCCAACTCAGAGGAGCCTGGTAAGCTCTTTAGGGTTTCCGAAGCTGTACCTCTTTACAAAAGCAACCTCCTATTTCTCTCTCAGAACAGCTGTTAGGTTTGAACCCCTGACCTTATGGTGGGCAGCCCAATGCTTCACACACCAGGGCTCCTTATCTAAGTCCAGAGACACTCCCCCCATCCTCCACCCCCACACACCCAGTTCTGCCTCAGGGGCTATGGAATTCTGCCCCTCTCCTGGCCCTGCCACTGTCTGATGGAAAAGGCCCCGTGTGGGGTTGCAGGAAGGAGTCCCCGCCTCATTCTGGCCCCTGGCTGGCTGTGTGGCCTCAGACCCATCACTGCCACCTCCAGGTCTCAGCAAGACAAATAGGTCATCAGTGTAAGAGTCCAGGCTTCAACCAGGTGGGCACACATGGACAGAAAACTATAAGGTAAATAGAGGGCATTGCCAACCCAAAACCTAAGGCCCTGGGCAGGTAGTGTTCCAGTGTCTGCGAGCTCAGGGTGGCTTCTCAGGACGACTGCTCCTTCAGATGGGTCCTGCTGGCTCAGCTCCATGGGCACCAGGGACATGACAGTCTGTTGGGAATCAGGGCCAGCGGCTGGGAGGTTTTGCCTCAGTCTCCCTTCTTAACCATCCTTCCTGGCCTACCGCTTGCTTTTATTCCCATGGGTTCCACAGTTGGCGGGAAAAGACAAGTCCAGAGGAACAGGGGGCTGTGGGGGCTCAGCTGGGAGATGTGTTCTCCTGAGATGCCCATATGGGAACCCTTCACTCAGCAGGCTCCTCCCTTACAACTGGGTTATAATACATGGATTTTCTCCTCAGATGCTCCCATGAGACTCTCCCAGAAACTACCAACATGAACTAATGAGGCATCGAACCCACTCTCGGCCTAGCATATAGAGGCCACCAAGACATGGTTCCAGCATTAGTTCCCGCCAGGACCCAGCAGAGAACTTTGTCTGCTCCTGGACCAGTTCTGCTGAGAGTCAGGCCACTGCTCCAAGCTTGTTTGTCTGATCTTCCCGGAAAATATGTACAGGAATATAAAAATACAACATTGCACATTTTAGTAACAGAAGTGATTATGCTTTAAAGGGAGAAAAAACAAAAACAAGGCCTATAGTGAAGAAAAAAGCAATCAATTGAAAGTGACCCAGAGCTGACACAGACTTTAGAATTAATGAAGACATTAAACAATTATTAAGACTACATGCTGCATGTTCAAAAGATCTACCACTCACTACTATCGAGTCAATTCTGACTCACAATGACCTTATAAAACAGGCAGAACTAACCCTGTGTGTTTAGGAGGCTATAAATCTCTATGGGAACAGAAAGCCTCATCTTTCTCCTGTGGAGCAGCTGGTGGTTTCGAACTGCTGACTTTGCAGTTATCAGCCTAACATATAATATATGCCACCAGGGCTCCTTCAAAATATAGGTAGGTATGTGAAATATAAAAAATTTTAAAGATATAAGCCAAACTTCCAGAGATGAAAACGACAATGACTAAGATAAAAATACACCAGCTGGGAATAAGAACAGATTAGACACTGCAGAAGAGATCAGTGAGCGTGAAGTGTTAAAAGATAATCTAAAGTGAAACAAACAAAAATAGATGAGAGAAGAAATGAGAATAACACCAATGCGGTTTTCAAAAGATTAGAGAGTTAGGGAGCAGTGATCAGAAAGTTGCTGGAAGAAATAATGGTTGAAAACTTTCTAAAATCACAATAAAGCCAGAACCTGACACTTGAATGAGCCCTGAGCACAGGACACATACACGATGCCACAGCACAGCATCATCAGATGCCACCGACCAGTAAGGCCGTGTTTCCAAAGTGTGCGATCCTGCTTCCTGGGAGGGCGAGAATGGTCCAGGGGGCTGTGAAAGCAGATACCTACACAGTAGCCCGGATCATGGGATACAGCACAAAAGTTGTTCATGGCCAGGGGGCACTGAATAATTATTTTTTCTCTGAAAAAGGCCAAATAAATTTGAGAATGTATCCTTTATGTCAGTGGTTCTCAACCTGTGGGTTGCAACCCCTTTGGGGGTGAAAGGACCCTTTCACAGGGGTTGCCTAAGACCATCGGAAAACATAAATATTTCACAAAATATAATTACATATTGTTTTGTGATTAATCACTATGCTTTAATTATGTTCACTTTGTAACAATGAAAATACATTCTGCATATCAGATATTTAAATTAAGATTCATAACAGTAGCAAAATGACAGTTATGAAGTAGCAATGAAAATAATTTTATGGTTGGGGGATCACCACAACATGAGGAACTGAGAAAGGGTCGCAGCATTAGGAAGGAAGGTTGAGAACCACTGCTTTAAGCAAATGCATGAAATCAGCCAGAGGGAAACAAGGGCCCATTTATACAGAAAGGAAGCTACCAAGGTAAGGATGACAGCCGATTTCTTGTCAGAAACCATGAATGCAAGATGATAATAGATCAGTATCTTTAAAGCTCTGAAAGAAAATCCAAATAAACCTTATGAACTGAGAATCTTATATCCAGGGGAAATATCTTTCAAAAACAAAAAGGACTTCCTAAATATAAAATATTCATCAGCAGACCTTCAGTACAAATATATGTCAAAGGCAGTCCTTCGAGAAAAAGCAAATGATACCAAATGAAAATTCGGGAAAGAAGAACACAAGAAATGGTCACTAGATGGGTAAATGCATAAGCTTATTTATTATTTAAATCCCTTTTATGAGTTGGGTTTTTTTTTTTTTTTTAGTTACGGTTCCTTGAGATCCTGGCTTCTCACAATGGTCTGTGTGGCTGTAGTTTAGAAGTTGTCCAATCTGGACTGTGAGAAGTACTGGTACACCTGGACGACTGTGACAGGCGTCATCCAGGCTGATGGTGTCTAATCCCTGGGAGTGCTCATCCCTGAGGGGGAAATTCCCTGGGCTGACAGGGAGTGGATAACTGGCGGGTCTGCTGGTTTTTGTTTGCCTTGCTCTTGAGAACCCTGAATCTTGTTGAAGATGACTCCATGAAGTTACGCAGGGTGGCCGCTGGCGTTTAATCACAGCCATCAGCTCTGGGAGATTTTCAGCAGGCCGATTCCCATTTCCCTCTCCACAGGGAGGCCTCTCTCCCAGTGACTTGTGGGATTCGGAGCTCTGACCTTGTGTCCGCTTTCTAGATGGTTTCCGGTCTGATTCTAGGGTAGGTAGGCTCTGACGGTCCTGATTTGGTCTCAGGCAAGAAGTGGCAGCGCCTCTATGGCTGGTTGGGAATGCAGATCCTGGGAGGGCACACGAGGAGGGGACGGAGCACTTTCTGGGCTTCCCTCAGGCTTGACAGGGTCCTTCTTGGGCTAGGGGCTGGGCACGCATAGTGCCGTCTGTTGGGTGATTGTGGTGTCTCCTACATCCTCGTGCCTGTAAGCTTGCCTGTTAGGGGTGGGTGGGTGTGTTCCTATTTAAATTTCTTTAAGATAGACTTGAGTAAGCAAAAATAAAAGCCATGGGAAAAAATCTAAACAATTAAAAAAATAAAATCCAAGCAATGTATGGGATTACACAATTACATCGTGAGAAAAGATACGATGAACATTTTTGTGCCCTTGCCAGAAACTATGCAAAGCAGGAGAAAATGGAGCAGCTGAAAGAAGTAATGAAAGACCCCCAGGCCTCTGTCTAAAGGTGGCGATGAGATCCACACAGAGGGGGCTGAGACAACTCACTGCAAGCAGGCCTCGACTACAAGAAAGTAAGTTCTTTGGGCAGAAGGAGAAAGATTCCCACATGCACACTCAGCTCACTTTCAAGTTTGACACCCCTGACTTGCAAAACTGACCCTCACCCTGATTCTCTGGGCGATCCTGGGCTAGATACTATCTTCTCTGAGGCTCCGTTTCCCTCATCTGTACTCTGAGGGCAGGAATATTACCTCACAGAAATAGTCCTAATTCTAGGAGAGCAGTAAAATGTTAACATCTGGAGAATGTGGGTGAAGAACATATGGTTATTCTTTGTATCATTCTTGAAACTTTTCTAGAATCCTAAAATTAAGTCAAAATATAAAGTTGAAGGAGGGGAAAATAAGCTAAGTTACATAAATAATGTAACTGTGTACACACATGTCCCTCAGACTCCTGGCTCAGGGAGGAATGGCTCGTTGTGGTTGGACATTCTGGTCAACATGGAATTTTCCTAAGGAACTGGGCTTCAACTGCACTTGGCATCACCTTGGCCTTGCAGAGGACCAGGGCCTGGTCGGAGAATGAGAAACTACTGTGATGGGGGCCAGCAGATGGTGAGAGCCTGTATGAATTCCCCTGGCGGGCGGGGATGGGCAGGGTACGTGTATAACTGCCCTGTGTGCGCATGCAAAGAGGTGGGCGCAAGTCCTCACGCATGCGCTCAAGCCAGGCGGCACCAGCGGCCTTGGTACAAGTGCGAACCCCCTCGTGAGGACTCTGAAACTTCCCGGATGACGCGTTCTTCTGAATCTGACCACACGGCCTGCAGAGCTCCTCCCACCCACTGTCCGATGCTTCTCGGACCCACCAAGTCACCCTGTCACTTCGGAAAGGTGAACGGTCCCATGCCGGTCCCTGCGGCAGCACCAGCCTGGCCCTTTTAGCCATGTGCCCCAGCCACTCTCCATGCCCACCTCCTACAACTGGGGGCCCTGCCCACATACAGATTCTCTCTAGAAAGCCAGGCCGGGGTAGGCAGAGACTGCTGGGGCCACGACTGTCCGTGGATGTGAACAGCCACATGGGCACGTGAAGGATTCATGTATCCTAAGTACATGTAATGCTTAGGAGGAGCGCATACAGTTCCCACTGTCAGTCAAGCCTTTTCTGCCTAAGCCTGGCTAATGGCTGCTGCTGGTGTTAAAGCCTCCCTGACAGAGCTGGGCGTGGCACTGAAAATCTGTCACCAGTGTTAAGGGCACACTCAGAGCCTCTGATGAGATGCCCTACAGACCACGGTAGCCCAATGCAGCCATTACTCCTCCTGATCACCCCGAACAAAACCTCCCAGCCTTCAGCCGAAAACGCTCCCAGCTGGCCAAGAGCCTGGTTTGAGGCCACCATGGGTTGCAGCCTGTGGGCAGACGGGAGGGGAAATCTGCTGCTACTTCTGCACCATGTGTCTGTGCACTGCTGTGCCCCTCACACCCACATCACTCGCGTCCTCTCCCCAAGCCAAGGTGGACGGAAGAGCTGCCCTTGGCGTCTAGACCAGAACGGTGGCTGCACTGCCTCTCTGCCTTTGGGCTCAGATCAGGTGTAGAATCCAGGCTCAGGCTGCTACTGCTGCGTGGCAGAGGCAGAAGAGGAGCTGGATCCACTGCCCTCTTCTGAGTAGGGGTGGGTAGGAAAGGCCTAGAGTGAGGGGGCCAGCCGGTGGGCAGCGTTCCATCTACTAATCTGGGCTGGATTCGGGCAGAGTAGGTGGGTGGGGTTTATTGTTGGAACCAGGGGAGAATTTCCAGATCCTATGCTACAAGTAGTGTGAACACCCTAAAAATAAGAGGCTAATTTGGGAGTGTTGCTTCCTCCTGAAAAGAAACTTTTCTTAGAGATGTTCTCTACTCCGGGAAGAGCAGAATAGGAAAAAATATCCTCTGGTTCCAAGATCTATTCTTACTGGAAACAGCCCAGGGACAGAGTCTGGGAATGCTGGGTCACAGTGGGGCTTGGAAGGGTGCACCAAAGCTCAGGCTGCTCCTCAAAGCCCGGGTTTGGCCGCACTGAGGTGGTGAAGCTGATGAACTGAACACGCCCCTCCATGCCGGCAGACATGGACGGCAACAGCTCTCTGCGGTCCTCCTGCTCTGCTGGGAGGGGGGCTCATCCTTGCTTCCAGCAGCAGGCCCTGCTCCTCACATCACTCCTGGGCCCAACACCCATCAAGGGCTCCCTGAGCACCTCCAGTGGGTCAGTCTGCATGGTCAGCACCCTGGGCTGGACAGCGCCCCTGGCTCCTGCTGCAAACCACTTTGGCTTCCAAGGTCTCAGGGGTAGGGCCAGCACACCTAGGTCTGTGTGTGTGTGTGTGTGTGTGTGTGTCCCCACACCAGATCCGTGTGTGCTCACACGCGTGTGTCCTCGGATCTGGGAGGCTGTGTGTCTGTGAGCCGCTCCTCCCTCGGTCTCAGTACCTGCACGGGTCTCCTCTGCCCCCTCACTATGGTGGGGGAATAATTAAGAAGCCCTTGTTCTAAATGCTTCGCTGTGTTCAGTCTGTGTGGTGTTGACTCTGGCTCAACAACAGGGTCAGAACAGAACATTTCTCTTCCTCTCAGAAACAGCGCTACTACCACTAGCGGAAAGAGTGTCCCTTGTCTCCAGAGACAGGTCTCTGGTGCAGAGACCAGTCACAGCTCTCCGGGCCTGAGCTGGGCATTAGTCCTCTGCCTGTCTCTGCCCCAGGCATGGGGGATGGGGAAGAGGGGTGGAATAGGCCCGAGTGGGCACGCTGAGCTGCTTCTTTGCCTCTGGCTAGCACCTCCAGGCATGGAGACCCCTGTGCTGAGCTCCAAGTGCACCTACAGATAATTAACATGGCACTGGCTCTAAGGGGCCATTGGCAGTGACTAGAGCTGCTGTGATCACTGACAAACCATAATGAGGATCCTCTTCGCCCAGCAGTCTGATGCAGGAACACCCAAACGGTGCTCAGGGCCTCCACGGGCACTGGTTGGCAGCAGGCAGGAAGGACAAGGGGACCATGGGCACTGGGGGGTAGTCTGCATGCTTCCATGAGCGGTCTATGGGCAGGGGCTGTATGAACTGAATGACAGGACCACAGATGGATCAGCATGCCAGTCCCCGACTCCACTCTGGATCTCAGCTCTCAGCCCTCACTTCTTTGGGTGGCCAAGTTTAAGATGTGATTTCTGTCTCCAAGGTCAGAGGTAACGGGTGTGGGGTGCTCCCCTTTCCAACACTGCTCTCCCTCAAGTCCACAGGAGAAAGCAATGCAGCAAGCCAAGACCCCACTGAGAAAAGACACCAGGGGTGACACCTCCCACCCTGAGCGGGCAGCAGAGGAAAGTGCCTGTAAGAGCTGAGCCACCATGGGAGTGACCTCTTGGTGGGGCCAAAGCAGCCATCTGGGGACCCAGGCACTGTGGGAGGACAGGAGAGCTCAAGGTGACCTGTCTGACACATCAGAGCACAGTGTGACCTTGGAGACTGGACTGTACCTCCTGCCCTACAACCCTCAGTTGTTCCCAAGTCCTCACTCTACAGAGAAAGAATTAGGAAAGCATACATCCCCGGCAGAGCTTGGAGGAGACAGAAGTAAACACCCCCCACAGGGCCCTTGAAATGCTCACAGCCTGGCCAAAGCCAGGTCACCCTGGTCCCTGGTCTCTTTTCAGCCACTAATCCACAAGCAGGTTCTTCTTCCATGACTCCCTCCTCCCAGGGGTACCTGCTGCCTGACCCTGCCTACGTCACCACTGTCCCTCTACCTGCAGAAGGCCCTCTGTGCCTCCACCCACTGTGAGCCACACCTGCTTCTCCTGGACACATCAGGTGCTCTGTGCTTTGCCTCACCTGAACCCCTCTGCTCACGATGGCCTCCCATCTCCTGGTGAATTCTCACTGTGGAAACCTTCTCTAGGACGTCTTTCCTGACCCCGCAAACAGATCAGTCCACAGCCCAGGCAGTGTAAACAAAATTAACACTGGCCTTATGAATGGTGTCTGTAACAATCAGTGTATTGAGTATTTGGGGGTGAGGGGACGACACAAAATATGAACTGCTGCATGTGATGCAATGGTTAATCACCCAGCTGCTAATAAAAACGTCAGTGCTAGAACCCCACGCTCCTCCCCAGCCACTGGGTAGGAGAAAGATGCAGCAATCCCACGGGACAGTTCTAGCTGTCTTTCCTGCACAGGGGTGCTATGAGTCAGCATCAACTTTGGCACATGACAAACCCAACAATATAACCTATGGATGTAATCTCACTTGGAAATGGAATTTTCTTGTTATGTTAATGAAATCATCATTATAGGGTGCTCTTAAACAAATCCCTTTTGAGATACCAAGGAAGAAAATTAGGTAGAGAAGCAAGGTAGTGCACAAGGGTGAGGGGTGGGGACAGGGGAAATTGATCTGCCCATCACCAAGGCACCAAGGTCAACCACCTTCCCTCATAATGGGCAAAGACCCTTTCCCCACAACCAGTGCCCAGAATTGATACTTCTAGCCTCCTAAGCTATTAAGAAAATAAATGGAAGCCACTCACCACTTGTGGAATTTCTGTTACAGCAGCACTGAGATGCTGGTAGAATCTGCTGTCTCCTGACCTTGGGCCAAGCACTCTCTGTCCTAAACACTTGACAAACCTAAATGCATAGACTCACTGCGGAGCCTCCACCCCTGCTGTCCACCAGGGCTGTACTGCCCTGGGAAATAAGAGAGCTTCAAAGATGGGGTGGGGGGCACCCAGGAAGTAGGACAGGGCGAGCACATCCCACCCCCCACTGGTCCAGCTGATAAGTAGGAAATGAATGGAGAATAGGTGAAAGATTGCCACCTAGGAAGTCAGAAACCTGGGTGCTCACCCCTGCTCAGCAGTTTTCATCTCTGGCTATTGAAGCCGGGTGCAGCCTGCACCTCTCAGAGCCTGCCTTCCTTACCTATAAAAGGTAGACAAGCAGCTCTACCCATCCGATTGTGCAGATGGAACCCTGGGGCTCTCTCTATGGAGATTATCAATGATTCAGACCATGAGGCCTCCGTCTTCCACCTGTGGCCGGAGGGGGCAGGGTGGGTGTCACGATCCCATTAACAACATTTCCTAACATGTGAGCTCTGAATCAATAGCCAGCCAGCTGCCATCTAGCGGATTCCAGTGCATGGAGCTGGAGCGGCTGATCCCCACCTTGTGTTGGGGAGGGGTCTGTGCCCCAGAGGGTCTTCCTGGATGGGTGTATCTGAGGAAAATGAACACAGGGTAAGGAGTGGGCTGAGAAGGAAGGCCACTCAGGAGGCTGGGTGTTCGTGTGGACAGCAACAAGGGCTGGGGTTTTAAGTCCCTTTTGGTCTGGTGGGGACAACCATAAAAGACTCTCGGCTCTGGTTCTTGCCCTGCCCTCTCTGATCACCACCCACCTACCCACTCAGCTTGAGGAGGAGGCGCCCCAGGTAAGGAGCACTGGGACACACTTTCCTTGGGGGAGAGAGGCAGCAGCACACAGCTGTTACCTGTCCTGTGGTCCCATCAGAGACCCTTCCCTTCTCGGTGGAAGAAACAACTCCAGACAGCAGGAAGTGCAGGGCAGCCTGCATCTGTTGCTTGGCAACGCAAGCCCAAGCACATCACTAGGAGAGAAGTCTGAGTGCCTTGGGGGCACACCAGGGACTGCTGGGCCCCAGGTGCAGGGGACCAGGAAAGCCTCTTAGGAGAAGCAGCAGCAAAGCTAGAGAGGCCCTGGGGTCCTAGGGCAGTTCTGAGGTGCAGTGGGTGGGCCCCATCCCTTGCTTAATCCCTGCAGCTCCACTAGCCAGCAGTCTGCACACCTCCAGGCTGGAAGCGACACTGGCTGACCTCTGAGCTGGACCAAGATTCTGGGGCCACAATGAATGCTCCATCAGCCCCAGGGGTCGCCTAGCCCAGTAGCTTTGGGGACACCGGAAGGAAGCCAGGCGTAATTATGAAACAGTGATGGAAGATTCAGGGCAGAACCAGGGTCTCCAGAGCCCTGAGGGCTACAGGCCTGGATGGAGAGTGTGGCCCAGGGAAGCAGCCGCCTCCCCCTCACACACACACAGCATGGGTGGGACCAGTGTGGGTCTTCCTCTCTGTGGGGTTCTCAGCTGGAAGCTGGGTCACCTTCCTTCTCCATTGCAGTCACAAGGACTGGCTGGGGGGCTTTAGCTCCCCCCATACTGGCTATCACTCTCTCCAACCACCCCAAATAAGCAGTTCATTCTGCATAAGGATGAGGTGTCTGTCATGCACCAGACTCTGGTTCAGCTTTGCGACCCTCCCTCCGCAGGAAGGTCATCCAAGGACCACGCCCATGCTGGGACCCACTGGCCCCTTTTCAGCAAGGACTTGGCATTTACCTTCCCCAACAGCCATCTGTGGCAGCCCCGTGCCCGCTGGGCCTCCACAGTCCGGACCCTGGGCCTGCCTCTGTGCTCTCACGGTTCTAACCCTGCCTCCTGCTGGCAGGGAGGCCTCGGGCCTCTGCTTCCTAACCTGCCAAGGGAGGATACCCTCCCTTGCCCTGGGTGGTGCCTTGGGCATCATGGGTGTCCAATGAATGCCATCCGAGGTTGAAAGGGGGGGCAGGACAGAGAAAATGAAGGCCATCAGCTCTCACCAAAGCCCTGGACCACGCCCATTCTAAGCAGAAGGAGGTGGTGTCACTCCCCAGCTAAAGGCTCTTTCTTTCCCTCCACAGGCCCCACCTCGCTGAGCCAACCTACAGAGTAGCTTTTCCCTGTCTCCAGGCACTGGGTGCCGGGGAGGCTGGTTATCTATACCCTGGCAGCCCCTCCTGCAGGGGCAACCCCATGGTGGGCAATTAGCCCCTTTAGCGACTGTGTGGTCCCTGAGAGACAGATGTGGGCACAGCGTAGAGCAGCCTCTGCCTGCAGTCTTCCTCCTCCCCCGACCCACCCAACAGCCTTGCCACCCAGTCCGTCTGCCGCAGGGCTGAGTAGCCCTTCTTCCTGGCACCTCCTGGACACTAGCCTTTGCTTTCAAGGCTCTGCCTGTGCCTTCAGAAGTGAGGTATCATCTGCTTCCTCCTGGACCCTGACTTGTCTCCAGGGTGTGTCGCTACCTGGAAACAGGTGGTGCCTGGCTCGGAACACGTGGTCCAGTCACCGGGGCTCCCAGTGGCCTTGTTACCAAGAGATTAGGGTAAATATACTTTGCTACTAAAACGTGGACATTTTACTAAAATGATATTCATGAGTGAAAATGGACTTTTGAAAGGGTAACACTTAGATTATGGCAAAACTTATTAGAAGGAATTTGAGAGGTCAAACCCTGAGACACAAAAGAGAACCTCATGGGGACTCCTTGGGGGTTCTGCATGTTCGTTTCCAGGAAGCAAGGTGGTACTGATCACCCCAAATCCTCAGGCCTTGCCTGTAGCCCCGCTTCCCAGCAGCTGCCTTCCTGGCTCACACAAAAGCATCTTCTAACTGACCACTGGCTGCCCATCTTAGGACGATCTATTCCCCCAGAGAGCCCATCTTCACTTCTCAGTGGTGAGAAATGACCAAGGAGGGGAGCCAGTGGAGAAAATGCCCAGGATAGCTTTTCCAGCAGCCCACCCAGATGCTGAAGGAGTTCGCTGCTCTCCCTCTCTCTCATCAGCCCCTGGTGATACAATCGGTGGCCCAATCACTCAGCACCAGGGAGGCAGGGAAAGCAGGGGCTAAACAGGCCGGCCCCGGGAGAGCCTGCAAGTTCAGAACAACGATCTGTAAGCATGAACATCCATGGACTGATTTTAGGGATATAATAAGGAACAAAATGACAATGTAGTAATTTTGTTATTTTCTAATTTCTATTTTCATGATAATTTCAGGGCTTCAAATGATAATGATAATCGGATCATGTAAAAGACGGTAATTACCATTATATCTGCACAGCCAGAACCCATTCTAGCCGTGCCTCTGCCCTCCGTGTTTGCTTCTCCCAGACCTGAAGTAAAGGCCAGGGGCCTCTCCGGCTAAGGGCTGGCTGTCTTCACTCTCTCACACCTCCTGAAACCAACATAAAAAGCAAAGGGGCTGGGGCTGGGCTGAGCATCCAAGGTACCCACTCTCTTCCCAGCCACTGAGGAAGGGAAGAAAACGGTGAGGGGGGAGGGCGGAGAAAGCAAGGCGGAGACACTGAGGCACAGAGCAGCTAGGCTAGTTCTTCCAGATCTCAAAGAGCTTCGGGCAGGATCCAGCTTGGGTTTGCCCCCTGCCCCGTTCAGTGGCTTTGCAACATTCCGTGAGTTTTTTAGAGCAGTGCTCTGAGAAGTTCCGGCTCTCTGAACTGAGCTGAGCAGGGCAGGGCCTGACCAGCGCTCCAGAACAGTCCTTCTTGGTGTAGCTGGCCAACATCATCTGGCGAGGCAATGCAGCAGGTGTCAAGGCTGAAGGAATTCTAGCTCACAGCTGCCTGGCCTACCTCCATTTTTAATCTATTGATGAGCCATCAGCCAATCTCCCACGGCAAGGATAATCTCATCATTTCAAATTGGGAGATCTAATGAGGACCAAGCACCTGCGGGCGGGGCAGGCTGAGGAGATGACCAGGGTCCTGGCCCTGGGTTTGTGTCTAAAAAGTTAACGAACACTTTAAAATCCTTAATAAACCAAGACAACAGAAGAGAGGTCAGGAGGCGGCATGTGATTACCTGGGGGTTTTCTCTAAGGCTCATGGAAGCAGCAGGTATGGTGGGGGTGCTGTGGTGGGCTGGCAGCCCCACTGGGCAGGGGTGGAGCGGGGCACTGCAGAGCTTGGAAGCACTGGGAGGTGGTGGGGAGGATAAAACAACTGGGACAGGCTGCCAGCACAACCCCCCAGGTCAGAAGAGGGCTCCCTGCATGGCTATGAGGGGCAGCTGGTGGGCGGGCAGGGGCAAGCTGGACGATGGACAGAGGCATGTGACAGCCATCGACAAGCAGAAGGGACCGTGAACATTCCCGAACCCTTAATGAGAGTGGTGAGCTGACCCCCTTACCCTTCCCAAGCTACCCTCATGGCCCTCCTGTCCCTTCATGCTAGATGCTGTTTCTACACTACACACAGGGCAGAAGAATGCACACCTCTCCTAGGGGGTGGGCCCCAGCAAGACCTACTCAGACCAAAGGTGAAGGCATACCACCTTGTTACCTGGAAGAGCAGCTCCTGAAGGAAGTGCCCATCTGACACCTCAAAGCTGGTCATAGGTGGCAACTGTATGTTTCCAATAGCAGCCTGACCTCCCCTCCCCCAGCCCTACCTACAGGTCTCTCACAGACCTTTGCTGTAACTAGGTGCACACGCATCTATGTTCCCCATGGACCGGACATTCCATGAGAGGTGGGATGCACTCAGAGATATGATTACATAAAAGGAAAGATGATGGAGGAAGGGAGAAGGGGAATGAATGCAGCCTTCGATGCACCAGTCCGGAGGCACTGTCCACACCATGCTCCATGTGGAGGGGCCTCCCACAGCACCACTAAGGGGCACCACTAAGCCACCAGGGCTGAAACCTAAATCCCAAGAGAAAGCAAAGTCACAGTGGCAGAAAGACACCTGTCCCACTCTCCCTCCTTAGACATCTGCACAGGCCCACCGTCTGAGGATGTCACTCAATGCCCCCCTCAGGAGCATATCCTGAGTGCCAGCAGGCATGCACAGCCTCCAGAATACCGGGATGGCGCTCACCCTGGCTCAATAGCAGCTGCTCCCAACCCCTCACCCCCACTCCCCCAAGCCTATACTGTATGGGGCCTGTGGAAAGCACCAATCTGGCGCTGGGCAGGAGCTCTCCTATGGGCTGGAGGAATTCTTTGCAGAGTGGCTCCTTATGAGCTTGTTACCCAAACCAGCTCTCTGAAGGTCGGATGTCCACCTGCAGATGGTCTAGGGCACCCTCTTCATCACCCTGCTCTAGGCTGGGCCTCTTCTTTGGGATCCAGCTACCTTAGCTCACTGGCCTACACTGATGCTGCCACTCTGCCAGGCCCAGGAAAACAGGAGACAACCACAGTCCTCCAGATCTTTCCCCCTTGCCCCTCTCTGGGGCACACAGCTCATACAGCCAAGCCCATGCTGCTCTAAAAAGCTGTGCCATTGGACCAAGTCCCCATGGACACAGGGGAGGAACCTCTGAGATGGATCACACAGGGAGTGAGAGCCACAATGAGGGCTAGATGTGCGGGAGGAGGGGGCGGGGGTTCCCTCCACCCCAAAGGCCACACAGAATGCTGGTGCAAAGGAACACACACACACAAAGCGGTGTGTAAGCAAGATGATTTTAGGGTGCTGAAGCCCTGCAGTGGTGGGGGTCCCCACCCCCACTAGACTCAGGGCAGGGTATACCCCCTTCCCTAACCCAGGGGTCCAAACAGCTCTGTAATGACACAAACAGCGGGAGGAGGTTTTCAAAGACCTTGCCCCCCCACCCCCACCCCCACCAAAATCGACCAGGGTAGCCAGTAGCCATTCTCCTCATTGGCAGTGCCTCTTGTCCCCAATGATTGTGTTCCAAAGACCCAAAAACCCAGCCCCCAACCGATTAGGCCAGCATTCCCACCAGGTCACTCAATCTAGCCACCGCCAGGCTCCCCAATTCTTGATTCCCCCAATTCAAGGTCATCTTGTTTCTCAATAACACGCTAGTGCAGAACAGTGGCCTGCAGCCAATAGGCATGGGTTCTTGTCCCAGAATCATGAATAGCCCACAGTGGGCCTCTGGGAAGACCTCCCTCTCCCTCGGGCTCAGGCTTTCCATCTGAACCTGCAGGGCAGGGGGGTGGGCTATGTTTTCATTTGTGTGATTTTAGGGGTTAAGGGCATCCTATGGTGCTCAGCAGGGACCCCACACAGCCCATCAGGGATTCAGATTTTTCACTACAACTCCCCATCAAACTCCTGCCCCTTTGCTGAAGCTTGTTAAAACTGGTAATAAACAGTGTTTCTGGAGAATCTACCAGGTCCCAAGGGCTTGGGTCCCTCAAAGCTGCAGGCAGGGGAAGCATGGAAGTTAGAGAACTGCCCTCAGGCAACCCTTTTTAGAGAGGCAGGGGCACAGAGGCTCTCTACATTTGCTCAAAGTGACAGCTAGAAATTCAATTCCCAGGCTCCCTAATCTGAGCAAAGTTCTCTCCCAGGGCTGCAGGCCCAGGAAGTCTATCAATTACAAGGCCAGTGGTAAAGGAGATCATCAAAATCCCTTCCAAGTACAGGGACGAGCAACGGTCTATGAGCATGGGTTCTGTGAAGACCAGGCACTCAGGAGGCCAGGACATATTGCTGGCTGGCTCAGCTGACCTTGTTCTGAAATGCCAGCTCCTGGTGACCACCTTCTGACACCTTTCTCAGGTCCAGGCATTGAGCAGACAGATGGCCAGATGGCAACCCCCACAATGCACAGGTACCTACACACCAGCAGCATTGTTCCTGAAGCCCACCAGAGAGAGCCTTTCAAGGTTGCTCTTCTCTTGGTTGGCTCCATGTGCAGACAGACATGCACCAAGCAGGTGCATGGGACCAGAGTGAGGAGGAAGAGATGGAGGTTCTGTCCTCCAGAGCCAGGCTGCTCAGGTCCCCAGCATGTCTCCCCACAGCCCCGTGACTGGCTTCTGGAGGGATGCTCTGTCCGCCACTCCTTCCTACAGGTTTCAATGGGCGCTTCAATTAGGAACCCCACCTTTGGATCAACCTCGGTTTGGGAGAAGCTGATCCCAGGGAGGTTGCTGGGCAGCGGGGGAGCTGTTTGTTTCCTGTTACTCCCACCCCACCCCCCTTCCCTGGCCCTGGACGGCTGCCACACTGACCTCCCCTCCCCCAAGAAGGGCGGTGAGCCGGGAGGTGGGGGTGGGAAGAATCCACTGCCGATCTCAAGAGGAGTGCTGGGAAGCCTAGCAGGGCGTGTCCTGAGCCTTTCTCTGCCCATCACCAGGCCTTACAGCCTCTCCCGGTGAGGCAACCCAGGACCACCCCCGAAATCTGCCTCTCCTTGGAAACCCTCCCTCCAATCGCCCAGACCCCTGAGCCCCAAAGA
>NW_022111322.1:1892975-1898184 GCF_000313985.2 Echinops telfairi | reverse complement strand
GCCGGCCGCGCGGCTGCAAACCGGCTCGTCGTGGCCACGGAAGACCCCTGGATCGGAGCGTCGCTCGCTGGCTGTCTCTGTTGCTCCATCCTTCTCTTGAACCCAGAGAAAGATGACATGAAATTGTCAGGAGACGGACGTGTGTTTTGGGTTTTGTAAAGCGAGCTGTCATTCCCTTCCTCCGCCTCCGGAGGAGACCGTGGTGTGCAGCGCAGCCGTCCGGGAAGGCGGAAAGGAATAGAGGTGGCGTGAGAGTCGGAGGTGGTAGCAGTGGGAGCAGGGCTGGAGATCTGGTTCTGACGGGGCTCCACGGTCGCCCCAACCGCCTCTAGCCGACCCTCCCTGTTTGCATGGAGACCCCTCATCTGGGCAGCCTCCCTGGGGTCCATTGGTGGCCCTGTAGATCTGGCCGTCGTCGAGAGGAGAGGCCCCAGGGTAGGGCGCGCCAACCCCAAGCCAGCCGCTCACGGGGATAATTTTATTCTAAATGCTACTGGGACAGGAGCGTGAATGCCCCGAATGACAGGACAGCATGATGGTCCCCAAGACAGTGGTCAGGACTTTTTTTACCCTGGGGCCACCAGGCTGACAATGCCACTCCTGCCTGTCTCCCCTTATATTCGCTTTGGACTACTGCAAGCACGGTGTGGGGGGGAGGCAGGGGAGGAGGGAATGAATGCCCTCTCTCCAGCATGGGCTCTCCACAGAAGAGCCTGGTAAAGTTACTGGTGAGCTCTGTCATCCAGGTCCCACCCCTCCAACTTGCACCTTCTATCATCAGCTGTCCTCCTCACCCTGTCATCTTGTCCCAGGGAAATCACCTGGGATAAGATGAGGCAGCTGAGGCGACTCTGTGCACAACAGCACAAATGCTGTCTGGTCCTTAGGCTCCCTGGTGGGCTGTTGTGACCCATGGCCTTTTCACCGGCTGGATTTTGGAGGTCGACTGCCTAGCTAGTCCTCTTATTCTGGAAGCAACTTGCTCAGCATCACGGTAGACGAGTAAGTGGCTGAGCCTAAGGAACATTGGCCAGGAATTGAATATGCATCTCTCCCACATACAAGTCAGGAATTCTAGCCCTAAACCATCACTACTGCCCTCCAGCAAGATAAGTGTGCTGAGGGGTAACAGAAAGAGCACAGTCTTTTAGGTAAACTTAGGCAAACCTTCTACCTTCTCTGATTACCTGGTCCTTCACATGCAGTGTGAAATGGTAGTAGCAGGTGCCTCTAAGATATGGCAGGTATGGTACATGCCCTGGGTGCCGCTTGAGTCTTTATTAGCCAGTGCAATCTCCACCAGCAGCTGTGAGAAATCAGTCAGCAACTGAAAACGAATTGCCATAGGCAATCTTTTCTGTAGCTAAGCTGCAGGAAGGTAGGTGAGAGAGGGGTAGGGTACTGGCCCCTCTGGGCATCTGTAAGCCACAGTCAGCCAAGGTGCTTATCCGAGTCTGGTAGCCTAACTTTAACCCAGGATACAAGGTGGGCATGTTAATCAGGATATTTCCAATTCACATGATAAACCCCCCACTTGAACAACCACAAGCTGGCTCGTATAGCTAGATCAGAGAAAAGCATTTCTCATAAAACATGAGCTTTGTGCTGTGGGAATGAGGAACGCAAGTCTTTGCTGCCCTCTCTTTTCTTCTCCCTCTCTTTCTCCATCGTTTACCTTTGTCTGTCTCTTTCAATTCGGGTCTTGTCCCTAACCTACCCAACAACCTTCTTTTTCTAGCCTGCAGAAAATGTGACTGCCCAGACACTCACTCGGCTTGGTAACCCCACTGAAAAAAATCTCTTCCGGTATTTGCCTGTTCCATTTTTTAATCATGCAAAGCTTCCTATCAAGAGTATATACAATTTATATGTAAGTGATAAAGCTTATCAATCACGATGGCCACATACCCTCCATCTTGCTGGAGAAGTTGAATTGTTGCCATGTTTTTGAAACCTCCTTGGGTTTGCCCCGTCCTGACCCTGTCAGGCAAAAATCCAGAACTAGCTTTTCCTGAGTTTTATCACACTTGGGTGTTAACTGCATATCGAAGGTTGTTAATAAGACTTCCTCTGATCTCATTGCAGCATGCTTTTAAATAGAATAGGCCTGTCTATCGTTTGGTTAAGAGTTAAGCCATGGCTTAAAGGGTTAGAGTAACTAAAGGTCAGTCTCAGGGATCCCACCAGTCTCCATTGGACCAGTAAGCCTGGTCTTTATCATGAGTTTGGTTTTTGCTCCATGGATTGCATTCCCTTTCAGAGGGTCAGCAGTGGTAACTGGGAACCAACGAGGTCTGGTCTCTGGTGGTCATTAGTCCTTTGGACTAATTGTTTTCTTACATCTTTGATTTTCATCATTCTCCTTGGCTCCAGAAGGGGCAAGACCAATAGCTACACCTAAGATGACCACTGAGAAGCTTATAAGACCCCAGCCACTATGGACCAAAGTAGGATGTAGAACATTGCAGATGGTCAATTAGTGCCAATTGACCTTGATGTCCCTGAGACTGTGATTGTATGCTCCCAGACCCAGTGACTCATTCCTTTAAGGTGTTTGGTTAGGGCTAGAAGGTGACCCTAACTTTGCCCTTGTATGCTATACTATATGAGCATAGTCATGGATACATTTGTATATTTCTACATAAATATATATGTACAATTATCCTCTATACAACCTACATATGCATAGGTGTAATCCCATTTGAACACTCCTGTTCACCTGTGTGCCTACTCAGAGGTTGTCATTACTGTGTATCTACTCATAGATTATTGTTATTCCTGTGATTGCAGGATTGGGTAGAAATAGAATTTTCCTTTGTTGCCTCTAACTCTTTTGTTCCTCCCTGTATTTTTCTTTGCCTTGATCATTTTGTGCAGGCCTCCTCCTATTGGGAATTGTCTCTTTCCCAAAGCTACTATGTGTCTAGCCTCTGGTTCAAACTCTGTGCTTTCTTTTATGACTTTCTTTTTACTTAACAGAGGACTCCTAGGGGCATAATGGCTACACATTGGGCTGCTAACCAGAAGGTCAGCAGTTCAAAACCACAAACCACTTCTAGGGAGAAAGACAGAGCTTTCTACTCCATAAAGAGTTACAGTCTCTGAGAATGATGAGGGTAACAAATGTACAAATGTGCTTTATACAACTGTTGTATGTATGGATTGTGATAAGAGTTGTATGAGCCCCAATAAAATGATTTTTAAAAAAGGAAAACAAACAAACAAAAAAGAGTTACAGTCTCAAAAACTCACAGAGGCAGTTCTACTCTGTCCTATAGGGTTGCCATCGACTGAATGGCAGTGAGTGAGCTGAGGGTTTTTTTCTTAATATTGTGTTCTTGAGAATGATTTCTTAGTGCATATAGGAGCATTTCTTTCATTTTCACTGCTGTTTAGTCTTTCATTGCAAGGCCCAATTTACTTAGTAATCATCAGAAGACTATATCTAGTTAAACATTTTTGATGCTGAAATCATTTTAGGTTGCAAAAATACTACAGGGAGATCTAGTGTACCCACATCCAGCTGCCACCGGTAATATCCAACATAACCATGGTACAGTAGCCAAACCAGGGAACTCACACTGGTAATGCATTTTTCCTTTTGACTATGACAGAATGCTGTTAAGAATATTCTTCACATGCTTCCTAATACACCTGATAAAACTTTCCTATGATCTGTGTCATGTAGATAAATTTCAGGGCAGATAAATTATGAAGTGTGTATATATAGTTTTACTTGATAATACCTATTTCCCAAAGATTCATGTTGGGTCCTATAAGCCTACATCCTCACCAGCTTTTGAAGTAGTAACAACTTTTATTTTTGTTAGCCATTCTGATAGATGTATTGTAGTATGTCATTGTTGTTTAAATCTGCATTCACTTAAAAGAGCCCTGGTTGTACAATACATTGAGCTGCTAACCACAAGGTTTATGGTTCAAATACACCAGCTGCTCCTGGGGAGAAAGAGGAAGTTTTCTGCTCTCATAAAGATTTACAGTCTCAGAAACCCCTTGGAGCAGGTCTACTCTGTCCTGTAGGGTCACTAGGAGTTGGAAATGATGTTATGGAAATACTTTGTTTTTAACGACTGGTCGCAATATCTTTACACAGTTACACCTCATTTTATTGCACCCTAGGAGACTGTTTTTATAAATTGAAAGAATGAAACAAAGAAACCAAATTGAAAGATTTTATTGACTCTGCATTGAACTAGTCAATTGACACTATTTATTCTAATAGCATGCGCTCACTTTGTGTCTCTTTGTTATGTTTTGTTGATTCTCCCAATATTTCCAAGTTTTTCATAATGCTGATTTTATTGTTGTTAGGGATCATTGAGTCAGTTCTGACTTAGCAACCCTGGCCACAGCAGAACTCAGCACCACCCAACATCTTCACAGTGTGCTCAGGTTTGAGTCCATTGCTGCAGCCACGGTGTCAATCCACCTTCAGGGCTTTCCACTTTTTCGATGGCCCTCGACTTTACCAAGCAGGGGTCTTTCTCCAGGGACTCGTCCATTTTGACATGTCCAAAGCATGTGAGACAAAGTCTCACCATCCTTGTCTCTATTGAGCATCTGCTTGTATTCTGAAACAGATTTATTGGTTCTTTTGACAGTCCATGGTACTTTCAGTATTCTTCACCAGCACCACAACTCAAATGCATCCATCCTTCTTTGGTCTTCCTTATTCAATGTCCAACTTACACATGCATATGAGGCGTTTGAAAATAGTATGGTTTGGGTCAGGTGTACCTGAGTTCTCCAGGTAACAACCTTGATTTTCAACACTTTAAAGAGGTCTTGTGCAGCAAATTTAACCAATGCAATGCTTCATCCAATCTGTTAATTGCGGCTTCCCTGAACATTGGCTGTGGATTCAAGAAAGGAGAAATCATTGACAATTTCAATCCTTTCTCTGTTTATCATGATGCTACCTTTTGGTGGTCCAGTTGTGAGGAGTTTGATTTTCTTTATAGCAAGTTAGAATACATATCGAAGGCTAATTGCATAACTGTACTATTGCGATGTAAATGTCTAGTGTAAATGTAACTTTTATATATATTGGGAAACCAAAACCCACATGTGACTCACTTTACCGAGATAGTGGGTTAGTGGTGGTCTAGAACCAAGCGTGCAGTGTTTCCAAGGTATGCTTTATAAGTGTATGCTTATTTGCCAATTGTATATCCTCTTTGGTGAAATA
>NW_022111322.1:1890934-1892104 GCF_000313985.2 Echinops telfairi | reverse complement strand
TTTCAAAATTGTTTTAGCTATTTTACTTCTTTGATTTTCCACATAATTTTAGAATATTCTTGTCTATATATACAAAACACTTGCTGAATTTTGGTAGGACTCATTTTAAACCTGTATTTAAATTTGAAGAGAACTGACATCTTCACTATGTTAAGGCTTCTATGCATAAACATGGCGTATAGCTCTCCATTTTTTTGATCTTCTTCAATTCCTTTCATCAGTGATAAGTTCTCTTTAGTGTAAAAGTCTTATATATGTCTTGTTCAGTGTTCACTAATATGCTCCATTTTGTAATTTTAGATGGCATTTCACTTTTAATTTTGGTGCTCAAATCTTCATTAATATATAGAATATAGATAGTATATAGAAATAGCTTTTGTTTGCTTACCTTTTATTCTGTACCTTGCTGAAATCACTTATTAGTTACAGGAATATTTTGGTAGATTCCTTTTTTTAAAAAATCATTTTATTAGGGAGATTCCTTGTAATTTTCTACATAGACCATCTAATCAGTAAATAGGGGAAACATTTTTTTTCTTCCTTCCAACTTGAATAGTTCTTATTTTCCTTTCTTCTCTTTTTGTACTGTCTAAAACTTCTAGCACCATGTTCACTAAGAGTGGCGAGAGTGTATTTAATTCTAGCCCCAATCTAAGAACAATTAGTTCTTATGACATGGCCCTTCTTGATGCTCACCCTCAAGAAGTGATCCCTGAAGATATGAGTGTGATAGCAAAGCATGGTGAAGAAGCGATCAGAAAGAATAGTCTGAGGTTTTAAAGGCTTGTCTTCAAACAAGCAGCCATGTAAGTGAGGCTTAAACTAAACCTACATGGAAAAAACACACCAGCTGGTGTGATCCAAGGATTGTAAACATTAAAATCCAAGTCTGAAGGCCAGAAGAGTATGAGAGCTTAAGTTGTAAACACCTGGTTTGCAGAAGGCTATGGATGGCAGTGGAAGTCCACCATCCATTCGCAGGGTCCACACGTGGATGAAGCTTCCAGTGAATCCCTTGTGATGATATACCAGGGATGTGAATAGCCTTACCATCATGGAAAGTACAGTGTAAAGCTGATAATTGCAGATGCAATTAGGCTAAAAACTAGCACTTTATCATATGATCTCCCCTTTTGATCCATTTTTATTCTTTTTTCAAATCATTTTATT
>NW_022111322.1:1888008-1889459 GCF_000313985.2 Echinops telfairi | reverse complement strand
GATGGGGTGCCACACCCTGGCCTCAAAGTGTGTTTTTGGTATTCCCTGGGGACTTTGTTGCTCTGTTTCCCTTGCTGTTCTGTTCCACGCCCTTAGTGTTTTGCCTCGGTGTGGTGGAATCAGATCGGGTGGAATTCCCACACTGTGTCTCCAGTGTTGTCCTCTGTAGGGCTATGGGTCAGTGAGGGACGTCGTGTCTCATAGTGGGGCTGCCATATGGTTTGATCCATTTTTTATTTACTCTAGTTTTTAATATTTTTCTGCTTTCTTTTCAATTGAAGTTTCACTCTGTTTTACTTTGGTCGCATTGTTGAAGGTTTTTTTGTTTTTGTTTTGATATGTTTCTCTGTATATGAAATCCAGGAGAGATAAAGTATAGAGCCAGTGACTACATTAATGGTTTCTTGAGGGGTATGGCAGGGGAGATTGGGGGGAAATGGGGAGCTGATAACAATGAGTTCAAGAAAAGAGGAAATGTTCTAAAATTGATTATGGAGAGTGTACAGCCCTTTTGAATACAATTGAACTACTGAATTGTATGATATGTGAGTTATATGCCAATAAAGCTTTTTTAGAAAGAGTGATGAGCGTGGACATGTGTGTCAGGCCAGGTTTACTAGAGAAGCAAATCCAGTGACCGCCCGTGTGTCAGAAAAAGCTTTCTATCAAGAAGTAATTGTACATAGGGAAACACCCCAGCCCAGTCCAACTCAAGTCCATACTCGGGACACTTGTCCACAGTCCTCCTTCAGACTCACGAAGCCCCATGCAATGATGCAGAATGCAGAGACAGCACAGGCCAGTGAGTGCGAAGTCCTTGGACCCAATGGTGGTGACACATCTCCAGGGCTCGGGAAGTAGTGAGGGTCGGCCAGCAGGAAGGTGAAGGCAGAGAACGAGGGAGGTTCCCTGGGCCTTCCTTATGAGAAGGCCACGCCCACACAGAGGCACCGCTGGGCTGCGACCTGGATGGACAGGTTGAATACCACCCAACACTTTTATATATCTTCAAGTTCACATGAAATTATGTAACTACCACAACATCCTTGCCTTTTTCCTGAGATGAGGAATAAAGCATTTGTTTTTCATTATTAAGTATGATATGCATTGAATGTGTTACTTAGATGTTCTTTATCAAGTTGAGAAAATGCTCCATGCTGATTTTTCTGAGTGTTTTCATCATGAAACAGTATTAGAGGTTTTCGATGTTTTTTCTGCATCAATTTCTGAGCATAAATTTTTCTTCATTAGCTTATTAATAAAGAAAAATCATATTGATTGATTTTGAAATATTGAACCAGCCTTGTATCCCTGCAGTAAATCCCACTTGTTTATTGTATCTAAATATTTTTATGTACTTTTGAATTCTATCTGCTGGTATTTTATTAGAGCTATTCATGTCTAAAGCAGCAGTTCTCAACCTGTGGGTCATGACCTTTTTGGGGGTCGAA
>NW_022111322.1:1884804-1887054 GCF_000313985.2 Echinops telfairi | reverse complement strand
ACTGTCTGACATTTCCCTTCACCCACTTTCCTGTTTTCTGTCCCCCAGGGAGGAGGTTATATGTAGATCCTTGTAATCAGTTCCCCCTTGGAACCCTGGATAATTTATGAATTTTTTTTTCATATCTTACAGTGACTGCTTCTCCCTTCATCCACTTTTCTGTTGTTCATCCACCCTGGGACGGAGTTTTACAAAAAATCTTAACACTGTCAAAGTCCTCTCAATTACACTTAATACATTTGTCAAATCTGGAAACATTTTCAAACTCATCTGTTTGGATGGCTGACAGCACCTCCCTTGTTTTTTTTTCCTCCTTCACCTCTTCTACATCGTTAAATTGCTGTCCTTTCATGCCCCTCTTCATTCACAGAAAAAAAAGAAGTCACATGGAGAGAGATCAGGTGCTTGGGGCAAGTGAGGCATGCTGTTTTTTTTGTTGTTGTTGTTTGGTTGGTTGTTTTTTGCCCCAAAGTGGTGCATTGAGATGGCTGTGTGAGCAGGTGCATTGTCATGGTGGCAAAACCAGTCCCCCATCTGCCACAAATCAGGCCTTTTTTGTCACATTGTTACACCATCTTTTCAGAACCTCGAAATTGAAAGGTTGATTAACAGTCTGACCTGGTGTAACGAACTCCAAATGTACTCCAAGTTGACATTTTTGTCCGTTCGGGAAGTTGACAGACGTCCAGAATGAGGTTTGTCATCAATCAACATTTTACCTTTGTTAAAACAAGAAAACCACTCATACACTTGAGTTTTCCCCATAGAGCTGTCCTTGTAAGCTGTGTTCAATATCACAGCAGTTTCTGCAGCCTTTTTCCCAAGCAGGAAACACAATTTCACAGCTGAACACAGTTCTCTTAAATTGGCCATCACAAAAAACAAGGTTTAAGTGAAATTGCTTTTATGAAAAAAGTCACTGTGACCAGAGAGAACCTTCCCAGGAGACACCACTGGATACACTAACTCAGAATGAGTTGCTCAATGCTCACGAGGGGCGGGAGGGGGTGTGTGTGAAAGTTTCAAGGTCTCTTCTGACATTCACTTTGGTCGTTTCTTTTTTTCCTGTCTTTAGATGGCATTTTGGTTTTTTTCACTTATGATGTCCTCTCACACCTCATCAGGCCTTCTGTCATTAGAGTTCAGTGCACCAAATCTGTTCTCGAGACGTTCTTGAAATTCATGTGGGATATATTCAACGCCATTTTGTGGCTTCTGTGGACTTGTTTTAATCTTCTTCAGCTTTAACTTGAACTTCCATAAGAGCAATTGATGGTCTAGTCACAATCAGCCCCTGGTTTGGTTTTAGTTGCTGATATTAAGCTCGTTCATCATCTCTTCCAACATTTTTACTTCTCTGCACTCCCTTTGTAGAAGTCCATGTTTATAGTTGCCATTTGTATTGGTTGAAAAAAAGGTGTTGCAATCTTGCAATCTCCACCTTTATTTCTATCACCAAGGGCCTATTTTCCACCTCTTTCTTTCCCATATTTGCATTTCAGTTGCCAATAATTATTTTGTTAGGCAGGGTTCTCCAGAGAAACAAAACCAGGACACTTGTGATATGTATATATATATATATTTATATTTATACTTATACAGCGAAAATGAAGCTAATTAGTCCACACAGCAGTACAGAGGGCTCAGTTCAACTCACTTTCATGGAACAGTTAATATACTGGAAGTCCTTCAACTCACATGGGTGCAGGGTCCAAGGTCAAGGAAGCAGACAGTGGGGTCTTTCCTGAGGTAAAGGAGGCAGAGTCTGCCCTCAGGCAGCAGGCAGCAGGGTGGGTCCATGTGTTAGTCTGGGTAGACTAGAGAAACAAATTCAAAAGCACACTTATGTGTATAAGAAAGAGCTTTATATATAAGAGCAATTGAATATTGAGTAAACATCCCAGCCTGGTCTAGATCAAGTCCACAAGTCTGATATTAGCCCATTTGTCTGATACCAATCTATAAAGTCCTCTTCAGACTCACAAAACACATGCAATGGGGCCAAATGCAGGTCAGTGGGTGGGAAGTCTTGTGGATCCAGTGGTGGTGTAAGCATCTCAGCACTGCAAGGGGTCTCTACGTGGCTTCTCCAGCTTTGAGGCTCTGGCTGCCATAAGCCTGTCTCCATGTGGCTTGTCAACAAGAATGTTTCTCAGGGACTGAGCAGAGAGAGTGTGTCTCCCCCCTCCAAGGAGGAATATTGGAGTTCCCAGAATCCTTAGAAGAAGGCCATGCCCACAAAGAGGCCTC
>NW_022111322.1:1880546-1883972 GCF_000313985.2 Echinops telfairi | reverse complement strand
AGTGGCCTACTAATGGGCTTTGGGTCTCCACTCCGCACTCCCCCCATCATTCACTATGGTAAGATTTTTTGTTCTGATGATGCCTTATACTTGATCCCTTTGACACCCCGTTATCACATAGGCTGGTTCTACCCCTTCACTCTTAACCCTGTCAAGTTGACAAATGATTATATAACTACCATAGTCAGTAACTTGGGAGCTTATTGAAGCAAGCCCAGATGGGATCTCAACTCAAGCATGGTGACAGGATCAACCAGCCTCAAGCTCAAGCAATGTATGCACCAGCATGTCTCAAAGGAGCCTTAAGCTCTAGCAACATGATCCATGGGTTGGCTTGCCCCACAGGTAGTGTAGCACACAGGTTGAGGCAGAGAACTAGCTAAAGCAGCAGCATGCTGGTCTAATCACCAGGGAGCAAGAGGTAGATGGGATGCCAGCTGTCTTTATTTATTTCAGTCATCTTCCAGTCAAGCTGTGACCTGATTAAACTCTACCCACATGTTTCTATTGGAGTAGTTGGCATGATAAACCCAACTCTCACAATTATCAATACCTTTTGATTGCATGTTTGATCAATCTCAGACCAAAGATATTGGTATAATTATTCAATTTCTGCATCACTAGCTTTAGTGGGTGGAGCATAAATTTGAATAATAGTTTAATGGATTTCCTTATATACATGTAGATATTATCCTATCACAGACAGTATTGTCCTTCAAGCTAGATCTTGAAATGTCCTTTTTGATGATTGTGTTAGTTTGGGTACTTTAGAGAAACAAATCCACAGGAACTCATGTATAAGAGAGAGTTTTATATAAAGGTTAAGTGCACATGAAGAAAACATCCCAACTCAGTGCTACCCAAGCCCACAAGTCCAGCATTAACCCATATGTCTGTCAACAATCCACAAAGTCCTCCTCTATCTCACAAAACACACACAATGATGCCAACTGCAGGAGTAAAACTGAGTCAGTGAACGTGTAAGCATATCAGTGCTGGCAGGAGTCTCCACACGGCTGCTCCAGCACCCAGGGCTGCACCGGGGTAAGTCCATGTGGCTTGTCCTCAAGGATGCCTTGCAGGAAGTGAGCCTTGACAGCTAAGGCAGGTAACTGGCTAAGGTAGCTGCACTCTGGTCAGACCATCAGAAAGCAAGAGACCCAAGAACTAGAAAGGCTGGGCTCACCGAGCCATTTATCTCTCTGCCCTTCAGTTAACCCCACATGTGCTTATCGGCCAGGTTGGCACAATAAACTAACTACCTCAATGATGAATGCAGTCTTGCTCCTCTAGAATCTGTGACCTCTGTCATAGTAAGCCATGTGGCTGTCCTATTCAAGAGGGCTAATGCCAGTCCATTTCAGCTCACTAACACCTAGGATATTGGTCCATTCCATTAATGATGACTTTCAGTTTTCCTAGATTCCTGTTTCATACATTCCAAGCTCCAATTATTAATTGATGTTTGCTGCTGTTTCTTCTCATTTTAGTCATCCCTCATCAGCATAAGAAGGTCTCAAAATTTTTACTCCCACAGGTGTTACTCCATCTGTGTCATTAGGGTCACCTCTGAGACGACAGCTCTGCCTCAGTCATATTGTGAGTACCCTCTGACCTGAGAGGCTCATCTTCTTTCTCTATCTCTGACAACGGTTTTCCGTTTTCAGGATCTGACAGTCTTCCACTGCATTCCTAAGGCTTTCAGTGGCTAATTCCTCAGAAGAGGACAACCTATTCCTTCTTTACAGTCTGTTCTTAATCTGGAAGCTCTGCTGAAACTTGTTCACTTTGGGTGAGACTATAACTCTATGTGAGTAGAAAACCTCATCTTTCTGGTGATTTTGAACTGCTGACCTGTGGTTAGCAGCCCAATGTGTAACTCACTATGCCACCAGGACTCCTTAGGGTTTCCTAGGCTATAATATTTTCCAGAGCAGTTCCCCAGGTCTTTCTTCTGTATACTCCAACCATCAGTTTTAAGATTAGCAGCCAAGTGCTTAACCAATGGTTAGTGTGTGCTATGTCCCAATTTTTGGTATTATACATAAGCACGGCAAATTTCTAGTCAGTGTCAATGGACTGATCCCATTTGTGGAAGGTAGATGATTTTATGTCAACTTGAAGTTTTATGAAGGTATAGGGGTCCGTCCAACCTGTCAATCAGATCACAGCCTGATGATGCCTCCTTGGGGGTGTGGGCTTTTTATAAGGAGAAACTGGGAATGTTTCTCTCTCTCTCTCTCTCCCACTTTGCCTTCCTGCTTGTTAGAACTCTGCCTCCAGGGGTGGCCCATGTGGGCTGCCAACCCCGAAAGCTGCCGTTGCCCTGCCTCGTTTCCACTGACCTTGGATCCACATGACTCTTTCTGTTTCCAGTTCACGGCTCTGCATCACTGGCATGTAGCTATGTGATTCTGAGAGGGATTTATGGACCAGCACCGAACTGATGGACTTGAGTTGGACTGAACTCTTGATATAAAGCTCTTTCTTATACATAGATGAGTGCCACTGAGTTTGTTTATCTAGCCAACCTGGCCTAACACACCATTAGAATGTTTATGTTTTCTGCAGACCAATATAGTATTGTAATATTTTATTTGAATGTTTTAGATAAGCAATAAGATTACAGTGTGACTATGTATACTATGATCAGCCATTATTTTCTAGTTTCAAAGATAAATAAGTACAATTTTTAAATTTGTAAAATGAAGGCATAGATGCAGGAGCCTTGGAGAAGGAGCAGACAGGAGCACAGAACAGAAAAAGAGACCGGCAGAAATATGTCACAGATTTCATGTGAATGAAAATTCCAACTTGCTACAACAAATCAAAGCAAAAATATTTTGTTATTGTCATGTAAAAAAATTAGCAATGATATGGGGAGAAAAATTTTAAGGAACTTTCCAGAAAATACATAGTACATTTGACTAGAAGTTTCCATCCAAAAGGGCAATAGGAAGAAATTAAATCATATTCTGAAACAGAGACCAATGTCCCATAACATTTTTGAACAATGAAACATACAACTTTCCTCTATTTCTTTAATGCTTCCTTCCCCCGCCCCCCACTATCATGATCCCAATTCTTCCTTACAAATCTGACTCACCAAAGCATGTACACGGGTACAGATAGGACCTGGAAACACAAGGAATCCAGGACAGATGAACCCCTCAGGACCAATAATGAGAGTAGTGATACCAGGAGGGTAAGGGAAAGGGGGTGGGGGAGAGAGGGGGAATCAATCACAATGATCTACATATAAGCCCCTCCCTGGGGGACAGACAACAGAAAAGTGGGTGAAGGGAGACGTCGGACATTGTAAGACATGAAAAAAGAATAATTTATAAATTATCCAGTGTTCATGAGGTAGGGAGGGTGGGGGAGGGAGGGGAAAAATGGGAAGCTGATACCAAGGGCTCAAGTAGA
>NW_022111322.1:1873825-1880278 GCF_000313985.2 Echinops telfairi | reverse complement strand
ATAAGGAAACCTTACAAAAAGTGAAAGATGGGCTTCTGTTAAGGGGCTGGGTAACTGACCATTGACCGTAAGACCTTGCTAATAATTGTTGTTAGGAGCTGTCTAGTTGGTTCTGACGTACAGCGAACCTTTTAAAAAAAGAAAGAAGCACTGCCAGGTCCTGCACCCTCCTTACAACTTTTGCCAAGTTTGAGCCCATTGTTGCAATCACTGCATCAATTAATCTCATTGAGGGTCTTCCCCTCCCCCCAAAGTGGACTCTCCTTAATCAAGCACGTGCCCTTCTCCAGGGGTTGGTCCCTTCTGATAACAGGATGTCTTGCCATCGTCCCTTCTAAGGAGAATTCTGGCTGCACTTCTTCTAAGACAGACTTGCTTGTTCTTCTGGCAGTATATTCGATATTCTTCAACAACACCCTAATTTTAATAATATCGCAGATCAATTGACTTAATATTTGAAAAACTGCAAGTACTTTTCATTTGCTTATACGAGTCATGCAGCATGTGAAACACTCACTGCCCAGTTAGTACTTATGTACATTTTATCTGAAAAGGCGTCCAAATTTATAGAGAAATATTAGTTTTCAGTCTAAAACAATTCATATTCATGGAAATGATACTTTTAAATCATTTACATTTGTCAAAAGGGAATTTAAGATAGTTACAAAAAATTAGTTTCTGTCACAATGAAAATTGCTTCAGTTACACTGCATCAAAAACCCTGATTTTGCAGAATTTCAAAATCAAAGATTGATATGCCTGGTCCACTGTGTGGTTTACATAGAAAACATCTGGGTGTAGTTTTCTGAAGCAAACATAACGACTTATTTCAGGGGCACTGTTGTTAAAATAATTTAGTACACATACACACATATTATGGATCCATGCCAGCTAATGGAACTAATGAAAGAAACAGAAGACAATTTCAGGATATTGTGTTCTTTGCTTGTGCGTTGGTTGGATTCTGGAAGAATTTAAAAAATATTTATTATTCTGTTATCCCCCCTTCAGTAATTTGCTGGAACAAAATGAATGTTAGTCGAATATAAAAATGTCAGTGGAGTTTAAGTTGTCTCATTTTTGCACTGTGAGTTAAGTGTTGCGCTGCTACTGCAAGGTCTAAGGTTCGAATCCACTAGGCACTCTGTGGCAGAAAGAAGTTGTCTACTGTCTTAAAGATGTATCCTGCTGCCCTTGAGTCAATTCCTGCTCATAGCGACCCGTCTGGACAGAGTGGAACTGTCCCCTTCAGTTTTGGAGACTGTAAATCCCTACAGAAGCGAACAGCCTTGTCTTTCTCCTTTGGAGAAGCTGGTGGATTCAAACTGCTTACCTTGCAGTTAGCAGACCAACATGTAATCCACTATGCCACCAGAGCTCCTTATGAAGATTTATATTCTCAGAAAACCTAAGCAACCATTCTACTCTGCACTATGGGTTTTTTCTACTCTGCGGAGTTTGGGTTCATCAATATTACACTGCATGTAAATGAACTAAATTGGAAATTACAAGGAAAAGAAATTTTATTTCTGATCTAGCTAAACATGTATAGTAATTTATTTTGAAAATGCAACTTTTCTTATTTTAAATCAATAATGATTTTACTAATTTATAAAAGAATCAACACACAGAAGGTTTTATTGAAATTAACATCATTTTGTATATTGGCTGCAAAAATCTGGAGAACACTTTGTTAATGTTGGTAAACTTAGAATTACTTTTCAATTTCTGCAATATTTCTTTGAATTTGACATTAGTAATATGGAACTTACACAAAGTTCTTGAGTCTGCTCATCTTGGACAGACTGTGCTTCAAAGCCAAATAAATTCTAAAAAAAAAAATTAACCAGTTTTGTCTATGTAGATTCAAATATTAAAGGAAAATGATAATATTGAAGGAAAATTGTCTCTATTAGTCAACCCATTTATTCAAACACTTTTTATTTGTGGGGATAATTTCAATATCCAAAACTATTTTTTTCATCTACAAATTTTATACAAATGTGCATTCACATTGTGGTAATCTGGGCTCTCTAGCAAAGCAAAACCAGAAAAACACATCAGTATGTTAGTTGGTGTTCAAAAACTCACACTCCTTGTCATCAAGCAGATTCCAAGTCAAACTGACCCTACAGGACAAGGTATTCACATCCCTGTGGATTTCTGAGCGTGTAACTCTTTACGGGAATAGAAGCCCTCATCATTCTCCCTCAGGGTGGCTTTGAACTGCTGACCGTTCTATTACCAGCCCAACTTATAACCACTATGCCACCAGGGTACCTTTGTTGTTAGGTGCTATCCAGTTGATTCCAACTCAAAGGGACAGTACATAGAACCAGACAAAACACTGCCTAATCATGCACCATCTTCACAATTGCTATATGTGTATGTATGTATGTGTGTGTGTGTACACATACAGTAATATATAAAGGGAGAAATTCATATAAACAAAATGGCTCACATAGCTGTAGAAGCAAGGAAATCCCAAGTTCGGACAGGCTCCAAGTCCATGTTTCAGATGTTAGACCGGAGACTTCTCCTGACTCCCGTGACTGTGGAGGCTGATGAGTCTAAGCCTGGCAGGCAGATGCCTGGCAGGCAGATGATGGGTTTGAGGCTGCAGAGGTAAGTGAATCCAAGATTGGCAGGTCAGATTGCAACTGTGGACAACTCCCGTGATTGGCAGGCAATCAGGCAGGCTGTTGGCTTTCAAGTCCAAAGAATTGGAGGTTGATGAGCCAGATGGAGGATCCATACACAGCAAAAAACACATGCACAGCAAAAAACAAGCAAGCTTTCCCATAGCTTCCATTTATATTAAAAGCAAGCTCCCCCCACCCACATCCGGCCCTGACCCAGGAAAAGAAACATTCTTTCAATTGCTTGCATTAGAGGCTGTGATCTAAGTAAAGGTGTTCCATTCTCGCCCTGCTCTTAAAAGTGGTTCGTAAGAGATCCCATTATGGAGCTGATTACATTGTGTACGATTACATGACGGAGGATTGCCAAGTGCCCAACCACTGAGAATCTTGATCCAGTTAAGTTGACACAAAGTCTAACTATCGAGCACATTGACATGTGCTTCAAATGTCAATGTACACTGGGTTTCCAGACTTAGTATGAGAAAAATAATGCAAACTGTCTTGGTAATTTCTTAAATGTTTATCCCATTTTAAAGTGATACTATTTGGAGTATATATTGTTAAATAAA
This sequence comes from Echinops telfairi, assembly GCF_000313985.2. Taxonomy (NCBI): domain Eukaryota; kingdom Metazoa; phylum Chordata; class Mammalia; order Afrosoricida; family Tenrecidae; genus Echinops; species Echinops telfairi. The sequence goes on along the minus strand of NW_022111322.1, from coordinate 1,877,067 downwards.
ACATAGTCTCAAAATTAATTTGGCCTGTTTCTTTTACTCCTTTTAATGTGACTACTAGGAAATTTAAAATTGCATATATGACTCACATTAAAGGTTCTATATTAATCCATTTGTTGCTTTAAACTCTTTTTTGCCTCTCCTATCTTTCTTCTGGGATAGTTTTCTGTATGTCTGAAGGAAGCTATTAAGCATTCATGTGAGGTCTGCTGGTAAAATTTTTTCTCAGTTTAAAAAGAAATGTTTTTAGTGTCTTCATTTTGCCTTCATTCTTGGGTTATTTTTACTAGGTTTAAAATTGTAGGTGGCGTACAGCTTTAGCAGTTTCAAGTATAATCTCATCGTTTTCTGATGCCCATTGTTTCCGTTGTGACATCAGCACATTGTTGCTCCTCCGGGGAAATCAGTCTTTCTCCTTTTCATTGCTGTAATGGTCCTCTGGTCTTGCTTTGGCTCAGGATTTGTTGTGATTTTCTTTTGCTTTCCCAGTCTAGAGTTCTTGAAGCTTCTGGAAGCTAATGGCTTGGTATTCTAGGCCATCCTTTCTTCAAAGTGGAGGCCTGGTCGCATTATAGTGAACTTGGCACCGCTAACCCCAAGGCTGATTGTTCAAACCCACCAACTGCTCAGTGGGCAAAAGACAAGGCTGCCTGCTCCCTTACAGGTTTACGGCCTCAGAAACCACGTACAAGTTTGCTGTGAATTAGAATGGACTCAACGGTGGAGCGTTTGATTTAGGTTTTTTCCTTCAAGCACTGCTTCTGCTCCATTCTCTCCCTACTCTTTCTGGGACTATAGTGACAACTATATTAGACCTTCTTCCAGATGATTCTACCCCCTGTATCTCTTACTTCCCATTCTTTTGTCACTTCAAGCTCTTTGAGGGATCTTTTCTTCTGATAATCTTCCACTGTACCTCTTTCTTTGTGTCCAACGTTGATAAAAATTCATCCACCGAGTTTCAAATTTTGATGATTATAGGTGAAAGTCTAGAGGCATTATATATATTTATTTTTTTAATTCTCAATTGCTTTATAAAAATATGTATCCTTTTAGTTATTTCCTTCTCAAACTTATTTAAATTTTTTTCCCACTGAGCTAGGATTATGATTTTAAAGTCACTGTTTAATAGCCCTGGTGGTGCAATGCTGAAGTACTTGACGGTAAACCGAAATTGTGGAAGTTTGACTCTTGGTTCTGTGGGCCAAGAGACCTGATCATCTGTACCTGAAAATACCAGCCAAGAAAACGGGTGGGGACGGTTTTACCCCACCTCCCAGGGTGCTGTGAGCTGGAATCTATCCCACCATTTGACTACTGGAGAGCACACAACACAATCCAATATCGCTGCCCTGAAGGCACACGCCACTAACTGAAAGGTGGACAGCTTGAACCCACCCCGGCTGTCCTAATTCACGTTCTCTATTTTACCTCTCAGAGAGCTAACGTCCATTGCAATGGCTATAGAAACCCCCAAACAAAATTCATGATCAAGGAGTCTATTTTATTAAGGAAGTGAACAAGTTTTCATGCCAGTGAGAAATGCTCAGGGTAGTTGTTTACGAGGCCATGTTACAAAGTTCTTTCAGGTCTGCTAATACCCAAAGAGGCATACCACTCCACTGTAAGCCCCAACTGGAAGGCATTCAGCTCAAGCTTCGAGGGTCAGTGAATCCAGCTCCCTGAGTTACGGGCTCAGAGGCATCCCATTCCGATAAGCCTCAGCCCAAAGGCACTTAGTCCCACTTCTGAGTCAGCAAGCCCTGTTTCCCCAATTAAGTACCGGGAGGCACCCAACTCTTCAAACCAGCCTCCCGAACAAAGGCACTCACTCAGCTTTGCTTGCTCCCTGGGATGGGAAGTTCACCACCATGCGCCCTGCTCCGGCTCCCGGTTCTGCTTCTGCCCCTCTGATGTTAAAGCTGCCTTCTGACTCCAGGAGGTCCCTGCACAGGAATCTCAGCTTCAGAGGCTGGGCTCCCCTTCCAGCTCTCGCTGGTGATGCGATCTCTCCTCTTGCTTCTCCGAGAGCTCATTTTATACACAGCAAATCGACACTCTAGGGAAGTCTGTTCCCAATGATCCCGGTGAATCCTATCAACATTTTCCCCACCCTCCTTCCCAGACCCACGCAGTGAAAGGTTGTTGGGTGGGAGCTCAGGACTTTGGCTAGAGCAGCCACATTCAGTAATTCACTGCCCCCGAACATCCAAAGGCACCTTTCAAGAGAGGCGTGGCAATCTGCTTCCGAAAGTCCACAGCCTGGAAAACCCTATGAAGTAGTTCCGCTCTGCACCTCGAGGGTTGGAGTGGACTCCTCGGCCACTGAGAGCAATAACATCTAATGCCTTCAACACATGGAGTCTCTTTCCCTGTGCTTCGGTTATCTCTCATTGTTGTTCTTCTCATTTATCGCACGGTGTCATTTCCAATGTCTGATTATTTTTATCATGTGCTGGGATATTAGATTTTAAAAACAGCTTGTGTAGAAATAAGTAACCTGAGGCTTATGATGCGATTTTCTCCTCTAGGGAGGATTTATATTTATTTCTGCAAGGCACCAAGAAATCTTAGAACCTGAGTACGGCCTTACTCTATTTCCAGAGATTTCGATGATTTGAAGCTGAGTGAGAGAGTTGGTGTATTTGTGGTCTAACCTTCTTACTGCATATACTACCGTTCCCTGGGCACTCATCCCCTCAGGAGACTGTCTCCACTGGTGAGTCTGGAACTCCACATTTTTGCCCCATTCTTTTGAGATTATTCAAAGCCCCGCCCTGACTGTCAGCCATCTCTTCCAGAACAAATAAATGCTTCCTACGTACAAAGAACCCACATGTTGAGCTCCCCTTATGTAGTCCCATTTTCTCAAGGTCTGCAGTTTGCGTTAGGTGCCACTCAGTTGATTTCAATTTATTATTTCAAGCATATTGCTAAAAACTATGCCTACTTTTTGTTGGTGCCCTGAATGAATTGCCTATTTTGATCAGGAAGAAAATATATATATTTTGGTTTTCCAGGACCTCTTGCTCTTCCTCCACTTTGTCAACAGTCTTTCATGTCTTTGAATGCAGTTAGTAAGCTTATTTATACTGTTGATCTGCTGCCTCTGTACATGTTGTGTCCAGTCTATTCTACATTAGAATGACAGTTGTGCTTTTTGGGTCTCTACTGGTTTGGACTCATGAGCTCATGTTTCCATTGTGTTAGCAGCTGTCCAGTGTAGGACTGGGATGCGATGAAGT
>NW_022111322.1:1872108-1873210 GCF_000313985.2 Echinops telfairi | reverse complement strand
GCAATGACGCCAAATGCAGGAAGATCACAGGCCAGTGGGTGGGAAGTCTTGTGGATCCAGTAGCAGTGTAAACATCTCAGCGCTGGCAGGGTTTCCACGTGGCTCCTTCAGCTCCAGGTGTCCACAGAAACTCATATGTATAAGTCAAGAGAGAGTTTTATATAAAGGTTAAGTGCACACCAAGAAAACATCCCAACCCAGTGCTGCCCAAGCCCACAAGTCAAACATTAACCCATATGTCCGGCACCAATCCACAAAGTCCTCCTCCATCTCACAAAATACACACTATGACTCCAACTGCAGGAGGAAAGCCAAGTCAGTGAATGTGTAAGCATCTCAGCGCTGGCAGGGGTCTCCACACGGCTGCTGAAGCACCCACGGCTGCATCGAGGTAGGTCCATGTGGCTTCTCCTTGGTGATGTCTTGGAGGAAGTGAGCCTTGCCAGCGGAAGCAGGGAACTGGCTATGGCAGCTGCACCCTGGTATGACCATCTCAAAGCAAGAGACCTGAGAACTAGAAAGGTGAGGCTTCCTGAGCCATTTATCCCTCTGCCCTTCAATTAACCTCACATGTGTTTATCAGCCAGGTTGGCACAATAAACTAACTACCTCACCAGGGCTCTAGCGTAGCTCCATATGTCTTGTCAACAGGAATGTCTCGCAGGGAGTGAGTGCTTCTAGCCTCCAGTGAGCTATTTATATCTATCGCACCTCCAAATGAGGTCATCAAGCTATGACCTGATTGACAGGCTAGACTCCACCCCTTCACAAATTGACACCAGATTATGTAACTAGCACAGCAGGGCTCTATGATAATCAATGGGCTGCTAGCTGCAAATTCAACTGTTCAAAATCAGCAACCACTCTGCAGGAGAGAGAGGAGGCTATTGGCTCCCATAAAGATTTACAGCCTCAGACCCGCCACCCCAATCCCAACTACGTGGACATCCCCTACCTCCACCCAGAAGAATTCACTTCAGAGGACAGCACTGAAGTTACAGCTCAGTGAGAGGGGTGCGTCTGATCAGAGCACACAGAGGCAAACAAGAGGGAAGGAGAGAGAGAGGAGCACATCCTGGCCCACCAAGCCCCCAGGACGATA
>NW_022111322.1:1868960-1870005 GCF_000313985.2 Echinops telfairi | reverse complement strand
AAAGGGATGACAAATATGGGCAAAGTGTCTGCCTCTTGGCCTGAGGGTGTCATCTGTGTTGACTATTCTACCATTTGGGGCAAAGGGCGACTTCAATAAAGAGGGGAATGGTTACAGCTAGATGATTAGAAGGCTCTGTTCCTGTCTAGGTGGTCAACAGAGGGCCCTCCGTTTAAAAGGATATTATAAGACCCATGTCCTCTGTTACAGTATATATATCTATTTTTTTATGGGTGAGAGACAATTAGGCTGTGAACTCACAGGGCTCCTTATTAAACAATAATATAACAAAACTGAAGCCACCACTGTACCATAAATTGACAGATTAATAACTTCAAATAACAAACCACTGCCACTGAGCCAATTCTGACTCATGGTGACCTTATTAGGTAGGGTAGACTGCCCTTGTGGATTTCTGAGACTGAAACTTTTCTTGGGAGTAGAAAGTTTTTTCTCCCAAGGAGTGGCTAGTGCTTTCGGGCCACTGTCCTCATGGTTAGAAGCGCAATGTGTAACCACTACTCCACCAGGACCCAATGGTGTAGCGGTTACATGTTGAGTTGCTGACCTCAAGGTGAGTGGTTTGCAACCTCTAGCCACCCCACAGGAGAAAAATGAGGCTTTCTATTCCTGTAAAGATTTACAGTCTCAGAAACCCACAGGGGCAGCTCTACCTGGTTCTGTAGAGTTGCTGTGAGTCTGGTTTGATTTGATGGCAGTGAGCGACTAGATTAATAGAATGGCTAAATGGGTGGATGGGAGATACAATGGACTGAGTTGTAAATGGCTTGATGGTTAGTAGATTAAAAAAAAAACCCCGCCCCAAAACCCATCGCCATCAAGTCACTTCTGACTCATGGTGACCCTATAGGATAAACCCTATAGGGCAGGGTAGAACTGCCCGTGTGGGTTTCTGAGCCTGTCACTCTTTACAGGAGTAGGCAGCCTCCCCTTCCCTACTAACTTCGCAGGATGAATGCATCTATCTATCTATCTATCTATCTATCTATCTATCTATCTATCTATCTATCTATCTATCTATCTA
>NW_022111322.1:1866174-1868405 GCF_000313985.2 Echinops telfairi | reverse complement strand
GAGCAAGTGTTTCCGTGACGAGGAGCAGCGGGTAGTATGTAAGTTAGAATAAGATGAGTTTCGGAATTAGACTTGCATTTGCAGCCTAGATTTTTTTTTTCAGGTAAAATCTAATTTTTCCAACCCTTGGAAAACATTTAAGTATTTAAGAAAAAGATATGTTGACAGTGAAACTTCAGGGAAGATACTGTTGGAAATATTTTTGAGAATGAAAATATTAAAAGACTTGTTGGCTGAAGGGCTAAAGGTTTTATTTGACATTAAATTTTAGTAAATCAAAATAAGGACTTCAGGAGTAGACATGCTGCAGGAGAATGTCTTGTAGCAAAGTGTGGAAATATTTAATATTTAACCATGAAATAATATTGAGGCAGCATATTATATATGAAGTATTCTTACAAAGTAAAATGTTTACCATGTTTCTATAAAAATATGTAAACACCGTAATATGTGGATATATTTGAAAGGAGGGAGGATGGATTTCATAGCAGCGAGTCTAATTATATTGCCTCAATGGAAATATGGAATGAAAAAGTAATGACTGGTATCTCTTTCTCCCTCTCCCAACCCCTGCCTTCTTCAAAATCTATTTTCATAGTCATAGAAGGATATATATTTTTAATCTGGAGGTGAGCAAACGTTTATTTGAGATGTTATAATTTCAAATTCCCTTCAGTTTCTTTTTCAAGTGCTAAATACAAACGAAATTAAGTGCAGTGCCTTACTGTAAATAGCATCTGAAACGGTCACGTATTTAAAAGAATATTTCAATAGAGCTATTTAGGCTTTCTGGAGCACATGCATAATAAGATATCTGGAAGGATGCTCTCCTAATGTAAATGCTAATTATTTATGAGGGTGGCATTTGAATATTTTAACCTCTATGCATTGCTTAAATAATTTATGAGAGAGTGCATTCTTCTTTTTAAAAAATAAAATGCATACTGCTTTTTCTTTAAATAAAAAGAGAAACATTTAAAGGCACAAGAGCTCTCTGCTCATTCTTATCCCGTCCTCGCACCTGATTTCTGTGCCGGCCGAACATTCCCTCAGCTCCTCTACAGGGAAACTCTGGGCTTGTTACATTCCCTAAGAAATGTTAACCCTTCAATCCCAAGCCCCAGGACATGACAATGTATGCTTCCCTCATTTCTTACATTTGTTAGAGAAAAGCGCATTTACTGAGATGCTTACTATGGAAAACGCTCTGCACGTTTGCCTACAGTTGCAGACTAGAGAATTGAATTTGTTTTCCAACCACTTGGCCACTAATCCCCTGACTATGTCCCCCCTGATCTTGTTATAATTAATCTGAGGGCACGTACACTAAGAAGAGCCTCTGGTGAATGATAAATCTAATGGTGCGCTTTCCTCCTGGAGAAGATTTGCAGCATATTCACTTTTCAATAAGACACAAAGACCTCTTTTATGACTATTATGGTGCCATAATTCAGATCAAGCTCAGGAGTGGTGAGGCAAGGCCTGGCCCCCCCGGGCACTGTGTATTACCTAGTGGGCTGCTGGGAACAAGCCTAATATCCTTGCCAGCTCAAAGCTAGTAGGGGCTGATTTGGCTCGATTCCTACTGCAATCGGTTTTGTGTCAACTTGGCTGTGCCAGGATTCTCAGTAATTTGGCAGTTGAGACCTCCCCATGATGTGACCAAAGTCCATGTAATCGACTCCGTGACGGGATCTGCTGTGAGCAGCCAAGCAATTGCGAGAAGATTGGGGTGGAGAGCAGCCCCTTACTCAGTTCCTGGCACTAATGATATTCCGGTCTTTACTATACTGTACTATGCTATACTATACTATACTTTACTGTATTTTACTTAGTATACTTACGATACTTTATACTATACTATACTTACTCTACTTTACTATATTTGGCTAATTCAATTCTGATTCTCTGGACTTGACCCTGCCGTATTTCCTGTCCAATCTGCCAACCTTGGATTCATTTACCTCTGCATCAGCCCTGTCCTTCTGCTTCAGCCTCAACGGCTGAGACACAGAAAGCCTAAACCTTAACATCTGATTCACGGACTTTATCCGGGCTGCAAGTGTGCCACCCATTTTCTTGATATATTTTTTTTTCTCTGTGTACATATAAACATTGCTGGTTTTGCTTCTGTATAGAACCCAGCTTAACACACATACCAAATCATATATGAAAAGGAAGTGCCTGCCTGTAGACCAGTCAGGCCAAGTATCCAGCTTTTAGAAACTGTC
>NW_022111322.1:1863413-1865209 GCF_000313985.2 Echinops telfairi | reverse complement strand
CAGGTCACCAACTGCCAGTCCCCAGCTCCAGAGATGTCTTAAAGGGACCTCAACTTACAGCGACACAGTCCACAGGCTAGGCGTCCTACAGGTAGTGTAGCCTTTAAATTGAGACACAGGACAAGCAAGGGAGCCGCACACTGGTCCAATGATCAAAGAGCGAGAGACAAGAAAGGCGAGACTCACCAAGCCATTTATCTCTCTGCCCTTCAGTTAATCCCACTTGTGTTTAACGGCCAGGCTGGCACAATAAACTATCTCAGATGTGAATGTGCAGCTCGACTCTGGTGAGTGGTGAAGCCTCGGCTGGAAGGTTTCCAGCACTGCCCTGTCCCTAGGACCCAGCTCTGCTGAGGGGCACCAGGGACCCACTCCGCCCCACATGGAAGGAAGCCTCAGTTGGAGAGACACTCACAGCTGATTGGCCTGAGTGTGCATGCACTCTGGGGCCCAGGGTGAGAGTGAGAAGACAGAACTGGGGGTGCGCTGAGCCACAAATGACTGGGCTGAGAATTTGATGTGTTTACTCCCTACCTGCGTCAATGGGAGTTGATTCTGACCACAAGCACCCCTTTTCTTTTCTGAATGGCCTGGGTGTTCTTAGGAAACACCATTCACACGAAAACAATGGGGCCCACAATTTAGGAGCCAGAACAGAAAGAGGCACTGGTAGATGTGTGCCCAGGATGTGTACCCCCTCCATTTAGATGTTGGTCTTCTGCTTTGCACCCCAGAAAATTCCCAGGAGTCAACTAAGTCCTGACAGTGCACCTGTGAATTGGAGAAGGGCGCCTGGAGCTCTCCAGCCTTGCGGGAGGGGAGCACTTTGTTCCATGTCTACGGTGGGGGTGATGCCCTCCTGTGCAGTGGGGTTGGGGGAGAAGGGAGCCTGCCTCTGGGGTGCTTGCCCAGTACGTATGAGGTTCTCAGTCCAAAGAGGGAGGGTATGAAGAGAAAAAGTAGCATGATTTCTAGACCCCCGACTCAGTGCTTTCATCACCACAGGCTTGAGGAACCTTTAGTCTCTGCTCTTGTCCTCCCCAGGCAGTCCCCACAGGGCCAGTGGGACAGTCTTGCAGTTGCCCAGAAGGCTGGGAGTGAAGATGCATGGTTTTCCAATTCTGAGAAGTGTGCAAGCACACTACATAGGTTATAGGACACGAGTGGATAGAGGAAAAGGATGTTATTTATTTAGTTTTAATCTTTGTTTTTGGAATAGGTGCCTGGTGAACACAAAATTAAAACTACACAACAATAACCAGGCTTTTATTTAACTAGCAAACACTGCATTCTGACAAAGTGAAATGAAATACATGCAGACATTATGGGATATAAAGTTATTGATGATAGCATTTTCAGTTCCAGGTGAACTTCAAGCAATAATTATTGTTTATGTTGGTATTAACGAAGAATCTTGTCTCCCCCCACCACACACACACACACACCATTTTTTTCTATTCTCTCTCAGATGGTATAGACTAGAAGGTCGAGGGGCAAAAAAGTCACATCTCTTATTTATTAAGTTGAAATAAAAACCAGCCTTTGGGCTTAAAGCCATCTCTAACTCAGGTGAGTTATAGGGCAGAAGGTGCTTCAAAAATGGTATGTGCAGGCAAAGGCTATTTATTTTAAAAATTGATAAATTGATCATCACAAAAATGGGTAAATTGAGATTAATTAATCAAGCCACACGTGTTGATTTTAATCTACAATTCCCTTAAATAATTAAATAAATGTTCCCTTTGGGAAAATTACACGTCATGTGAATTTCACTTTATTTATTTATTTGGGGGGGG
>NW_022111322.1:1858947-1862908 GCF_000313985.2 Echinops telfairi | reverse complement strand
ATGGTAGTGGGAGCGGGGAGGAAACATTTAGGAACTAGAGGAAAGTTGTATTTCTCATCGTTGTTACATCGCACCCTGACTGGCTCATCTCCTCCCAGAGTGAATTTTACTTTAAAGACAATTCTGTTTTCTTCCTAGGGTGCAGTTCGTACTGGGTCCAGCTGAGGTACATGCATGACGTCTTACCATTTATACTGTCTAGACACATAAGACACTGTAGTGCATAAAGCTTACCGGTACACTCAGTGAGTTACAGCAATGTACCCACTCCCAACTCGAGAAAGAAAACATCGTCATAGTTGTAGAAGCTTCCCCATGCCTCCGCCCAATTACTAAGCCTGCTGTTTTCCCCAGAGTTTGCCGCTTCCCTGATCGCTAATAGCACAGCTTAGCATTGTCTGTTTAGAGAATCACTAGGTTTGCATTACTAGAGGTTGTAGCTTTTCACTCAGGGAAAGCTTGTGAGATGTGTGGCTTCTGTGCTGTTAGGTGCTGCTGAATGATTTCTGACTCATCGCAGCACCATGACAGTGAACAGACACTGTCCATGGTTGCAGCCACTGTATTGATCCAGCTCATGGTTTCTATAGTTCACTTATATTCATTGCTGTGTGTATTGTATGTGGATGAGTGTGCTGTGTATAGGTTGTTTTTATTTGGGAATGATTATAAATGCTGTTGTTATGAAATACTTTGTATATGTCTCTAGGCAAATATTTACCAGTATTGGTCCATCAATTGTAAAAACTGTACACGGATTGCCAGGTGCTAACAAATGCTGACCTTGGGGAAATAGGTGCCCAGTGGGAAAGAAAAAGAACATGGGAGCTCTCTGGGCAATGTTTCTATACACTTGAAAGTGCTCTAAAAGATGTGATTAAAAAAAAGTCTCATCAAGGCACAATATGGAAAAGTGGAATAGTCATCAGGTGGTTTTTAAATACAAGTTATGACCACGTTCACCCTACAAATATGTGGACTTAGAAACCTCATAATTTTGGGTGCTATAGCAAAGTGTGGTGAAGAAACTAGATGGTGCTCAGCCATGGAAAGGAATACTGACTGCAGTCTTAAAGGCTTGTGTTCAAACAGCCACCTAAGTGAGGCATCAACTAAGTCCACTCGAAAGAAACACATCTGTCTGTGTGATCCAAGAATTGTAACTAATAAAATCCAAATCCAAAGGAAGGAACAGTATCAGAGCTGCTTAAGTTGTGAAACCCTGGTTTACAGAATGCTATGGATAGCAGTGGAAGTCCCAAGCCCATTTGCAGGATCCCCAGAGGAACAAAGCCTGCAGTGAATCCCCTCTGACCGTGGACCAGGGTGTGAGCAGTTTTGCTCTAGGCAGAATGCCTTGGAAAGTGGATTTTTGCAGATGCCGGTTACATTTTAACACTTGATCACTTAATCTGCCTTCGGGTCCATTTTACATTTGTTTTAATATTTTCTGCTTTCTTTCCAATTGAGGTTCTTCTGTTTTACTTTTTTAAAAAAATCATTTTATTGGGGGCTCTTACAGTTCTTATAAAATTCCATACATCAATTGTATTGAGCATATCTGTACACATGTTACCATCATCATTTCCAAAATATTGAGCCCTTGGCTCCTGTTTTTTACCTTCCCCCTTCGTAAATTTTTGATCAATTATATATTGTTATTATTATTATTTCGTCTCTTACACTGCCCGTGTCTCCCTTCACCCACATTTGTTATTCATCCCCTTAGGGGGCTGTACATCCAACCTTGTGATGTGTTCCCCTTTCTCCCACTTCCCCCTCCCTGGCCATCCCCTTGCCCTCCCCCTCATGATATCACTACTGCCATTACTGTTCCTGAGGGGTTTATCTGTCCTGAATTCCATGTGTTGAGAACTCTTATCTGTGCCAGTGTGTGTTCTCCAGTCTAGCAAGATTTGGAAATTAGAACTGGGTTGTGGTAGTGGTGGTGGTGGTGGTGGGGTGGGAGAAAGCATTCAGGATCTAGAGGAATGGTGTGTGATTTGTTGGTGCTATATTACACCTTGGTTGAATCATCCCTTCCTTATAACCCTTCTGTGGTTGGTAGACATTGGTAGACATCCAATTGTCTACAGATGGGTTTTGGGTCTCCAACCCCCCTTGTTCACATGGATATAGTTGTTTGTTTTGAGTCTTTTGATACCTGATATCTGATTCCATTGACACCTCATGATCACACAGGCTGATGTGCTTCTTCCATGTGGGCTTACTTGCTTCCTGCTGGATGGCGGCTTGTTTAACTTCAACCTATGCGCCCATTCTGTCTTCAGCGATCGTGTCAGGAAGATGAGTATCAAAGAATGCCAGGTTATCAGAACAAAGTGTTCTTCTGTTTGGGGAGGCCTTGAGTAGAGGCCCCAAGTCCGTCTGCTATCTCAATACTTAACATATGAATGTGTGCACACTGGCCTCTATCCCTTTCAGAAACATGCCTATATCTATAGTTTTAGTTTCTTTTAAAATACTTTTTTTTGGCACAGGAAATCCAGGATAAATAAATCTATAGAGATAGTAACTGAATTAGTGGTACCTTGGGGATATGGCAGGGGGCTAACAATGACGAGTACAAGGATGAAGAAAATGTTCTAAAATTGATTGTGGTGATGCTTGCATAACTCTTCCTAAAGTAAATGAACTACTTAATTGTATGACTTGTGAAGTACATGTCAATAAAACTGTTTAAAAAATAAAACACCCTCACACACAAAAAATAAAACACCCTCACCCCTAAGCCTTGTGTTTTGTCAAATACTTGAGAAATAGTAAAATAATTTGAGGTATAAATTGATGAGTTAAAACCACGTGGAATAACACTATTTTACCACTATTTTATAATGTACACAATGAAATTTTATTTAAGGATTTATGAATTTACTATCTGTATTGCATTTGTGGTGGTGTTGGTGTGTGTGTGTGAAGAACTACTATAGCCAGTTCCCAAGCCCAAATCAAACTCACTGCCATTGACAGACTCATTCTGATTCACAGGGACCCTATAGGACAGGGTACAATTGTCCCTGTGCCTTCCTATAACTCTTTGTTCTCTCTCGGAGCAGTTGGTGGTTTCAAATTGCTGATCTCGTAGTTAGGAGCCTAGCACGTAAAAACCAGGCCTCCCAAAGCCACTTCCCAAGCTTGGCTTTAGAACAAGGCAGGGTGAGGCACAGGACCAGCTCCTGCTGAGCCCTGACCCTTAGGCAACACCCCGCCTTGCTGCAGGGAGCCAGTGGACCCGTGTGTAGGAGGCTCCCATGGAGAGCAGGTTCTGTGCTGAACTCTGCACCTCCTGGAACATCCCAGGTCAGATCATCTGCAGCACCAGTGACAAGGAGGCCTTGCTCCCAAGAGTCTACCTTTGCTGGTCAGGCTTCTTCTCCCAGTACACATGTGATCTGGTGGGCCTTTTAGCATAGAAATCCAGTGGGTCTTCTTTCTATTTACAACCTTTCAGTGGGTCCCCGTCACCCATGGGCGGTGTCCCAGATTCTAAAAGAAATGTACATGTTGAGTCCTCTCCCTAAAACTTTTTCCTGTAACGTGTACCTCCGGTCCTTCCGGTGTGCAGAACTTGCCCTGTGCCCAGGTTGGGACAGGATGGACACTGGCTCTCCTTAGGTGGGCAGTGCTGGGGACCCAGGTATAGGGTCCTCTCAAAGTCCTCTCCAGACTCAAGGCCAGGTTCCCTGGGGATGTTCAGGGATGGGTGTGCCTGCAGGGAGGAGGGGTGGGGAGACCTGAGCTCAATGCAGTCACAGACTGTCATCAGACAGTGTCGCTGAGGAGAGACAGTGACAGCATCTGGGAGGGGGGTGGGGGTGGGGAGGATGACCAGATACGGCAGTCCCATGGCCACCCCGCTCACAATCGTGGGTGCCCTTGGCCCTGCTCAGTACTTTATGACATCTTTTTCTTGATGCGTTTCTTTCACTTCTGCATTGGA
>NW_022111322.1:1847020-1857239 GCF_000313985.2 Echinops telfairi | reverse complement strand
TTCCATGTGGGCTTTGTTGCTTCTGAGCTAGATGGCCGCTTGTTTAACTTCAAGCTTTTAAGACCCCAGACACTATATCTTTTGATAGCCAGGCACCATCAGCTTTCTTCACCACATTCTTCATCAGCTTATTCACCCGCTTTGTCTTCAGCGGTTGTGTCGGGAAGGTGAGCATCATGGAACAATTGCATCTCTTTCGAAGGCATCCTCCTGAGACAAACTTACTGAGAGAACTTGTCGCCCCCTATTGATCACAGAGCCGTGTTTAAAGATGTTTTGTTTAGCATAAATCTATGCAAGTATGAACTGGAATCTTAGAAAAACAAAACAGTCTCCCTGCCATCGCGTTCATGCTGACTCATAGCGACCCCTCTGGGTTTCTGAGACAGTACCTGTTTAAGAGAGGACGAAGTCCAGTCTTTCCACGGTGGAGCTGCTGGGGTTTCAACCACTGTCCATGCAGCCCGCAGCCCGCTGAGCAACCACACCACCACCAGGGCTCATGAAACCGGAGTGGCAAGCCTTTTGATTTAGCTTCACATATCAGATAGTACACACACGTGGAGACATGAGGAACCACTGGAAGGGGCTTCATCTTCTCCCGCTGCTGGATGGGACCAGGCATTCCAGCCTCTCAAAGCAGGTGGAAGCTCTAGGAAGATTCCGCCACTGTGGTTCAGTCTATCCGCCCCAGCCGCCTCTTTCAGGGACTGTGGGCCATCAGCTGTTTTTATTTGACTCCTCAGCCTGTCTGCCCCAGACCACCCCTCCCGTCATAATAGGCCCTTCCTCCACCCTTGCAGCTCTCTAAGCCACCGCCCCACTTATGCAACCTGAGTCCATCCTCTTCCCACCTCCCCATCACCCTGCAAATCCTTTCCTGCCCCAGCCCTCCCTGCAAACCATCTCTGCGCCTTTTGGAACCCCGAATGGATGCTGCCTCTTTGGGGAAACTTGCCCTGACTCAACACTGCTCTCCCACCCTCGCCCAGCAACCCGGGTTTACCCCCAGACAGAAAGGAACCCTCTGCTCTCCACATCTGCTTTTCATCTCTTCAGAGCACAAGGACAATGCTTCCTGCCCAACCCCCACCCCATCCCGGGCCTTAAGGCGGGGCCATTGCAACTTGTACTGCAACTTGTACTGGCCAATGTGTTGCTTGGGGGCCAAAGCATTTAATTCCAAAGGTCAAGACCTTAATTTAAGGTACAAGACCTTAAAGATACTCCCTCCTGCCTCGCCCACCCTGGCATTGGGCCATGACGTGGAGGTGAGGGTGCATGCTGCCTGGATGGCTGAGCCACCACCTGAGCCCCCGGAGAGCCCACCAGCACAGTGCGGGCTTTGTGTGACAAGGCAGACGCTTTCCTGGGCCCGAGTCACTGCAGCTTGGTGATGTTTCCCAACAGCATAGCCAAGCTGGATTTACCCTGCCTCACGGTCTTTGAATGGATAGTGTAAAAACTGTAAAGATCTATGCCCATCTTGGTAATTGTTGCCATTGAGATATAGCAGGTTCCTGGGATGTGGGGGTGGGCGAGGGTGAGGTCAAGGGCCTCATCAAGGTGAGGTGACCCCTGGGCAGTGCGGCATGGGGAGTGGAGGGATGGACAGGGCGTGTCACGAGAGAAAAACTTCCTCTTGTTTCTGATTTGCCAAGGGCTTGCGCAGGACCTGCTTACGTATTTAATCTCTGAGGAAAGGTTAGAATGAATCCAATGCTCTTGGTGGGAGAGGCATTTTCTCCAGCTGTTTATTCTGATGGTTGTGAAAGACGGTATTTGTCTCCTGGATTTGCAGCGTTTCTCTCTCTTTCTCTCTCTCTCTCACACACACACAGCCACTGGCAATCTCTCTGGAAACCTAAAATATTTTAATATCAATTTGATACTGATTGGGTCCAGCCCCCAGCTTAATTGTGTCTCCCCATTTTTGGAGTCTTTGGGTCTAAGTAAGAAGCTACAAATCCATCCCTGAGGGAGGAGAGGGGTTCCCTGAAGGTCTGCCTGTGTGCTTTGTCTGGCAGAGGGGTGGGGAGCCATGGAGGGGGGCTTTCTTTGCTCCAGTGGGTCTCCCCTTTCCCCTCACATTCTGCCGCAACTCATGGTGCCAGGTGCCACAGGGCGAAATCAGCTCTATTTAATGGATACTCGTGATGTTCTTGCCACTTGAATGGAAGGGGGGTCGATGAACACGACCTGGTGTCTCCATGGCCTGTCACCCACCTCCCACCTTACAGGGCACACAATCGGTTCTCCCCGTTCCTTTCAGTGGGCTTGTGATTTTCGGGGGGAAGAGAGTGCCTCCCTGCCACTCGCGATGGCTCCATGAGCGAGATGGCCTGCCTTGTTTGAGGCCAGGCCTGGTCAGTTAGCACTTGTGTGAAGTTGGATGATGGGATAGCCTTCCTGCATGTCCCTCTTTCCAATGAAGTGCTTGCAGCAGTCTGGCGCTGTGAACAGGAGGCTGTGGTGAGGATCACCCAAACCGGGGCCAAAGGCTAGGTGACAGAGAGGCTGCTTGGTGTCTGCCTGGTGGTCGCAGCATTCCCTTTGCTATTCCCAATAAGTGCTTGCAGACGCCCCTTTCCTACTGTGAGGGGCAGCATGCACTGGGGGAGGAAGTGGGAGAGGACTGGGATTTCTAGGATTGGGCAGGAGGAAAGCGTAGCTGGAGGTGTGTCTTGGGAGGTTGCCCTTTAAGTAGTCTCCTGTGGGCTTTCCGTGTTTCCTTAAACATGGGCCCTAACCTGGGAAGAAACCAAACACCCAGGGTGACTTTCTCAAATGCAAAGGCACCCATTCTATGGAATGCGGTTGAATTTCTACCCAGCCAGCAGGATGAGGGCTTGAAGTCAGATTTAATGGATTGACTCATGGCAATCATTTTGCACATTTCAGCTGGCGGAATGTGAGTCCTACTCTCAGCACCCTCTACGTGCCTAGTGTAGATGCCAGTTCCTGGATTATGAGGGGCTTCAAAAAGCTTGTGGAAAAATGGAATGAAAAAAAGAATGGAATTTTCCCAGAAACTTTTTGGAGCCCTCCCCGTCCCCGTTGGTTGTCAAGCCTATAGGTAAGGGTCGTACCGCTGAGGGTTGGCAGTTCAAGTCCACCAGCTACTCTGCAGCAGAAAGATGAGACTGGCAACCCCATCAAGGGGACTGTGAGTCAGCAGTCACTCAATGGCACCGGGTTTTGTTTGACTCCTCCTGGTTGGAACATTCCAGGAACATCAGATTTCCAACAACCTTGTCATACTTGATCACACACTAGAATTTATCAAAGGCCTATTGAGTCTGCCAATGTCTCAGTGACGTGAACCCAAGTGGGCGTCTCCAAGGTGCTGATGGCTACCCAATGACGCCATGCAAGGTCGAGGACCACAATCAACTCAGAGAAGAGACTGTTGGAAACGTGACTCCCGGGCCCCCTCCAGACCCACAGAAATGGTCTCTGGGGCTGGGGGCTGGGAGTATGCATTTGAATGACTCCCTTCTAAGAGAGTTTCACACGCTGGTCTGTGGGCTCATCTTTGCTCTGGAAGGTTCAGAGGAAAGGCTTGTTGAGTAGGATCAATGACTGGGACCATGTGCTCAATTAGATGCTGAAATGGATTCTGTTTTACATCATGGATTTAACTGTGTGTGTCCACTTCCATGCTGGACTGTAAACTCAAGGGCAGAGACGGAGTCTTGCAGAAGCCCAGCACCATGGGCCCTTGGCAGTGACATGCAGAAGCTAACGGGTGGAACAAGAAGCGCCTGCTGCCTGTGCAGCACCTACTTGATGGTGGGGAGCTGCCCTCCGCTATCCTCCTGGGCTGCTGTGTCCCCAAGGTGGGGTCCCGTCTGCTCTTTGACCGACACACATGTCAGCACAAATTCACGAGCAAGTCATGTCAGTAGCAAAATTATAATATATTAATAGCAACAGTCACAATAGGGCAGAGGTTTGCGAGGGCAACCAATCTAGTGTCTGAGGGTTGGCATTCACTGTTGACGACCTCAGATGAAGGCAGAGTCTCTAGAAATTGGTTAAATCACCGCAAGAAGAGCCGGGGTTAGTTGCAGGGAATCGTGTTCTAAGTAGAACCGCTGTAAATGTTGAAGCTGGCCCTGAGGTTGCATAGAGCCTCCCTTCCTGAGTGCAGTCTTTGGGAATAAGGCTCGTGGCTTTGGGAGTAAGGCTGTCTGTAACAGCGGCTTCCATGAAGACCTCAGTCTCATGGCAGTCTGGCTGTGGCATATAGCATATCGGAGGCTTTCTTGGAGGTGTGGCGTAAGGACAGTGTGCTTCTGGGGGACTCGTCCACAAGGAGAGGCACTCAAGGTCCTAGTGGGCTCCATGGACTGATGACTAGCTGCTCCAGGGGACATGGTGCACCTGGCCGCTGTCCAGTGAAGGGCCAGGCACCAGGTCAGGCTGGCGGAGCCCCGGACGGGTCAGACCCTCCTGGACAATCTCTGGGTTCTTGCTGCCCCTCTTCCCCAGCACTGCCCACACCAAGCAGTGGTCTAGGTGCGAGGAAGGTGTAGGCTAGCGAAGGGAGGTGGGGTGAGATGTGTGGGAACCATGCACTGAGGAGATGTCCAGTCACTACCCTAGTATCAAGTTGGTCTCCAGTAAATAGAGCATTTGTTGATGAAAGGCCTTGTTGGCTGACTTCTAACTCTGAGTCTCTACCATACAGTGGTGGTATCTCTCAACCCATGCCAGGCCCACAGAGGGCACCCCCCTCGCTGGAGGAAGCGAGACGTCTGGGGAAAGGTTGACGAATACAAGCATATTTGAAACCAGGAATGTTAACCCTGCCTGCCTCCAGCTTGGCAGTTTGCATTTACTTGGCTTGGCCACTGGCTTTGCTGACATCTTACTGCCTCTCTTAACACCTTCTTGGCACACAAGCTGAAGTCTGAACCGGCAAGGCCACACGCAGTCTCCCTCTGCTTCGGGGAAATTCGGGGAGCGTCTTCTGCTGACTGTGCTGGTGAGGGTCTGCATATCACTACCACCCCACGGTCCTTCCCCAGGTGTACATCATGGTGTGACCGTGACGGGTGTACAAGGGACACACAGGCACGGCACGTGTCGCACTGGCTTGGGCTAAAGTGAACAGCACGTGGACAGCCCGTGCTTGGCGGTTCGGAGCCACCGTGCTGGGGTCTGAGCATGGGAACTGAGGGGGAAGCAGCTGCCGGGACTTCCCACCATGGCAGCTGCCAAAATGGCGCCTAGGGGCAAGAAGCCAAGGCCTGAGGGGGACAGGAGCTAGCTTCCCCTGGCTCCCAGCAATCCCCGCTTCAGAGAGGCCCCTGGGCCCCTTCCCCTGACCTGGCTCCGGGCCATTAATAACTCAACCCACTCCCACCCCATCTCAGCCTGCTCTCCATAGCAGTCAGGTAGCCAGAGGGCAAGAAGGAGAGCTAGCCTCTTTCCTCTACCCTCTTCGGGGCTGGCAAGGAGCAGGAGCGACTTCAATGGGCATCCAAGTTGGGGGAGAACCTGGGCATGTGGGGGTCATCACTCCCTCAGTTGGGGGGCGGTCATGGCCACCCTCAGGAGCTACGGACTTTGGGAGGAGGAGGTGGCCGGGAAGCAGATGATGGCTGGGGTTGTCTTTCTCATTAAAAACAAAACAAAAAGGCAACGAGTTGTTAATATGAGTAAATGTGGGCAGGAGGGAGGGGTGTACTCCGGGCCGGTCAGATGGTCAGATGAGGCCCGCCGCAGCCTTCTCCTGCACATTGTACTCCTTGTTCTTCTTCACCCTCCAGCTGGTGAAGCAGAGCAGCAGGATTCCCAGTACCTTGTAGCTCACCTGCAGGCCCAGATACCTGTGAGGCAGAGGAGACAGCCCTAGGGCAGGTGGTGGTAGGGCTCCGTGGCCGTCCCAGGCCCAGGGCCCCGAGGAAGAAGAGCATTATTCCTCTTTATGGGCTTAGTGGTTCAGAGGGGGTGGGAACTGATTCCTCTGTGCTTCTGACCCCACCCGGTGCAAACCTCCCGGGAAGCAGGAAGGCAACAGGCAGCCGTGGGCATGGACCTCCTTAGCCCAGGGGTCGTCACCCCCAGAGGGCCAGAGCAGGCACTTCTGGCTTGGTGAAGTCTGGGGCCATTAGGCCTTTGGAGGCAGAGGCTGCTCAACCAGTGGGGAGGATAGGGGCACCTTTCCTCTGGCTTCTTGCCGCCCCCCGCCCCATCTCCCACCTGGTCTTCCCCAACACCTCCCAAAACAATTCCCGTGCTGTGGTGCCCGCCCATGGTTTCTGGTGTGCATGAGGGTGGCAGGTATGGAGGTTGAAGACAGTGCCGGAGGCAGCGCACTGCAAGTGGGCCTTCAGCCTGTGGAGTAGGAACGCCCCCCCTCCCCGCCCTTAACCCATGTCAGAGGGGATCCACAGCCACAGCCTCTCCCTCAGCACCCACCACCATTCCCTTCCCGTTGACAAACCTCGCTTGTTCCGTTGATGCCCCCAACCTGAGGGCCTGCGGGGGCGGCAGAGCCGAGGCTACTTCTGAGGGGCCCTGCCCGGCTGGCCCCCTCTCACTGTGGCAGGGCCCATGGCGGTGGCCACTGCCTGCCCTCACCTGTTTCGGAACGCATTGTTGTCATAGTAGGTGCAGGCCCCTCGCCTCCCCGAGCACTGTGAGCTCCACTTGATGCAGGAAGAGTCAATGGTCAGGCCGTACAGGGCTGGAGATGGCAGCCAGGCTGGCCCCGGGGAGAGGGAGTCCAGGTCATGCAGTGCCGGGCAGAGGTGACCCTAGTTCCCCCTCTCCCCTCAACCCAGTGCCCCTCCCAGTCCACATGCATGCTTAGGGTCCTACTTTGCCCTGGCAACCAAGGGGGCTCGGGGAAGTCAAAGAGTGTGCAAGGAAGCTTACAATTTGGTTCTCATCAGAAGGCTAGGAGAAAAAAGGACCTGGGAGCCCTTGGGGCACAGAATGAGCCGCGCAGGTCACCATGATGCCAGCTCAGAGGCAAGCAGCGCCCACACTCGGGACTGGCTCAGTAGAGGTCGCATGGACTCCGTCCTGTGGCAGGAGCTCTCGAGGGCTCTCCTCGAGGCCTCACAGGGAAGCGGAGTGGTGTCCTTGTTCTCATCAAGGAGAAAAGTGAGCTTAGCAGCCGGCCGAGAGGGGTCAGGCCAGACTTTGAACTCTGGTCCCCTGGGTTCAAATCCCCTGCTCTCACCCTTCCCTGAGCTGCTCTGTTGGCTTAGAGAAGCCCTGGCGGACCTCACCAGCCTGGCTGCTCAGCCTGCCTTAGCCTTGGGCTTCCCTGGACTTTCCAGCAGCTGTGGATCAGGCCGGTCCAGCCTTATACCAAAGCCAAAGTAAACTCATTGCCTTCAAGTAGAACTGGCTCATAGACTTTTCTGGACTATAATCATTATGGAAGCAGATTGCTTTTCTTCTCTGGTGTCACTCCAACAAACAATCCCCCATCCCCCCCAAGTCACTGCCATTGAGTTGATTCTGACTCACAGTAACCCTGTAGGAGAAGGTAGAACCACTCTGTGGGTTTTCCGAGGCTGTGAATCTTTACAGGAGTAGAAAACCTCATCTTTCTCTTACAGAGTGACTGGCAGTTTCCAACCACTGACCTTGTGGTTAGCAGCCTCACTACCCCACCAGGGCTCCTTCTGCCTTAAGCCATCTGAGTGCAGATAAAAAGCCAAAGGCAGTGGGAGTGGGCCATTGTTTCCAAGGTCCCCGGAAAGAGTAGGGCAGGTGCTTCCCAGCCCACTCAGCTGCTGGCGGGGCAGGATGAAGCCCGGCCTGGGTCCGAGGGGGAGCTTTTAGAGACAGTTACAAATGAGGGCACACAAGGCGTCCTGACAGTGGAATGCTCCGTCATGAGGACAGGGCAGATCGCTAGCCATTAAAACCTGCTGCCCTGGGTTTGTACCACGGGCCAGCGCGGAGCGTCTGCAGAACCTGGTGGAGAGGAGCACGCAGCCAAGGAAAAAGCGAGTTTGTGCCTCACTGTCCAAGCTTCACCCAACCCGGGGTCAGAAGGGTTCCTGTGAAGGCCCCTGCCCATCTGGTCTCAGCAGGGACGTCAACAGCACACCGCAGAATGACAGTAGAAGCCAGCAAGGAGTGAGAGGCAGGCCTGGCTTCCTGGCAATGGTGACGAATGAGCGCTCCCACCAATGCCTGTCAAGTCCGTTTCGCCTCAGGGCGCCCCAGGGTGTGTGAGAGGGGTTTCACTTTGTCATGGCAGTAACCGAAAGGTTACTGGTTCAGACTCACCAGTGGCCTCTCAGGAGAAAGATGTGCTGTCTAATTCTGCAAAGATTTCCATTCCTGGAAGCTGTCCTATGGTGTTGCTATGAGTCATAACCAACTGGAGGTTGTCCGGTTTCTTCCCAGGGGCCTCTGGCCCTTCATGAATCTGGTGCTCCCGCTCACTTTCCCTGCCGCCAAGTGGATTCCAACTCATAGTGACTTTATACGGCTGTAGAACTGCCCTTGTGGGTTTCCAAGACCTTAAATGTTTACAGGCGTAGTCAGCCTCATCTTTCTCCTGCAGAGCATCTGGTGGATTTGAACCACTGACCTTATGGTTAGCAGCTCAGTGCATAATGCCATCAGAGCTCCTCACTGTACCCCTAGGTATCCATGGAAGTGGCTAGTATTAAATCTAGTGTCTGGACATGACAGAAAATGACAGTACTTCATGAGCAGTCTGGAAAAAGACCTGCCATGTGGAGCAAGG
Source organism: Echinops telfairi (assembly GCF_000313985.2). Classification (NCBI taxonomy): domain Eukaryota; kingdom Metazoa; phylum Chordata; class Mammalia; order Afrosoricida; family Tenrecidae; genus Echinops; species Echinops telfairi. The sequence goes on along the minus strand of NW_022111322.1, from coordinate 1,848,511 downwards.
CCCATTGTTACGGCTCCCTGCCCTGGGCCCGGGCACCAGGCGTGTTCACCCAGAGAGAGCTCCTAGCAGCTTCCAGCAGCCCACCCTCTCTGGTCCCGTGGGGCAGTACTGATCACATGCACGTGTCCAGAGAGTGTCCTTGCATGGATGCTGAGCTGTTGCCTGTGCCGAGCAGCCGGCATAGGAACCACGTGCTAGAGGGCCACGCTGGATCGCAGTGCTGTCCTTAGGTGCTATGGAGTGGCTCCAACTCATGGTGACCCTACAACAGACTACAACTGCTCCCCAGGACTTCCCGGGCTGTAAGTCTTGACAGAAGCAGACAGCCTTATCTTCTCCCGTGGAACAGCTAATGGGTGTGAACCATTGATCTTGCCATTAGCAGCCCAAGGCTTAACCTGCGGCACCGCCCAGAACCCTAGGAGAATTCCATTTTGGAAAATGGTCAGGGAGCAGGCTCAGCTGCTGCTCTGCCCGGGGCAGGGATGAGAGGCTTTGTTCCTACGGCAAAGTTCTTAGAGAGAGGGGGACGGGAAGCTATCTGCTGTTGGCGCTTCATGAGGTCTTTCCAACTGCGCCCACTTTCATTTTCTGTAGGTAACGTAGTGTGGCATGGGGGCCATCGATGGACTGACGGACAGCCCTTCCTGACCTCGTGCCTTCAGGGAAATGGCCCACAGAGGGTGGTTGGCAGCTGCTGGTGATGACGCAGAGCTTGTCTTTAAAACAGAGGCGAGATGGGGCCTCCCCACCCCTGCTCGGTGTGAAGTCAAAGGGCTGTGAACGAGGCCACTTACCCAGCAGGCGCATCAGCAGGAACTGCACCCCGATGGCAAACGACTTTTCTTCCTGGTTCACCACACTGCAAAGTGAGGTGGGAGTTAGCCTCGCCAGGGTCTCGGGCTGGGCCACCTCTCAGTCAGGGCATGCCCGAGAGCTGTCAAAATCCACCCCTTTTGTGCCCAAGAAAGCCCCTGGCTGACTGGAGCCCCCTGGGCCGAATGTTCCTGAGCCTGCGCCCGTGGTTCTTCTGAGACCACGGTTCCCGGACACGCACCAGCAGTAGCAGCAGCTACAGTGCTGGGGAGCATGTTAGACGTGTGCCTTCGAGGCCCCAGACTAAAGCAGCTGAGTCAGAAACTCTGAGGGCAGGGCCCGGCAACCTGGGCATGAGCCAACATTCCAGGAGATTCAGGTGCGTGTGGCTTTCCTGGCTTTCGAGGGAGTCAGCAAAAGAGCAGGCGGCGGAAAGGTGTGTTTATAACGGCAGGTCTGAACAACTCCCGCCGAGCAGCTTAACACCAGTGAAAGAAAGCCCAGATACTATGTGGAATTAGCACCCTCGGGGCTGAAGGCTTCCGTGTGCTACTGGAAACATCCCCTACCCAGGGTGAGTCTCACGGGACTGCGGCACACCCTTGTACAGGACTCTAAGCTCAGCAAGGCCCTGCATTGGACTTAATCAATGTTCTGCCACCGCCTTCTGAAATT